>NW_026000016.1:12298453-12300486 GCF_001458135.2 Marmota marmota marmota | reverse complement strand
GAGAGTGGGGGGGGGGGGTCTTCTGGCATCAGATGAAGGGAATACATTTCATATCTCAATGTGATGCAGACAGGAATACATGTGTGGAATGACAATTCAACCCATAAAATGTGCTTCAGGTTTTTTTTTTTTTTCTTTTTTTGGTGTGGTGCTGGAGATCAAACCCATGGTCTTGTGCATGCAAGGCAAACACTCTACCAACTGAACTATCTCCCCAGCCCCATAAAATGTGCTTTGGAAAGTACACAGTACCATATGTTTTGACGATAGAGCCTTCAGGCATCCGCAGTAGTGTTTAATCATCCATAGCATGAACTAAAGCATCCCAGAGAATCCTATTTAGATCTAAAGGATCAGAGACACCCTCATTGTCATCTGAGCTTTGCAAAAGTTGTGTGTGAGGTGAATGTGCCTTCTGGAGAAGGAACTAAAACCTTTTACCCAATTTTTAAAGCTGTCCATGTATGAAAGGAAGAATAGCTCCAAATAAGATAAAAGTTACTGTTTTAGAGGTTCACTCTGTAAATGATTTTTTATTTTGAGTACACTTAACCAGGATGGAAAACACCGTAAAATCAAGTGGAAAGAGCCTGAACCAAGAGCTGAGAGACTTTACTTCTTTTTCTGGCTCTGTCATTAAGTAACTGAGCAGCAGCAGGTCAACCTCCCCCCGCCCCCTCCCCACCACACACACTCTGTGTGAAAGTGGGAATAATTATCCTTATTTTTTACTTCAGAGCTGTAATGAGGATCAAATAAAATAGCAGATGTTCATACCCTTTCTACAGTTCATGGTGCAACACAATATATTATTAGATCTAATCTGGTGTGAGATTTGCTAATCTAATACCAAAATAGTAAGTACCGTAAAAATATTTTTATGATTCAATCATTGATAGTATTCCTTTTCTTGCCATAACAAACAAAGACATTCTGTTTAAAATATTATTTTTATTGTCCATCCAACTCTGGAAGCTTCCCCGTGTTCTATGTTCACTTAATTTGTGCCTATTTTGTGTCTTTTCCTACCTCTTGGCTTCTCCCCGGTAGGTGAGCGCATCATATTTGTGCAGAAGCAAAAGAGGCTTCGCTGGCTTTTTCTCTGTATGGCAACGGGCATGACATCTGATCTTACACAGGGATTAAGTCATTCATGGGTAGAGCCCAAAGGGAGGAACAGCTCCAAAAACACAACCAGCCTCACTGGTACTACAACATCCAGAAATTCAGCCACTTCTGCTACAGTTATAATTTGTAGTCTGTCTGGCACTGAGAAATCTAACTGCAGTCTCTGTGGTTTAAATAAAATGTATCTACAGCAGCTTGGAGCCATGTTTTAAAATGTTCCATGTTATTTTAGTTCAAGGACAAGCTTTTAAAATTAAAAGAAAACTTTGGCTTTAATTATAGACTAAGAGTGAAAGTTATTTTAAAGGAATGCTATTGAGTCCCACTGCTGAAGAAAGCATTCAAATTATTCTTATCATTAATTTTTTTTTTAGAAATTAATTCTTCTCTTAAAGTAACAATCTCCATTGCAAGAGGAAGATCAAAAGCAGAGAGCACACATGCACACATGAGGACAACGTTTTTGTGGTTTGCAAACTCTGGGAGTCATAGTTCATCCATTCACTATTGAATTTTCCAGTGATTTCAGTTACATTTTAGGACTAGAATGCAGTATTTTGACACACTGACAGACCTAATAAAAGGCAGTGGATATTGTTGGTTTGTCCTAAATTTAAGAAAAACCTGATAGACTGAAATATACTGCTCAGACAACAAAACAGTTCACTGCAGTATTATGTTAAAATACCAAGTGTGGGCACTGTCCTCAAAGCTTGATTCCATTTAAACTTCATGTTTTTGGAATGCATCTATTTGGAAAATCAAGGCATACCTTTATTTTCTGTGGATTATAGAGTAAGCTGAAGAGAAATCTTAAGCCAAATCTACAAGCAGGACAGGAAGTAAAAAAATTAGACCCCAGGCTCCAGGCCCAGCCCTCCTCCTCACCTTTTTTTTGGCGGGGG
>NW_026000016.1:12266543-12298428 GCF_001458135.2 Marmota marmota marmota | reverse complement strand
AACCTCACTGTAGTCCTGTGGTTTCCTCAACAGTCACGCTGCCCCTTGTAAAGGAACAGCTCTCCCTAATAAAGAGCCTGTCGCCCTTCCTTTACATTTTTGGACTTTGTAGCTCTCAGGAGAATTGCTACAGTAGACACAGCCCCTCTAGCTCCCCTGCAATGTCTCCAGATTCTCTTTTTTCTCTATAAAAATGCTGTAGGAACCCCAGCCACCCAGTGCCACAGAGAAGGCACAGTCTTAATGTTATCATCTGCAACCTCAAATGCCCATACTATGGCTCTGAAAGAAAGATCTTCAGGAAGAAGATGAAGGGATGAAATAAATTTTGGACTGAAGGTATTTACTAAAGATGAGGGAGCAACATGGGTGATTCTAACCCTTCTAGAAAGACGAAAAGATTTGGATGCTCAGAGTAGCTAAGGAGTCTCCCTTAAAACTCTCTCACACTGCAAGTCCTTTGAGATTTATAAATTCTGCTTTCAAAATACTCCATGGGAAATGAGACTATTAATGGTACCTATTTCATGGAATAGTAAGAGGGTCGAGTAAAAAAAAATTTTTAAATGATTGGCACTGTGTACTGCTCTTAATAAGTACTCAGTGATTGCCGATATTTTTGTCATTATTAAGCTGCTTTGATAGCTCTATTTCCATACTTCACTGATATCAGCTGTTCTGAGATGCAGTTCTTGATTGTAACAGGAACAACCATTAAATTAGGAGGGCCAGATAGAGGACTTTCTGTGATAAGCTAAGGATTGACCATAGCATAAGGACACAGGTTATTTTGTGAGTAGAAGACAAGGAACCCGGGGGTAGAGGAAGACAGAAAGGCAAGTGGAGAGATCTCACAAAGATAAATTACCATCTTTGTAACTTTTTCCAGATTTGGGGAACAGTTTTAGACAATGGTTGAGAGCAAGGTTTTAGAGTCAAACAGATCTGACTTTGAATCTGTCTCTGTAACATCACAGTTCATATGTCACATTCCGCTACTTAGTGGCACTCTCTCATCTTTAAAATAAGAACAGTAATACACAAAGAAGAGAGCTATTGTAAGGACTGAATAAAATATAAAGCACTTAGCTCAATACAAGGCACATATTTAATATGTGATAGATGGTAGCTTTTATTACTATGCATAGAAAAATGTACTGCATTCACCATACCATCCATTACCACCCAGCATTCATTAAACCACTGTGGATTTTCTAACCTGCTACCTTGGAAGTACACTGTCAGTGGCATGACGTTCACCTGCATAAAAAGAGGCCTACTTCATATAATGAGATAAAATATATGTAACCTGAAGAGAAGCAAGATTAACCCAATGTATAGAGAACACATGCATACTTTTGTGCTCATATGTAGTTTTATATATGTGTATAAGCAAGTTGAAACTATCTACATATATGTACATATCTACATATTTATCTCTCTATATACACATATATATGTAGATAGTTTTTACTTGCTTTTTTAGATAGAATTTGATCACTCAATTTATAGGTTCTCCATGCAAAAGCCTTTAAAGCAGTATACTTTTTATACTTATCATTAAAAAGACCACCCTAATGATAATGTTTATTGACTAACATTTGAAGGTGAATGGGCAAACCCTTACCCCACCCCCTTGCTACATGATTTATGTTGGGGTAGGAAGAATTCTGTCCTCCTCAACTTCTGCCCCTGATGTCATATCTGTAAATACGTAAGGATTCAGTGTTTGGTTGCTGGTTGGAAATTACAAATGGCCAGAGACAAGAGGTTAGAGAAGCCTCTAGGAAGCTGAAAAGGAGGAACTGGCGACCTCAGTCTGACAACCACACAAAGAAATGGACTATGCAAAGGCCCGAATAAACTTGTACCACCAGGTAAGAGCTCAGTGACACCAACGCCTTAGGGTCAAACCCTAAGTAGGCAATCCAGCTTCTGGCCAGCAGAATTGTGAGATAAAATGGGTGCTGTTTTAAGCTATCAAATCTGTGGGAATTTGTTATTCGGAAATAGAAAACTAATTCACAGGCATAAAAACTAAAACTATAGTCATCATTACAAACCTGACACTGTTAATGAATTTAAAAACACCCTATCACATTCCTGACTGTTGCACATAAGCTATTAATTCCTGGCAATGTATGTGCCAAGATCTCAGGCTGGCCCTCTGGCATTTTCTTTGTCCTTCTTAGTGCAGGAGGTTCGTTTAATATTTTCTTAGAAAAAGTGTTTGGATATGCTGCTTTCTCTTAGCATTTCCAACAAAAGTTAAGTATTATAGGACCAGGAGAAGAAACCCCTTCAGGATTAAAGGCAAAGCTAGAACCTGAAACTATAAAACTACTAGAAGAAAATACAAGGGAAAAAACTCCACAACCTTGGTTATGGCAGTGATTTCTTTGATATGACCCCAAAAGCACAGGCAATAAAAGCAAAAATAGACCACATGGGACTCTGTATCAGACTGAAATGTTTCTAAACAACAGAGAAAGGGGCATCCCATAGGTTGGGAGAAATATTTACAAATCATACATCAGATATTTTGGCTAATTTCCAAAATATAAAAGAAATTCAAATTACTCTATAAGAAAACAAATCATCTTATTAAAAATGGGAAAAGGAGTTAAGTAGACATTTCTCAAAAGAAGACATACAAATGGCCAACAGATATATGAAAAATGCTCAACATCTCTAGTCATAAACTAAGTGCAAATTAAAACCACAATGAAAGATCACCTCACACCTGTTAGTTTAACTGTTATCCAAAGGATGAAAGATAGTGTTGGAAATGACGTGCAGAAAATAGAACCCTTACACATTGTGGATGGGAATGTAATTTTTATAGCCATTACTGAAAACAATATGGAGATTCCTCAAAAAGCTAGAAGTAGGATTATCATATGATCTCACTGTTGAGTATATACCCAAAGTAAAACAACCATAGTTAATTCTACTGCACTGTGTATTTCAAAATAGCTGAGAGGATTTAAATGTTCTTACCACAAAGAAATGATAAATATTTGAGGTGATAGGTAGGCTAGTTAGGCTGATTTGATCATTATATAATATATATAACATATCAAAATATCACACTGTACCCCATAGATATATGCAATATATTCATCAATAAAACAAAAAAAAAGTGGAAAGAAACCCCTTCAAATCCCCATCTTCTCAAATAAAGCCTTGTTAGGGTGTACACTAAAATTATTGGTTAAGAATCAAGTCTGGATATTTGCTTATGCTTCCCACCCACCAAAAAAAACAAGGTTAACTAGTAATAATATGTAAAATCCTTGACCTCATCAGAGTGACTCTAGTCCTTTAGCTATATAATCCAGGGAAAGACCCACTGGCTATGACAGATCGTATCTCATTCTATGACAGTAAACTCACTGCAAGTGAATAACTCTAGAAATGCTAGTTGCTCCAATAAAACAAGCCTCTGGTCTTGGAAAGATATTGGGAGCAGTGTCCCATTTAAGATTTATTTCTATGTAAGTAGTACAGCTTCTATATGTTGACAGAGAGGAACATCAAGCTTATTACTAGAAAATACATAGAAAAATAATCTGTGGTCAGTCCCACTGCCCAGACATAGAGGTATTGGGAAATAGTCAGCTCAGTCATACTCAAACAAGCCAAGAGGGAAACTGAACAGGAGTGTCCCGGGCAAAGACAATGCACTTCATTGTTAGAAAATAATAAAGGAGAAGGAGGAAGATGAAGACAGGTATGAAGGGAACGCAAAGATATTTTGACATTTTCAAAATAAACATACAAATTTTAGTAAGTATTATCAATAAAATGTTTTTGAAACATAATAATCCTTTCCCCCTCCCATTTTTTGTTCTTATGTATGATTTTAATCAGCTACATTTGTAGTTCTAGCTAAAAATTATTAAAGTAACCCAAGTACAAGAGGGTAAAAAAACAATATGAAGCATATTATATTTAATGCTCCATTAATTGATGATTTTTCTTAAAGGAAAGATTGGCAAAAAGAAGTAGAATTCTTAGCTCCTTGTTTTTACTTAAAAATCCCCAATAGTACTTATCCAAAGAACTTAAGTTTTCCACTGGAAAGACAAAAAGAAAAGTTAGTTTCTACCATGTCCTGCTGCATGTTTAACTACAGAGTAAAACAGTACCCATTTGAATTCCAATCACATTTCAAAAGTGTCAAATTTATTGGGTGCAGAACTGCCAAGCATTACCCTATCATATATTGTAATAATTATAAGAATTTTTATTAACTAAAACTGTATTTAGATCTGTATTTCAAGCACTGTAATTTAGGAGGCCTTACCTAACATAATGTATCATATTTATGCAGATGAAACCTATTAGGAATTTTGCAAGAGTTCCCACTAATTCCATTCTGTAGATAGTCACTCTGCATTTATTATTTCTTGATATCTAGAATCTATGCATAATTTTGAATGTGTGCAAATTCTTACTAAAAACTATTAGAAACAAAAGAAATTAATAGAAATAAAAGAAATTGGAAATAAAAGAAACTAACATATGACTTTGTGATAAAAACATTAAATTAAACCATTAATTAAAAGTCTGTATTAAAGAGTTCCCCTTTGAGACAGTGAACTGAATAGGTTTCATTCATTTCTTCTTCAAAATCCCATTAAAATTATAGAATGTAAACTTAAATACATGCCTAGCAATGCTTGAAAACAGTAAAAGTTACCATTGCCCAATCAGAAAACTTGAAAAATTCCTGAAGGGTAAAATGCATATGGCATCATGCTGGTGGGAAAATCTAAACAGATTTTTTTTATCTGTGCTTATTAGTTATACATGATAGTAGAATATATTTTGACATATTATACATATATGGAGTATAACTTCTCATTCTTCGGGTTGTACATGATGCAAGAATTACACTGGTTGTATAATCATATAGGCACATAGGAAAATTTTCTTTACATTGTTGGGTCAGGAACCAACTTCCTCAATAAGACTCCTAAAGCACAAGAAGTAAAATCAAGAATCAACAAATGGATGGAATCAAACTAAAAAGCTTCTTCACAGCAAAGGAAACACTCAAGAACGTGAAGAGAGAGCCTACAGAACGGGAGAAAATCTTTGCCACCTATACCTCAGATACAGCATAATCTCTAGGATATATATAAAGAACTCAAAAAACTTAATATAAAAAAATCAAATAACCCAATTAATAAATCAGCTAAAGAACTGAACAGGTACTTCAAAGAAGAAATACGATCAGTCAACAAATACATGAAAAAATATCCAACATCTCTTGCAGTTAGAGAAATGTGAATTAAAACTACACTGAGATTTCCTCTCACTCCAATCAGAATGGCAATCATCAAGAATATAAGTAACAATAAGTGCTGGTGAAAATGTGGGGGGAAAGGTACACTCATACATGCTGGTGGGACTGCAAATTGGTGCAATCACTGTGGAAAGCAGTATGGAGACTCCTCAGAAAACTTGGAATGGAACCACCATTTGACACAGTTATCCCACTCCTCAGTTTATTCCCAAAGAATGATATATCTTGACGGAATAAAATTTTTCCCAAGAATTCAAGGACAAGTGAAACACTAGGAAATTTATTTAAAAATAACTATGCAAATAGATTAAGAGGATAACTAGATGACAGCTTTGAAAACTGTGCAAATAGCATTTTATAAATGCAATAACCTATTTAGTTACGTGTGTGGCTTGGTTTTCTTTATGGGGTGGGGACTAGAAGGGAGGGTGGTCTCTTATTAACTATTCTAGGAATAAAAGGAGAATCCTTCAACTTGATAATTCACTTACCCCTTCTGAAAACAGAAACCTGCAAACATACACTTAGTAGTAAAACATAAGAAAAATTCCCATTGATGTTTGCTATCACTGCCACTATCCAATGTTGTTTTGTAGAACATTATTGTTATGATGCAATAAATGAAGAGAGGGAGGAAAGAAAAGAAGAAGAAGGATAAATACACAAAACTGTCACTATCTGAAGAGATACTTGAACAATCCAACTGGATGTAAGAAAATATACAAAATGCAATAGCTTTCCTATGTATCAGTGATTACTACTGTAATGTGAAAAAATGATAAAAATTCATTTCTATAGGAACAACAAATAAAATATCCAATAGTTCACTTAATGAAAAATATTCAAACTCTGTGTAAAGAAAACTATAAAAACTTACTGAATGTCATAGAAGATGACCATCCCTAAGTGGGAAAACTTGATAGAACAAAGACATAAATATTTCCCGGACTAACTAATGCTAATATTCAAACTAATATCCAATGCAATTCCAAATTAATTTCCAAGATTTTTTTAATGGAACTTGTCAAACTTATTTGAAAGCTTGACTAGAAAACTAAACTATAAGTAGACATACCCTGCCATATGTCAAAATGTACAATAAAACTGTAGTCCTGAAAACGGTATACTGTTAATGTAAGAACATTTTTCAGTTTGACAGAAGAGTCTAGCAATAGACATACGTATAACAGAATTTAGTATATAATAAAGATAGCATTAGTCAATAAAGAAAGGTGGAAGTATTCAGTCAATTGTGTTGGGACAACTGCTATCCATCTGGGAAAAAAATAGGAGCCAAATAATTGCTGCATATAATTTACAAAAATAAATTGTAAATATATAAGTATTTAAAATATAATTATAATAATAAAATGTTTGGGGCTGGGCATGATGGCACATCCTGTAATCCCAGATGCTCAGAAGGCTGAGCAAGAGGATCACAAGTTCAAAGCCAGCCTTGGCAATTTAGCAAGGCCCCCAGCAACTTAAGGAGATACTGCCTCAAAATTAAAAAAAAAAAAAAAAGTGCTGGGGATGTGGCTCAATGGTTGAGCACTGGGTTCAATCCCCAGTTCCAAAAACATAAATGACAATAATTTAAAAAGAATAAAATGTTAGAAAAAAAATGTAGAAGCATACTTCTATAATATTGGGATTTCTCTTCCTAAAAATGACACATGACACAAAGAGCACCACAAGCATTTTGGCCTCCTAATCCACTCTCAGGGGCTTAACACCCTCCCTGGGGAGGGGGGTCCTACATCTGCTACTGTGAAGGTTTACTGTTGTCTAATGCTCCTTTGACATGTTACTGTATTGCTGCCAGGAGCCCAAAAGTTGTTTTTCTAATAGAGCCAACATGATATGCATTTATCTACAACTTTCTGTAATCTGTGGGGTTTCTTTTTCTCCCTATGCATTTCTTAGAATCACAGATTGCAAGAGGTGTACGGGACTTAGAGATTATCTTGTCACACTCCTTCATTTTATAGCAAAAGGAATGGAGAGGTTGATAAAAGGGACTTGCCTTACAACACTAACCCAGTTGCTCGCAGATCTGCCTGAATCCAGAGCTCCTTATTTCTAAGGCATTGATCTCTGCTCTCTCGGCATTAGAACTTGCACGTGTGTCATTTCATGCAAGTGGGGAGGTTGACCCAAGAGAAATATGGGCCCCGCAAACTCATTTTCCAAACCACATTGGAAGCAGCAGAAACTTAGCTGAAGTCAAAATATAGATTAAACTTGTAATGTTTCAACAGATCCTCTGTTTGGGTCTTTTCTAACCATCATTTTAATAAAAGTAGTCGAGGGACAGGTGAGGTCAAAGAGAGTACAGAGGATCATAAGCCTTTGGGTTCTTCTCTGAGATTCCTCTTAGCATTTCACCAAGTCCGTGTGTGTTAGTGGGTAGGGATTAGGAATGGTATTTGGGGGTTGGTAATATGTCATGAAATCATAAAGTTGAGCTTTTTTATATTTTCCTAATGAGAGGAAAGTTATTGTAACTATAAACTAAATTTTACTGCTTCAATCATAGTAACCGTGAAATAGTCCTCAAATACCTTTCAAGATAGTTGAGAATTACTATTCCAGATGATTTATGTTTATAATTTTCCAAGTACGTTTTAAAAACAAAAGTATACATTAAAAAAAAAAAAAGCTTCAGACAGAAAAAAAAAAAAGTGCACAGGTTAGATAAGCTGGAGGCCCCAGGAGTGATGAGAAAATCTGAATTGGTGCCATATTTCTTAAAAGGTCTAAAATAAAGGAACCCGGGAGACACAATAACAACTCAAACAAGAACAATGGAAGCTCTGACCCGGTTGTGAAAAAGCTCCTTGATCTGGCTAAGATAGATTTGGCAGCCCAGAAGAGAATTATAGAAGGAAAAAGAAAATACAGCATGAACAGATGCAACCAAACCAAAGATAAGAGAACTTGGAAAACAATAACGTCATTCAATCTTAGTTGCAAACTAGTGAACACTGTGTGGCTGCATGAGCAGCCGATATCACGACCGCCCAGCTTCGTGCTAGGCTAAGACATCACAGCAAAGGCACCTGGCACCGAACAACCTCTGGCCAGGGATTTTACGTTCAGAAATGTAAGACCCAGTAACATTTAAGGAATTCTTGCTCTTGCCAGATAGCCATCCTCTTGCCCTGAAGCCATGTGACAAATGATCCTAAATACCACTTTGCCTTTTAATCCATCTGCTGTCTAAATCAGTGTAGAAACTGGAAGGACAGCCTCTGAATTTTGGCCCTTCGCAAAAGGGTACATTTTAGTGTCATAATGACAGTTTTGGCAGAACAGGGCATTCTTATTTGAAATGTCTCTGCCATACTGAGATTTGTCCACCAGAATCTGAGTCTGGCTCCACTGAAGGGACAATCAGTTCTTAACACACAGGCAACTATGTGAAAACTTAAAGAGCAAACTGTTTCTTGGAAATCTCTCTTTATGAATGGTTGTCTCTGACTACCTTTCAGCATTTTAAAAGGTTTCATTTTTATTTGAGGTCTGTGTTTTTCCATTTTAATTTTAGATTACCAAAATATTCCTCTCCAAACAACTATTATTTAAAAAAATGTTATTCACTTCATTTAAGTGAAACCTGATCAAAGGCAAATTTTGTGATGTATATACACACATATATATTTCTTAACACATTCCCTCTATCAAAGATGTATATCTGATCACCATATCAAAAATGCCAAAATTCATTGGGCAAGAAGCCGTTTTGAACCCTATCTATAGTCCAGAGATTTTGGAAGATTCCATGTGCCTTGAAAAGTTTCAGGCCATAGTGCCCACTGAGCTTCCTAAATCTGTGAGATGGTGAAGTTGAAACTTCAATTTCATTTTTCCTAGGTGCCTGACCTGAGAAAATGTTAAAAGTGCCACCACACAGCACCTCATGTACCTTGCACTGGTTCATCCTAGTGGGCTGCAAAAACTAGTTCATGATTCCTTTTTTTGACCCGGAAGACTCAAAACTGTTGGAAGCAGATGAGCGGTGTTATTGTTAAAGCTGAGATTAATCCATCTGCCTCAAACCACTTTCCAACTGGCTTGTTATCATCACTTAAATTGTTTCTGACCACTTCCTGGTAATGACTTCAGCATCCCCTTTGATGCAGGAGGCAGAGGGAAGATACCACTGGTCACCTACAAAAGCTACTGTGTTTTGTCAACTATATTCAATTTCTACAACTAACACACACACACACACACACACACACACACACACACACACCACAGAGATCTTTGGCTACTAACACTGACTATGGGGGATCTCTTACAAACCATTCCTATGTCCTTTAATACCCAAAGAATGAGCTCTGTGTACTGTAAGGCTACCACAACCTACAATTTACAATATCATCTTGTATTCAGGCCTTTCTATGGTGGCCATTAAGAGAAACTTTTAGAAATGTATGCACACTTGCCTCAAATTCTCAAACATTCAAAACTAAAGATTTCAGTATTAAGTAAAAACCACTTAAGTATCTGAAATTTTCAAAAGCACTTTGACTTACTGTACTAAGGGTCAGTATCACATTTCCAAGCAATGAAGAAATCATATTTAAAAATCTACTTTTCAGCTGGGCGTGGTGTGCATGACTGTAATCCCAGCAGCTCAGGAGGCTGAGGCAGAAGGATCACAAGTTCAAAGCCAGCTCAGCAAAAGCAAGGCACTAAACAACTCAGTGAGATCCTGTTTTCTAAGTAAAATACAAAATAGGGCTGGGATGTGGCTCAGTGGCCTAGAGCCCCTGAGTTGAATTTCTGGTACACTCCCCCAAAAAATCAACTTTCAGCGCCTCAGAGAGTATCTAAAACAATTTCCTAATTTGCAAAATAAGGGACTGAACTGAAGGATCCTTTAAAAATTGACTAATTGATTTACAAAAGTCCTTGATTATTTACCTCTTTAGTAAAATGAAACTGAGAGAAATGAGGTATCAAAACTGTCAAAGAGAAAAAAAGGTTTATTATTCAGTCATTATTTAAACATGCCTTCCTTTGTTTAAACCAAAAACTAATAAGACAAAATTTAAATTTTGTAAACTTGGGCAAACAAATTTATTGTTACCTTTTTTAAATTCGCTTCCTCAAAACTCAGAATTATAACTGATATCATTTATCACAGAAAACAAAAATACAAGTTTCCAAAACTTAAAAGTACCAAAACTCAGGACTGGAGGAAAACACATATTTATCCTGAATAAAACTTCTGTTACACCAACAAGACAAATTTTGACATAGAAAAATACCTGTTTAATTTTAGAAAGTAGGGAAGCAGAAGGGAAACACCAACTGCAACTAATAAAAAAGAAAAAAAGAAACCACTTCCATATTGAATAAGTAGAATGGCTTGTTATTTTCACAAACAGTAAAAGCTTGTTGACAACCTTTTTATTCTCAGACCACAGATGTGTCAATGGATCTTATCTGGTTGCATTAGTATCGTCAATATGTGAAGAGTCTACAAACCTAAGAATTAGTGGGCATGATGCACTTATATTCCTTACACATGGAAGAAGGAGAAGAAGAAGAAAAAGAAAGGAGGAGGAGGAGGAGGACTCTTCTTCTATGCCAGCTTTAGTTTGGCTTGAATTTTTATGACTTATTTAGAAGCCTCAGGGAATGAAAAAGTCTCTTAATGGAAATACTGACATAGTCTTAAATATAGTGACATGAACAAGCATTTCTATGAAATTGTACCAGGCTGTGAGTGACCAATGTAGTGAGTTTGAAATGCACTGAGTATTCAGAAAATCAGTTACAACTGACTTGCTGGTAAATGCCAGTAGACGAATAAAAAAATACAGAGAACGCCTCTGCAGAATGTCTCACATTGGTGAACTTGTTTGATAGGAAAATGTAAAAAATGTATGGCATTTTTTGCCAAATGTTTTCTCTGATTTAAGGATGCTGATTCATAATGTGGTGGGGGTGGGCATGGGAGGGAAAGGAGGGGGCATGGGGGTATGAAAGACAGTGGAATGAGATGGACATCATTACCCTAAATACATGTATGAAGACATAAATGGTGTGACTCTAATTTGTGTACAACCAGAGACATGAAAAATGTGTTCTATTTGTGTAATATGAATTGTAATGCATTCTTCTATCATATATAACAAATTAAAATTTTAAAAAATGAAAAAAAATGTATGACATTTTTACTCTCACAGAGAGAGAGGGCATAAAATGTAAAATTTCTACATGAACTTTCTCTCATTCAAACATGTGATTTAAAATTTCTTTTGTTGTTATGGTGGTAGTATGGATGGAACCTAGGGCCTTGTGTATTCTAGGCAAGTGCACTACCACTGTGCTAAACCCCTGGCCCAAAAGAGTCATTCTTAAAAAGTCAAAACTTTGTTTCAAGGTACTTGTGAATCCTCAAAGTGCAGAAGAGTTTAAATGTGTGAGTCTAAATCCATGCTTTATTTCTTAATTCTCACTTCCGAAGCTGTATACTGGGTAAAGATAAACAAAAATACCAATACTTGGTCTATCTGCTATACCTGTTATTCTTCCATGCATATTTCTTTAAACTAGCTAACCTTTTCCATTTATCATTCATGCATTTTCCTGCAAGTCTTTCTTTTACTTAAAATAGATTTAGTTTCATTTTGTACTTTCCAAGTTTCAATTTTGAATTTCTTAAACATTTCATTATTTTAAGTTTTATTTTGTTTAATATTTTTCCATTTTTTAAATCATAAGTTTTCTTTCTTAAAATTTTTTTTTACTAATTTATTCAGTTCCCGTTTCTTTCTCTTGTCATGTTGACATACACAGGCCAATATATCCTATGTACATTAAAATGTCTTTATGATTTAAAGAACAGACAGAATAAATCATTGAAACACTAACTCATTCACTTAAGAAACATTTATGAAGCAAATATGTAAAAGACACCTTACTTAGTGTTAGGGGGCCTATAAAAATTAAATTAATATAACACCGTTTCAGGGCCTCTTGGGACTTTTACTACACAAAAAACAACCAGAAAATGTGGCCACATTTCAGAAATAATTTGTCTACAGTCAAAAAATTTGAAATTAGTGTTGCTATCTTAAGAAAGTACTACAATGGAAAAGGAAAGAACTATCCAGATCAAACACAGCCCTCAAAAACAATGTGTACATTTTCAAACTGAGCTAATTTGCCACATACTTTGATTTTGTTTGTGAACCACGTTGCTGTCTGAGGCTGCAAGTCTCAGTACCTTCAGTTTGACCTTTTCAGGCTCTCCCATGATACCAAATAACAAAGAAAAGTGAATGAAAAGCCACCCCCCAAAAACCCAGCAAACTGCTCAAGCTACCAATATTTGTTCTCTCTCTTTCTCTCTTTTTTTGTTTGCCATTAATCTATCGGTTCTTCACAATGGACAGACCACTCCTGCAATTCCATTTAAATTCCATGAATGAATCCATAAAGCAAATGCAACTTTCAAAAATCAGATGACTTTGAATTTCAGAAAGAAC
Source organism: Marmota marmota marmota (assembly GCF_001458135.2). Taxonomy (NCBI): domain Eukaryota; kingdom Metazoa; phylum Chordata; class Mammalia; order Rodentia; family Sciuridae; genus Marmota; species Marmota marmota. The sequence goes on along the minus strand of NW_026000016.1, from coordinate 12,285,603 downwards.
CCATGTAAATGTGCTTTGCCATTATCGCCACTGTTAAATATTTATTAAGAATCTATAGCACTTAGAATAATGCTTCAGTTCTTATAATTCCACAGTAATTCTGTACATACCCAAAGGTCAGAAATTCTATAAATCTCATTTAAAAGATCACTGATTTGAAATAAGTAATTAGGAAAGTTCCTTTTTCCAAAGGCTATTCAAGAGTTAGGGGGGCAAGTTAGGACTATGATTAACCTTAAGGGTACCAATTTATAAGGGGGAAGAGCATTAAGAATCAAGAGAGAGCTTCTAAGAGTACACCACCAAAGCAGTGTTTAATATTATAGTTTTAGAAGAGCAGAAAATTCCTTTTTTTAAATCGGTACTTAAATTTCTGCTATCTGGAAATTTCACTTATGTTAAATACCTCATTCCCAGATGGGGTTTGATAGGTGAGGTACAAAACAAGAAATCGGATCAACTTTCAAGTAGCCTTTAAATGTCACTAGCTGGAGTGGTGATAGAGGGTTTTATTATTTTCTGTTGGAGAATATCAACAATCGTTCGTCGGCCAGGAAAAGAATGTCTGGAATAATCCAAAATGGCAAAGCTTAATCCTTTCACTGAGAAACAGGAAAGTGACAGCACAAAAAGGGAACAAAAATAAGAGACAAGTAGCTGAAATAGATTTACTGGTCAACAAGATCCCACAGAGAAACCCAGCACAGACACAAATGCACTCAGGCTGTTTTGAAGCTCCCCCATATACTAATCCTGAAGTTATTGATACAGATCAATCAGAGGTGATTATTAACTATTCAAAAGATTTTGCAAAGCATCTTTTGTAGGGGCTTGGGATGAGTGGAGGAACTTTGAATGGGGCAAAGTTGGGGGAGGGGGTTGGGGTTGGAAAGCGGGTGGAATGAAATGGACATCATTACCCTAGGTACATGTATGATTGCAAAGCATCTTTTAAAACCTTTCTTCTGGTTCATTAAAATATGTTCCATTGTCAAGAGGCCCAGCACAAAATGCAGGGCTTCATGAGCCTAACACAGGGCCTTCATTGAATGGCTTTTACAAACATTCCTGTCTGTGAATGAATGCCTGTGGGAGGACTTTAGCTACAAATAGATTATTCCTAGAGGAGGACTTGTTTCCTCAGTTGTTTAGAACCAAGAGGAGTGTATTTCTCCAAAGAAACGATGCTGTGAATCAAGAAGAAATCCCAGGCTGATCCAACGGGTTCCTAAACTCATTAGCATACCTGGATTTTACTACTGATAACCAGTTTAAATTATAAACTATAGGAATGTGCAAGAAGGGGGGGAAGAACAGAGAACAGCTTCTGCCTTTGAGAGTCACCATCACCCAAGATAGGCTTAGAAATGGCAGTTGACCTTTGTCATCCTCCCAACTTTCTACTTCCTCTTTCTTCAGCAAACAAAACACCTCTTTTTCTCATTTTGCTACAATTCTCCAACTGTGAGGCAATCTAAATAGAATCTCCCTCCCACAGTATTCCATGAACTAAGCAAAATGACTTTTTTTTTTTTTCTCAATCAAAATCTCCATTTCTTCAAGGATAGTTAGCTCATTCCAGCAGAGGGGAAGCTAACCTGATTAATTCACACAAACACAGAAAACAGTCCTATTTCCTAGATTGTCTGGCTGTACCAGATATATCTAATTAAGACAGTTTAACAAGATGAAGCTTATACATTCCACCTCTTGGTAGCAGGTAACATTTATGAATTGAATACCAGCAGTAAAGCTCAGAGAAAAAAGCGTTTGAATGTTCTACTCATTTATAACTTCTTCATTTGTGAGCTATGAAAAGAAAAAGAAAAGATGCACTAAGAACTTGCCCTTAGGCTGAGCAGAAGAGAGGAAGATCAAAGGCTTGCCTGATTTCCCCTTATCACACTTTTTAGAAACTTCTTTCCTCTTTTGAAGAGGAGAAGATTTAATAGGCTTGGTTCTGAGGCTAAAGTCAAACTCTAATCCAAGTTAGGTGAGGTTCCTGTGGGTACTTGCACTATAAGGTGGCATGGATGGTTCCATCTGGAGAATACGAGGAAAGAGGATGGGAGTGGAAAGCGATATGAAGAGTAGAGCTCTTATCCTAATACCTCAGAATCCTCTAGGTGCCAGATGCCTGAATGCAAACTTGTAACTGGGATTCACCCCATCAAACGTCTGAAAATTACTGTTCATTAACCTATCATGATGAAAATTGATTGCAACTTTAATTTACATGACTTCATTCAACAACACACCAAGTGCCTAATTTCCTTGAGTGTTACTTAATTGTGTTTTTTTAAAAGCAGTAACTTTAATACTTCCAATCAATTGTAATGTTATAATTACAGTTGTCAGAAGTGTTTCAACCAATATTTATTGAGAGGCTGCTGTGCCCCTGCCATAAGACTGCAGATGGTAGAGACCTAACATCTACATAAAATTAATAAAAAACATGTGCATCTGCTTTGATGGTTTCTGGTAATAATGTCTTCAATTAAGATGACTACTGATTATCTACAAGGCTCCTCCCTCCTAGGATTCAATAAGAATAAGTGAAGTAAGACCCAGTGACCCATTATCCTTCTACACACCAACTTTCATTTGTCTATATTTAATGAAATGCATCATGAGTTAACAACTCTTATACAAATGTGGACGCATAAATTTTTTTAGCAAAGAAAAACTAAGAACTTGTTCTTAGAGATGTTCTTAAAAGAAATTCTGAAAGTTAAAAATCTTTGTACTACTGTAGCACTGTGGTGGTAGGGGTGGGGTGAGTTAATAGCAGACTTAGAAAAATTTTTATTTAGGTGAGGGGAAAAAAATATAACCAGATGGAATTGAAGGAATTCAGAACAAGCCTCTATGCCAAAGAAAATCATAGCAGTTACTGAGAAAGCATCTCTTGAAATCCCATTCTATTATTTATACATGCATGTTAACCCAGCTACAATTGCCCGGATGCTGTCACTCAGTTCCCACAGAAGACAGCCATTTATTGTTTGATCTAAAACTCAGTAGATCACTCTTAGATCATCAGTCTTTCTTAATTCTTCATTTCTAAAAATTAAAAAAAAACATAAAATTCTGTCTCTTCTTTCTAATTTTATACACATGCATGAAAAACCAGAAGCATACATGTTTTGGTTGCTTTCCCATTGGTCACATAACTAAAAAACAGGCTTGTATTTAAGAAATAGAATTTGGCAAATAAATAGTCCTTAATATGGACCTAGGGCATTTGGAATGTTTTAATAAAAACAAATAGCCAAGATATTTAACTTTGAAAAGCATCAATTACAGGCAAGCTACACTCTCTGACTTTATAAATTGTCACCTTTGAAAAGAGTGTGCATTTTCAGAAGTCTTACCAAAATGGATAAATTTCACAGGGCATATGACCTTGTTTTTACTGGGCAATGTAAAGAAATTTCTGAAGAAAAAAAAGATTTTTAAATAATTAATTACAAATGAATGTACCTTATTAAGATTAATTTCATTTTTTTCCAAAAATATTTCCTGTTTTTGTCCATGAACATTTGTATTATCATAATTGTATTCAGTGTTTTCACATTTTTGAGTTGCTTTTGACTTATTACTACATTGTAAATATTCTCCTGTTGATACATACTCAGTATCAAAAATAAAAATTTTGACTTTTATGCTATCTTAATCTGGTTTAGGATTAGGATAACATTTATACTTTTACAAACCTGGGATATGTCTCATAATTTTATTTGTTCCAGAAAAACATCAGCCATTGTAATTATTTTTTCAAAGTTTGGAAAAAAAATGGATTTATCAAGTGACACATTTTGGGAACTATATTTATTGAAATCCCGAATTTTTCCTAAGTTTTGGTTATTAACACTTTCCTTACTTATGACTTTAATTCATGTGCCAACACCAATTCACTTCAGATACACATTTACATATACTATATTGTCAAACAACTATATATAGTACCTCATCATGGCCTTTACAAAAATTTTTTTAGTAACTATGCATTAGTTGCCACATCTTCTTTGTCATTTCCTACTTTAAATTGTGTCAATTTTTGCTTGCTTATTTTATTACTGCTTTTAAAGTGTCAACTTTTACTTTATCTATTTTTATCTTTCCATTTTATTTTATTTTTATTCCTTTTGCAGTTATCTATATTTGAATGACTTGAGTTCTATTCCTTTCTCTGAAAATAAATATTCACAAAGCTCTGAATTACCTCTGTATTCTGCTTTGGTCACACTAGTTAGATATTAATATGAGGCTTCTCCATTTTAATTATTGGATAAATGGCCTTTTAATTTTTTTACCTCTTCCTAGATACTAATTACAGATTGTTTTTGTATTCCTGAGTGCTTGGTGTTGTTTGTAATATTAGAGTAATCGATGCAAAAAGAAAATGAAGTGGATTTAAGTATTTTTCTCTCCGTCTTCTAGATAATATATCTTGGAAACCTTTGTAGATACTTGAACACAATATTTCTGGCTAAAGAATCTGAAGGGTACCTTAAACAAACTAAATTTGGATGCCTTTCTAAAGCCCTACAGTTCATACTTCAAGCTCTTTTATATCATGAGGATTAAATGTAATATGAGTTGTGTGGTATCTGTCATGAACCTAGCATCCTGGAACTACTCACTACCCGGTGGTAGCAGGTGTAATAACAGCAGCAGTCTGGTAGGAGTGGTTGTGCAAGCTCTGCTGCACTGTTCAGCAGAAGAGCAACTACTATGTGTTCTTGGCCTGGTGTTTCTTATCTGGGATTTAACAAGGTTGGACTGGATGCTTTCTGAAGTTGTTTCCAGATCTATCATTGAAGCTCGTTTGTTGGCATTTTCAAGACCTTGACACTAACTACATCTGATGTAGGTTACACATATCCCTTGTTCCAAAATAACCTGCTCAAACACTCCTTAAAAGCACATCTCTCTGGTAACTGAAGTCATGATAAAAATTTTTACCAAACCTGCTATTTCCTCTGAACATTTTTGACAGGTAGAAGTTGACTTTGTTACTTCTGGAATGAAAGTAAAAATTTCAAAGCTCTTCATCAGTCCTATTTTGCTTTCCAGGAATGAAAGTAAAACTTTTGAAGCAGTTGAAGCCAGACCTATATTTATCCTTCACAAAAATTGGGCACCCATGCTAATATGTGTTCATTTCCTATCACTATTAGCAATCAAAACATGCAAGAGAAAAGATGGAATACAAAGTATTTGCATGACTGGCTATAATCTAGCACATTCCTCTATTATAAGTTTTTCGGAAATGGCAATATATATACCTTCTCTAAACCATTAAGATCTAAATCATCCTTAAGAATGAAAACTTATGTCCACATTTTTAATATCGAAGCTATCTCGATATCTCTAAGACCATCATCTACTAACAAACATATCCGTCAACAATTGAAAACAAAAGAAAAGCTTGTGTAACTGAATTTTGGACAAAACATGAATAACCTTATGCTGTTTTACTTGTTCAAATAAATTCCTGTGCTGCAGTTTTATTTCTGATTTAGATAAGGTATCACAGTAATCACAACAGAAAGCACAAACTTACCTGTGCGATAGACAAAGGTGCCTTCGGTTTCTGATGATGACGGAGACACCAATTCTTCCTCAAATTCATTGGAGCTAAAAGATCCTGAATGGTTTCTTTGCCTTGTTTTTCCCATCATGGCAGTGTTCGTGGCCATGACGTGTCTCAAAGAGTCATTAAGGTAACGGTTCAACAAGCTGCTCTTATATTTGGGGGGTGACACGTAGTCCTCACTGGCCCGTGACTCTGGCCTCACTCCAGCTTTTATCACTGAGCTCTCACTCTTAATCACAGGATGATGAGCTGGAGTGCTATAGCCCCCTTCATTCATGTGGTTTCTTGGAGGATTTTCTCCATCTAGGGAGACAACATATCACTAAATAGCACTTAAACACACTTTCCTCAAGCACTTGATTATCATATTTAATCATTAAAAACATACATGAAGGAAGAACATATACAATGTATAAAATTATCTTAGTATAATGTATAAAATTATTTTTAGGCAAAAGAAAACAGCATCTATGTAATCTCTCCCTTATGGTATTTTAATTTTAATGAATTTCACAGAAAATGCTATTCTGACACACCCATGATAAGTCTATAAGCAAGAGGAAAAGGCCATAATTATGTTGGTCCTTTAGAGTATTGTAAAAATGAAGTCACCTCGTGCAATAGAAAAGAACCGTTATGGCACCAGCATATTTTGTGAGGTCAACCTTAAAAATAGCATTTGAGGTGAACTTCTTATTAGAGAGGCAAAGCAAAAGAAAGCAAAATAAAATTATTAACCAACCTTCAGAACAGGAGTCATCACTGCTTACACTGAGCCGCTCAGCATTTCCTTGTACATACTTGTTGTATAACTTTATTCTTAGGGCCCAGCTTAAATCTGGCTGACGCACAGTATTCTTAAGCCGACGTCTTGCATTGGCAAACCAATTTGACACCTAAAACAGTATTATTCTTCCATTAATGAAACATAAAAACATTACTCATTATGCAATTATTTTCTCATAAAGGATTTTTGTTGTTGTTGTTGTTGTTGTTGTTGATGGGACTGAACTTCAGGGCCCTCAACCATTGAGCCACATCCCCAGCCCTATTTTGTATTTTATTAGAGACAGGGTCTCAGAGATACTTAGTGCCTCACTTTCGCTGAGGCTGATTTTGAACTCCAGATCCTCCTGCCTCAGTCTCCAGAGCTGCTGGGATTACAGGCATGTGCCACCCAATCCAACTCTCATAAAGGATTTAAGCTTCTCTCAGCATCTTGGATCATCAGACACAAGAGGACTAGGCACTGATATCCATTTGTTCCTTCAACAAACATGCTGAGCACATTCTGTAGAGAAGGAGACCTTTCTATATTCTGGGTCTCAGAAAAACAAAGAGGCTTTGCCAGCAAAGCATCTTAGTAAAGAGAAAAGTCTAGTGAGAGAGGCAGGAGAATATACAAATAACTGTCATAGGAACGAATGTGATAAATAGCAGATAAGGCATTAAAATAAAATGAAGCCAGGTATGGTGGTGTGTGCCTAAAATCCCAGTTACACAGGAGACTGAGGCAGGATCGTTGGAGCCCGGGAGTTCTAGCCTGGGCAACATAGTGAAAAGCACCCGCCCCCAACTTAAACTAACAAAAAAAAAAAACAAAAAAAAAACCAGTTACAGGAATTCAAAGAGGAATTACTTTCAGAGGTGACTCAAGACTTCATGAGAATTTTAAGCCGATCCTTGAAGGAAAGCCGGAATATGGTTGGTGGAATAGAAGGAAAGTATCTTCTCAAGAAAGAGGACAGGGGAGCAAATATAAGGCCAATTCCAGAAACGTGAGGGATGAGGTGGAGGGAAGAGTTAAAAGATGACTGGGTAACCAAGAAAGCACAGCACCATTGTCAGGATGGAATGGCATCTTTGGTTTGGGGAATATCTAGTTCCGAAGTGCTATAAAAGAATACAGGTGAGATATCCAGCAAGAAAATAAAACTGGTTTTCATATCTCTGTTTGTATATAAAGTATGTTGACATCAGTTCGTGTCTTCATACAAGTGCTTTGGATAATGATGTCCATCACATTCCACTGTCCTTACTAATCCCCTGCCCCTCCTTTTCCCTCCCACCCCTCTGCTCTATCTAGAGTTCATCTATTCCTCCCATGCACCCCCTCCCTACCCCACCATGAGTCAGCCTCCTTATATCAGAGAAAACATTCAGCATTTGTTTTTTGGGGATTGGCTAACTTCATTTAGCATTATCTTCTCCAGTGCCATCCATTTACCTGCAAATGCCATGATTTTATTCTCTTTTATTGCTGAGTAATATTCCATTGTGTATATATGCCACATTTTTTTTATCCATTCATCCACTGAAGGGTATCTAGGTTGGCTCTACAGTTTAGCTATTGTGAATTGTGCTGCTATAAGCATTGATGTGGCTATGTCCCTGTAGTATGCTGATTTTAAGAAAAACTGTGGTATATATGTGTAATAAGAATTGTAATGCAAAAAAAAGTACACATATAAAGGCATGAATTGGCGTGAACATACTCTATATACAAAGATATGAAAAATTGTACTCTATATGTGTAATAAGCATTGTAATGCATTTTGCTATTGTGTATTTAAAAAAATAAAATCAATAAAACCAAAAAAAAAATAGGGGTGGGCATGTGACTCAGTGGTCAAGTGCCCCTGAGTTCAAGTAGTCAAGTGCCCCCAGTATTCCTCCCCCAAAAAAATAACTTCTCCATTAGTATTACTTAATCACTTTTTTTTAAATTTAAATTTTAATTAATTAATTTATTTATTTGGTACCAGGGATTGAACTCAGGAGTCCTCAACCACTGAGCCACATCCCCAGGCCTATTTTGTATTTTATTTAGAGACAGCGTCTCATTAAGTTGCAAAAAAAAAGAAAAGAAAAGAAAACTGGTATCTAAGACTTCAAGGAGAGAAAATCAGATTTGAGAGGCAGAGGCACAGAGGTGAGAGCTGAAGCTGTGAATAGGCAGACTGTCAAGGGCCATGCTTAGGAAACCAAGAGTGACTAAGGAGGCAGGACTCTTGAAAGAGGAGGGGTGACAAAACCATCAGACACGGAGCAGAGAAGCAAGGGGAGGAAAGAAGCCAGAGAATACCCATTTTAAACTGTTTCTTAAGCACATGGGTGAAAGAAATAGACACTCCAAAACAAACAAACAAAAATCATTTCTGTTCTTTTTTTAAGGTGCCATCGGATTTCCAAAGGCTAAAATGGTACTTGAGGTTTCTTCTAAAACATCCAGAATATCATCAGTATACAGATTTTTAAAAATGCAAAGGACAATATTTGTTTTTAAAAGAATGAAACATGGGAAGAGAATTCAGCCTTTCTGCCAATTTGTTCCAGAAAACGACTCCATGTTACTATAATGGTTTGTGTGGCAATGTTTTCACTGAAGTTTCATTTTTCTTTTCTTTTCTTTTCTTTTTAGAGTTATACTAAAATACACAATTTTTTTGCATATTGCCCAAACCCTAATTATTGAATAAAACTGTGGTGAAGTCTACTTAAAAAACAAAAAGCAAAATTATATTTTTCCCTCCCTGTCCCCATGGCTAACACATGATTGTTTTCCCATATAAATTCAGTATGTTCGATATTGCCTCTCTGCCTTCAGCAATGATAATGGCTTTCACATTTATGAGCAAGGATATAATATCTCACCGTGGCACTTCAGAAGTCTAAGTCTTCGTTGACTTCTTGTCAAGCTGAGCTATTATTACTATGATTCAGTCTGACTTCAAATTCTCACGGGGACTACTCATTCAACAAATATATAATGAGTAGCTTTTGTACATTAGCCACGGTGTTAAGTGCCAGGACTGGATAAGCTTTGTCCCCCGCACTCCTGGAAAGACTAACAGTGAAGAATGAGACATGATTAACTGTGATACACAGGTGGCTATTCACTGTGGAAGCACAAAGCACCTGGTCCCTTTCTTCATTACATTTGTCCAACTTCCCTGATTCTTCAATTCACTGCCAAAACTTTTGTCCCAACCCGTATGACTAACGACTAACTAGGAATTTTAGAATACTCTTCTTTCAAACTTCCCTACCTTCCATTCTGTTCTTTTAAGTGGATCTTAACAACCATCATGAAATTCAAACTTTGATGAGTCATTTTGACTTAATCACTTAAATTCTTCAAATCCTCATTAATGTCCTGTCATCCTATAACTGTGGTCTAATGACAAGAGATCAGGTTTCTTGTCCTGAATTTTCCAGAAATAGGCTGTGTGAATTTAGTGAAGTCATTCAACTTTTCTGAACTTCAAATCCTTCATCTATAAAATGGATTAGATGGTTCATAATATTCTTCCCAACTCTAAAACACTATGACCCGTGAATACAGCCCAAGCTCCTCTAGACCAGAGTTAATTCCCTTTATAGTTGTTACAAACCTACCTTCTGCTCTTACCACTACTCTCTCTCTAGCAATCAGGGGTGTGTGATTCCGTCCTTCCAAGGTCAGCCTGAAATTTCCCCATGCCTGTATCACTCAGATTTAATAGAATCCAAATCCAAAAATTTCTTGTTACTTTACTAAACAGCATATAATTCAGACTGAACTAGTTAAATATTAACAAATCTTAATTTATACTGTACCTATATAAAACAGGGTAAAATCCTATTCTTATGATACTCTTCATATAATACAAATGCAATGGCCTTAAAATTTTAAAAAAATTAGTGGACTATATTTCTAATGTAAAAAATGAAGAACCTTTAAATGTCATGAAGGATTAACTAGTTTTTCATATATAGGGGTCATATCCTTTTTAATGTTTTATATACTCATAATTTTTACCATGTTATAATAGTTATAAATTAGGAAATATTCCAGAAAGATTTGCTGATATCTAACATAAACTGTTTCTAAACTGATATCATAAGCTTGATTGGTTCCCAATCTGCTAATATACTTTGCCAATATTTTACTAACAGAAATTTACAGTACAGCTGGATATAGTCTGAGGTGTTTAATATCCCCTTGCAGTAAGTCCCTACAAACAGAAGGCAAATCATAGGTTAATGAATTTGCATATGTTTAGCAATTTTTTTTCTGATGCATTCATGCGAATTCCATGTTTCACTGAAAGTTAAAATACCAGTTCACATTTTCTGTCTTTTACATACTATGGATTCTTTCAGGTTGTTATTCAGTTCTCTTTAAATCGTATTTTACATGAAACAGACCTCTAGCCCCGGGGANTATATATATATTTTAGTGAAAACTTAAAGAGCCAAACATCTAGAAACTGGAAGAGAAAACTAAGCAATTTTCATCCTACTCTAACAGAGGTGTTTACATTCATCATATTGACAGAGCAATCATTACAGTGAACCCAAAGGGATAAATTGGCATGTGTCCATCTTTGAACACACTGAATCAACAAACTTCTTTTGAGTTATTTAACTGAAATATGGAGTACTTCATTTCCATACTGTGTGGCTGGCCACTTGGAAAAATGTGCAAGGGACAATCTGAGATTTTGTTGAATATTTAACAATTACTGCAAGCTTTGTAATTATTAAGGCCATACACATTTCAGCAGAAGCACTCAATTCGAAGCAAATACAAAGTTATGTCAACAGAGGGGAGAAAATCTTGCAACACAGAAGTTTTAACCAAATTGTATGTGGACACATTACAGGAATTTGAAACTTGTATTATAAGAGGAGAAATATCAACATGCAATTATTATTTACTTGGTAAACTCCATATACTACAATAGTACAAACTCCAATCGCATACCATTTTATATGATCCCACAATAAATCTGTTTATCCTTCGAGAGCACATAGTATGTTTTCATGTTTGAACAATGGACAGCTATAAGAACAAAGCACAGTGGAATATTATGTACAGTTAAAATCAAAGCATGTGCACATACATGTACACACAAAAAATCATCCTTGTTAATTTTATTAAAAAGTTTATATCTCATTAAGAAGATGTCAGAATAATAATGCAAATGAGAGTTATAGTTATAGCAAAGTAGGATAAACTACTAAGTAAAGTGGATAGAAATAAATAAAATAAATGAAAGTTGCATGAACATTTCTTTCTGTTTCATTTTTCAGTGATAAAAAATGTAGGTGCTGATTAATATTTTTGGAGCTTCTATTTATTAGAAGTCCTAAAAAATATGTTATCTTTTAAAATCATCTTTTTATTTGTAGGTTTCAAGGGAGATAACTGACCAAGTATCACACCCTTCCTTATCAATATAAAGGTAGCAAAATAAAATTACTTTGTCTGAAAAGTCTGACATGATCAAAAGGAAAATGTTAAGTGTAAAAGAAATTCCCAGAATATAAGATTTTTTTTGTAGTTAAGGAATAAAACAGTTATGCTGACAGCTTGTTAATACAAACCATGAGAAATAGGAGATAGGAGGTACTGCAAGAAAGAAGAAATAGGAGTTGAATAGAAATAAGGAAACACTCCCTTTTTGTCTGAAGATATAGAGGACCTATTTTCAAATATTTTGGAAATAAAATAGGATATACTTGTGCTTATTCTGCAGAACCATCATATAGCATTAAATATAATAAGCTTTCCTCTGTGTATTCTCTACAACAAAATAGGTTTTAAATCTAGAACATCTTTTTAGAGTTCAAGACATTCTTTAGTTGTCAGAAAGATATGCTGGAAGGCTCCATGATCATTATAGACTTATTTCCCAAAAGGAAGCTATTTACTCTGCAAACATGTACAGATAGTTTACTGTATGAGAAGCACTATGCTGAAGTGATATGTCATGTGAATTCCATGAATAAGACATGATCACTCTTCTCAAGAAGCCTGGCTTCACAGGAGAAATTTATTCACTGGGAGAATCTGACTCATTTCATAGAATCTAATTTGCAAGAATCAAAAGCTTTACTCAGATCACAGTTTTATATATTTTTTCCAGAAGTGTAAAGTATTTACATAATTTATGCAGTTTTCCATAAAGTCAGAATTTGCTTTGGATGTCTAATTTATGCTTGACTTATACAAACCCCCATATATAGAAATAGTTATGTGTGTTTGTGTGCATACATTTTTTATATAGACATAAAATTGTGCCTAATTGAAAATAACTAGATCCAAAGCAGATTATATATTAAAGTCCCATTGTAAATTCTATATATTTCAACATTTTCCATTTATCACTTTAAAGTTTAAACTTTATTTATGGTAACATTTGAAAATCATTATATAGGTATCACTAATTATAAATAATCTTTTCCCTGTTTAAAAACTACATATTTTTGTTCATCTCTATTTTTTAAGAACTAGAATAAGAGAAAGAAAAGAGTGCTGAATGAAAATCTCATGATAATTAGAAAAACATAATAGCCTTACCAAGTTCTAACTGCAAAAAGAATCGTTATTTGTATTTAAACTATCATTACAGGTATCAAATAATTTGATTCTGTATTAAAATTATAACTACTCATAATTCAGCTCAACAAAACTACACAAAAAATTAAATGTCTCTCCTAATGGCAAGTGTTCTTTTTCAAAACAAAGTTCTCAAATACGTTAAATATTTTTGCTTTCTCTATGAAAGAATGACAAGACAAGCATTAAATATGGAATAATATAATCAATCAAAACTGTGATATTTTATTGACATCATCGTAAAATATTCAAACAACTCTACCAATTAGTGTATTTCAAAATAAGTAGCATACCTGTTCAAATTGAAATTGGAGCATATGCTTTTATTTTCATAAGCAAGCTTTTCTGATTGTAATAATTTTCTTAGAAACTACTTTTGTAAATCACTTCCATAGTTTTATGTTAAACAGATAGCAAGCCAAGAACACTAAGTTAATTTTTCCCTCCGTGCCGCAGCAAATCACTAATAATAAAACTTCCTGTTAATAGGAAGAAAAACAGATGTTTCTCTCTACAACTGTTCTGAAAATAAACAGAAAAATACATATTAGAATTTTGATCAGCCTGACTACACAGGCCAATTTTCATGCTTGTCAAACTTTCCAGTAATTCCTAAATGGCAAAAAATGTTCTGGGAAACATTTTTTATTTTTATCATTTTTTAAATTGTGGGGTTCCCCCTTATTGTAAATTTAATGGAATGTCCAAATTTTCACAGTTATGTAGTACTGTGATATATAAAATTTCCTAGCCCATCTAGTTCTTCCTCCTCTTTTTGAATCTATCTGTTCTGTTTGCATGTATGAAAGCCTATGCCATCACATTTATTGAAGAAAAATGGTGTGATGAAAAAATCATTTGATCTCGAATTACATTATTTTTTATTTTCGGACCTACCTCCACCCCTTACTGACACTTAACTTCCAAGGACGGGCCTTTGTTATGTCACCTGTAAAATGTGCATAATATTAACTGCTTTACATCATTCTGTTTTGTGAATACAAAATAAGACTATGTTCAGAAAAGTTAGTCAAATGTGAAGTCGTGTTTGTTCACTAGAGAAGAAACAAGCTTGCACCATTTCTCTACACTTGACAAAGGAACCCAGCCATCTGAAATCTGAAATCTGCCTCCTCTCCTTAAACCGAATGGAAAAGTACAAGCAGCAAAGTGCTGTGGATTCCATCTAATGCCATGATGAAGCTTCTTACTTAGAAAAAAAAAAAGTACCCCAAACCACTTCCTGCCTTTCCTTCCATCTCCCCTCCTACCCTCTGTCATTGGTAATTTTGAAGTTTATTCTGTATTCGAGCTTTAATGTGAGGCTCCAATATGCTGCACCATGATCAATGGTTCTCAAAGCTGGGTCCAGGGTTCTCAAAGCTCTGTGCAGTGCCTACAGCTTCCGCCTCACCTGAGAACTTGTCAGAAATGCAAATTATCATCGGCCCCACCCCAGACCTACTGAAACTGGAACTGTGGGGTGCGGCATAGCAATTTGTTTAAACAAGTCCTCCAGGCGATTTTAGTGCACACTAAAGTCTTAAATTCACTTGTGGATAGCACCATACATGGCTGTACAGTTCAGATTTCCAACTACTTTTTCATACCTCCACAGTTGACCTTCCATTCCTCTCCCTAATGGCTCATCCTTCAGTCCCCTCCCGAACCGATATTTTCATTGAAATGATAGATAAGAAACTCAAAAACTTTCCCCACAGCAGAAATATGCACCTGTGCCTACTCCTCAACATCCTCAGATGGAAAAGCCAGAGCTTCTTGACCCGCCCTTCCCTCTCCACTGGGCTTCACCGGTCCCCAGTGAGAGGCGCCACCTTCAGAAACGAACAAAAACTAAGTGTCCCAGCTTCTCAGTCGCTCACAGGGAGACAGATCGGGTCCAGGGCTTGGTGGGTCGCGATTACCTGCACTAGCGTCATCTGTGAGCCGAGAGCCAGGAGAATCTTCTCGGTCTTGGTAGGATACGGATTGTCACGGTGCTTGTAAAGCCACTGCTTGAGGGGCCTCGCCATGTCTTGCAGGGCTTGTCGCTTGTGCCTCACCTTTCCGCCATTCTGCCGGGCCCTAGGACACGGAGAAAGAAGGAGGCTGCGGTGAGCGGAGCCATTTGGGGTCTGCAAGCTAGAACCCTTTACGCAAGGAAGTATTTCTGCGGCCGTAGCCCCCATCAATGGTGAACCACCGAGGAGCTCCAGCCCGGTGCCGCAGAGCACCTTAGCTCGGTTGTGCACCACTGCTCTGCGAGCCCTGAGGCTGGGGCAAAGCAAGGGAAGAAAGTCACAGGATTTCTGGGTTGGGTATCATCTCTTCAGAGTCTCTCTTTGAAATGGTCTGCGTGTCGCAGAGGATCGTGTGGCAGTGCAGGACAAGACTCTATGTTTTACTCGAAAGGAGTGGAGGGATACCTGGAACCCAGTAACTCGGTTGGTATTTAGGAGATCAGGCTGAGAACAGTCATTCAGGTTGCAGGTCTGGAAAACAGGACGAATTGTAATCCTTTCTGTGCCCGCTAGCACCACGCCCTGAGCAGCCCTGGCCCTATCAGCAGAGTTGGGTCAGCCGCCCACTCTCCAGCGTCCTTTCAGGATGTTGCCTGGCTTCAGTCGCTTGTGGTCAAGGAAAGAGTCACCCGCTGGAGGGCATGAATAAAACAAAGAATGATGGCCGCCCCAGCTCTCTGAGCTCTCATTTTCTTCTGATCCTTGGGGGGAAGGGGGAAACTTTCCAAAGAAAAGGTTGTGGAAGATGAATACGGAATCTTAAAATCCCCCTAAGGGTCGTTTCCCGACTAATGAAGGGTGAAAAGGATGTAAAGTTCTGACCCATCAGACTCCAGGTAAAGCACTTTCAAAGTGGAACAGGCAGAACAGTCCAGAACCTGAAGCTCTCTGGCGCTGCGCTCCCCGAAGGCTCCGGGAGGTGTCGCGGCGCAGCCGCCAGCGTACTGGGTTGCTCGCTTTGTAGAGCTCGTGCGCCTGCGCCTCTGCCTTCTGGGCTTCTGCCTCTTTAAACACTTTGAAATGCAATTCCATCCGAACCAACTGGTAGTAACATTTTGATGAAACTTAATCTCTATTTTACTAACCAGCAACGCCGCAGAACAAGCAGCTGATGCAATCCTTCAGGTGGAGGTGGCCAGGAGGTCCGCCCCTCCCCAGGAGGGCCGCGCCAGGAACCGCCAGGACCTGGCCGGGTGGAGACTGCCCTCCACGCCCCGGCCGCGGTAGCAGATGGCCCACCCGCGAGCTCCCGGCCCCAGGCATCCCACTCACCCGGCTAAACCGAAAGCCGGGGCGGCAGGCCCCGGGCCTTTCCCTCCGGGCTCGCTGCGGGCCCCGCCGAGCTGAGCGCACTCCTGGGACGCCCTGCGGAAGCCGACCTTTTCCAACACCTACTCCAAGGCCAGGCGAGCCGCGAGGCCTCCACTAGGGCCTCCAGTAACCAGAGGAAGCCTCTGAGGCTGAATTGGGAATCCCCGATTACTTAGCCCTGCCCTATTCCTATGCATCTCTCTCAGTCCCTTGTGTGCCCGCGGCACTGAGAGGGGTAGAAGCTACCCTGAGGTCCAGGTAGCTGAGGACTGGGGACAGTTCCAACTCAGTTTTCAACACCCCTCTTTGGAACTGTTCTAACGAATGGATCCCGCAAGCTTTGAGAGGCTAATGCCTTAAAAGAAGGACGCGCGGTCCCAGAAGGCGCCTATCTGCCCTCTTGGGCGAACTCCGGGACCTTGACCTGCGGGTCAGTTTCCCCTTGACTACTGGGTCGTTCGCCACCCCCCGCCCCTGGGTTGCAAGCCGATGGTGCCCCCGGGAGCGCACGCATACCCGGTCCTTCGGTGTCTCAGGCCGAGGTTGTCCTTGAGGGGCGGGCCGTCGGGAATGCCCACCTCCGGACGGGCGTGTGGACTGTCCAGGACACCGCCATAGGGCCGACCGCCCCGCTCCCGCTCTGGAGCTCCTCGATCCTCAAAAAGCACCGCGCCGCTGAGCTTGTTGAAGACGATAGTGTTCATGGTGCGGGTTGATAGGGACGCTTGGCGCGGCCGCAGCGCCTCGGAGCCGGGCCGCCAGGAGCTCCACAACAGGGCTCGGGTTCTAGGAGATAAAGGTGCATCACGTTACTCGCTGACAGTGCACAGATTCCTGCAGGTCCGGGGCCCTGAATTTGGCAAGGGAGACCAGCTGCAGAGTCGAGGGGTGGAGCTGCACCGCAGCTTCTGGACCAGGGAACGCCCGCCTATTCCTACCTGGCTATCCTCCCTCTCCACTCCACAAACCCCACCACCATAGCACAATCGTGGGACAGGTCCCCACCCTTCTTCTTGCTCTGGCGATGAAACGCCCACCTTCACCTCTGGGAACTTCAACCACGAATAATTTACCCACGGAGGCACAGGAAAGTAATTCCCGAACAAGACTACCGATCTCTGGGAGAAGTACGCTCGGAATAACGGACCAGAATAGGCTAAGGCTGCGTGTTCTTTAATCACAAAATCAGATTAAAGTCACTGGGGCTGGAAGAAAGGGAAGAGTTAGGGTAATATGAACAACTGTGTTTCAAGGCTCAGTTAATGAGTCACAGGCCATAACGGAATTTCAGGGGGGTTCGTGAGTTCTAGATCTTGGATGGTTTGGTTGATACCCCTGAGTCTTTCGGCTGTGGTCCCTAGGTTGCCGGTGAGAGCAGGGGAAAGTCAGGAATGGACTCTAGAGGTGGAAAGCTAAGTGGCATCAGGGACAAACATTCTCCCCACTCCCTCAGTCTTCCAATCATTCCCCCACCCGCTGCAGAACGCTCAGGGTTCTGGCAGGTTCAAGATACCCGTTTCTGAGTCCCCGGGGGTTACTGTAGCCAGTGTTGTGCAGGTGGGAGATCAGCCATTAGAGCCCATTTCAGAGGCTGCAAAGTATCTGAAGCTTAAACAGGAGGCAGCCTTGAACGCGCACCTCTCAGACTGAGGCTGCCTGGGTAAGAGAAAGCCTGCAGCTCACCTTGCGAGTTGCAGCCTCCCAAGTGCAAACGTCCAGATCAAGCTTGCGCCGCAAGAGGACACCCCAATTATCGCCCTGAGGTGTACGGACGCCCTCGCCCACCGCATGTCTCCGCCGCAAACCTCGGGGCAGCTCCCTTTTGCTTAGAGCTGCCTCCACTTCGTTGCCAACGCCCCCTCAATCCGCCGCTCGCTGTACTGACTGCACCCCTCTCCCCCCGACACACAACACATTCTCTACCTCACCCAGCTCCTATACTCGCTAACGCCCCCCGCCCCGCCCTCCGGCCACGGCAGCAACGGCCACGCGCGACACTTAGGGCCATAGACACAGTAATCAAACGACGGCCACCATCAGTATTCGTGAGGAAGCTGAAGTCAGACCTCTGCTGGCTGTCCTGTGTCCCCTAGGACTGAGTCCTCCCGTGCAGACAGGTACGTGCTTGGGATGTGCACACAGCCTCCGCAATAAATGTCAAAGCAAATTTCCTTGTCCGAAGCCCCTCTTCTACAGTCACTTTATTTTCTTTTTAAACCACTGCTCTTAGTTATTTGCGTTCATTCTGTTTTATTTTGTACAAGACATCCTACCCCAGTCCCTCCATCGGTCCCTATCCCAGCCCTGTCCTCCTATAGCAAGGGCGTGCTTTTCCTAGAGAAGCAATGGCGAGGTTTGCCATTTCGGACCCTTTACACGCAAGGATTGCAACCACAGACTCCCCGCGCTGAATAGGACTGCAGACAGCACGCGCGGTGGTAGGAGGTGGCAAAGGTCCCAGGGTTCGGTCCCATTGCAGTGGGTCCGGAGCGTGTGATCATCGGTTCTTAACTCTCCCCAGGATTCCCCGAGGGGTACCCAGCACCTTTTAATTCTTGTGTTCCACACTTACCCAATTCATCCCAAATTCTTCCAGGGAGTAATCTGCCCCGCCCAGACCAGCCAATAATTTTAAAGAAAAGGATGCGCGGCCAGGTGGGCTTTCAGGCTCTACACATACCCTCCGGCCACCCCGGGCCACCACCTGGGCGCATCCCAACCAGACTTCTGAAGAAAGTG
>NW_026000016.1:12166478-12266526 GCF_001458135.2 Marmota marmota marmota | reverse complement strand
GGGGGGGGGGGGGCTGGGAGAGCCCAGACGCTCTGAAGAAAGGAGAAGCTGGAGGGTCAGAGCAAGCCTCACGTTTCGCGGTCCCAGGAACACAGAGGCTCAAGGGCTATACCTGTAGCAACCGGTCCCGCGGCGGGTGGCAGGGCGGCTGGCTTTCCCACCTCGAAGCTAGGCACACTCCCATCCCCGCCGCATGTTCGCCGCGCGGTCTCCAGCGCGCTCACCGCCGCCACCACCGTCGTCTCGGCTTTATTTACCCAGACGGGCGCGCGCGGCCCGGGAACAGGAATACCGAGGCCTTCTCATGTTTCCTGACTGCCTGGCCCAGCCGGCGAACATCCTGCGAGCGCAGTATCCATGTTCCCGGGCGGGCGAAGGGGAAGCATCCGCGCCCGCCCGGCCGCGGGAGCTGCTGTTAACCCCTAGCGGAAAAGCCGCCGCCGGAGCGCCTCTGGGGAGCCCCCGGCCGCGGAGTCCTCCCCAGTCGGGCGCAGCTCCCAGATCCCCTGGCCTTGCAGTCGCGAAGCAAAAGGGGCTATTTCCTTCGCACTTATGCGAGAAATTGGAGAAGCCGCCGGGAGCGCTCGGCTCAGGCTCCGGGAGCTGAGAGGCTGTGGTGCAAATCCACTGTCTTAGCTGGTCGGAGTGCTGGAAATTTCACCGCGCGTGGCTAGTCGGAAGAGGCCACTGTGACGCGCCCTATATTTTCCTCTGGATTAGCTGAAGTTAGAAATCTGGTTTGCGCCTACAACGCAGGAGCCTATTGCTGGAGGTTCTTGTGTCCTGGGAGACTCTTTTCTGGTGTCACTGGATTTCTTGAAGTCCTGGCTGTCTCAGTCAGGGCCACACATACTCCCAGCGCTGAAGAGGATGGGAGAAGGCAAAGATGGGTCAAGGTCAGCCCAGGTGCCCAAGCTAGAGTGACCCAGGTGTGAAAGAGCCCAGAGCCAGCGATCTGTATATATTAAAGAGAATGGAACTTGGAAAAATCTCGAGCTAGGACATAGTGTAAGGAGAGAGAATGTCTATCAGATTCTTTTATCGATGGTATTTTGCTACCCACCAAATATGAGCAACCACGCTCTGGCTTAGGTGTAACTGTACGCTTAGAATTTCTGGCAGCTAAGAAGATCCCTGAGAATCTGAGTACCAAGTCGCCTGCCCTCTGGATGCCGGTCCTGCTGCCCCTGTGACCCTTTTATCTTTTTTTAAGAGCGAAAGTAGATTCCCCCAGATTTAAAAGACATAGCATTATTTGTCCTTTTATTTTCTAAAGATGACTGGCCAGTTCTGAGGTAGAGGCCCACCTAAGCATTTCCCTTTACTGTGTCCTAGAAGTGTTAAAATATAAACTAAAACTGATCTTTCCAAGAACAATCACAACTTCGAATTTTCAATTTATCATCTCCCAAAATATGCAACAGGAAACCAGGCAGTGACATAATCTAAAGCAGAAAGGAGGGCAGGTTTACATTTTTGCGCACCAGAAAGATACATGTTATCATTTGATCATGTTTCCCAGTCTCCTTCGTTCTCTTTTATTACACAAGTTGTTCTTGCATAGCCCACGGCTGTTCTCTGCACTTGTAGAGTCAGTTCAGTACAGGCTTGAGTCTACAGACTTCGCTGTAGAAACTAAAGACAGGGACACATCACAAGGTTTCAGCCACCGATTTTCAACAAGTAAGTTTCACAACAGAAAGCAGGTCCAACTGACAATTCATAGGAGGAAAGCATCGAATACTCTTAGGATCTCTATGAGTGATAATGGTCAGGAGATATTATAATGAAATCAGCTGTACATGGCTCTCTGACATATTTTTTGATCAGCTTCCCCAGTCCAGGTAAAGCAACAGGCATGTATGTAGCTGCTTGCAATTTCATACTATTCTACTGCTTTTTAGCTGTATGCTATATAGTAAATGCTAGTATAAGACAAATGAATTTTGTTCTTTTAGTACTTTAACAAATGATAAAATTTACTTTGTGGATTTTGTAAATCTATGAAGTATTCACAGAATTTTAAAATGCATTTTTAGGACTTTGATTTAAGATATATTGACATGTAAGATTTGTTTTCTTAAAGCTTGAAATAAAATATATAGCAAAAATGTTTTGCAAAAAAATATTTTATTTGACATAGGAATAATACACATCTTAGTCTTAGGTGAAGTCATTAATATATTCAGCTGTAGTTTAATAATTAGAATCCATTCTAAAATGAAAGAACAATGGAAGGTTCATTTTAAAAATAAAACAGTGTGAAGAAGCCCTCTCTGAAAACAAATGAGCATTTATTTGGTGATAGACTAAAATTTTATTTTTGCAAGGTTTTCCTCTATGCAAGAAGAAAGTTTCTTCTTCATCCACAATTTAAATATATTTATTATATTAGATTTCACCTATTTCAAAATTGCATTGTACACAGCTTCTTATGCTACATTATAATCCCAGTCTACAACATGCTGTATTTTAACCTTCAGAAGTAAAACTTCTAGTATTGACAACACTGTTGTAAAATTTCAAAAAGTATATGTAGGTTTTGGAGATGGTCTGAAGTAGGGGGAAAATAAAAAGAAAACTTAGACCAGAAGTCAGAAAACTTGAGTCCTAAACCTAATTCTGGCTGATTGGATGTTGGTGTAGTCTGAATCTACTACAGTATAAAGTGAAGATGATAACTTTTCCACAAGCTTGCTTCACACTATTATTATGGTATTTTAAAAAATGTGAAAGTAATATATTGCTGTTGCTGAAGCTAGAAAGATGTTAAATAGGAACACTTGGCAGAAATTTTAATAAATTGTGTTAAAGTTATAAATATATGTAATTTTTACTTTCTAGTAAAAAAAGAAAGCCTTTAGTTTTAGAATTTTGATATTTTTACCAAGGTACCCTGATATTTCAGAATAAATATAAGTTAAAGTGTTTAAAAATAATGAGTGCTTTTAAATGCCTTTTGCAATTATTACTTATAGCCAGAGAATGGCTAAATGATATAAAGTAGAGTTTCTGCTGAAACGTTGTAAGAGAGCAAATTAATTAACACACAGCAAGTTCACTTCACACTTAGCCAATCTGACCTGTAGAGCTCTATGTGTCAGAGTGCTTAAGTGGTGAAAGACACAAGAACATTGTGAGCAAACTAGTCGAATGTAGCCCCAAAGTATCTTACAAGGTATTTTTGCTTTGTTTTTAATTTAATTTTAATTGCATAATTAACACCTTATGTCAGAGAAGATCTTTTCCATAAATTAACTTTCAAGAACAGAGTACAAGTGAAAGTCTCTGTAGGCCTCCTCCAACCAATCACATTCCGCCATGAAACCACCAAGGAATAGCCATTGTCCATTTGATGTGCATCCCTGTGACTCTTTTCTATATTTTTGCATACATAAACAAAAAAATATAGTTTTGTTTTGTGAGGTTTTTTAAATAAATGAGACCATAGTGTAGTTAAGTTACATACTCTCACCCACAGTATTAAATGCTAGCTTTTTCAATGATTTATTTCATAGAAATCTTTCCTATTAGTGCTTTTAACCATAATTTTTAAATAATTACATAATGACCCATTCCCCTATGAACATTTCTGTCTTTCCAATTTCCATTATTATGAACTCATGAACAGATTTGTATAGGTTGCTTCTGTATATGCTTAAACATTCTTATAGGGATAGCTACATGAAAGTAGAACGGCTGGATTGAAAGAAACATGGTTTTAAATTTTGATAGATGCTTCCAATTTTCCCTCCAATGCATACTCCCAGTGATACATGTGAGTCTCCATTTCCTCATGTGCTATACAGCATTGCATAGGTTCAGTCTTTATTAGGTTTATCTAGATATGTAAAGAGCGAAATAGTGTCTCATTCAAGAACCTTTTCCCTTTTAAGATATTTGTATTTATTAATTGAATTGCCTTTGCCTGTATTCTTATTTGATACCTTATCAGTTTAAAAATCTCATTAGTAAACCATTTTTCCATGATATATATTCTTTATATAGTGTAGAGATGTTACCTGTTCTGTGTCCTACCTTTTACCTATTTTGTCTTTGTCTTCCAGAAGGTTTAAACATAAATATAAGTCAATAGTTCAGTCTTTTCTTTTCTGGGTCTCTGGTTCTGTGCCTTGTTTAAGAAGACTTTTTCTATATTTTCTTCTAATACTTTTAGAAAATATTTTCAATTGGCTCTTTAATCCTTCTAGAATTTATTTACATATGTTGTGAGGTAGATATGTAAATTGGATTTTTAAATTTTCTAATTGATAGCTTTTTATTCCTATGGAATTTATTAAATAATTTATCCCAACTGATTTGAAATAATGTTTCTCATGTATGTGGTAAATTCTTTTTCATATGTAAGTTAGCCTAACATGATTTTGGGAGATGTTGCTAAATGCCCAATATACTCTAATAAATTTAATCTTCAATTTTTAAAGAACACCTTGCACTCCAAAGACTTTCAACAATCTACTGTTTCTAATATCAGAACATGTCAATACTGACATATTAATGTGCATTGCCTGGTATGGTTCCAGTTTAGGTTGATTCGATAATAGACTAGAATGAAGTTGTCCTTTATCAACTCAGAAACAGGAAAATAGTTCCTGGCAGCCACATTTTTCAGATGTAGTATGCCTATACATAGCTTTTCAAACACATCATAAACTAACACGAGCAATTAGGGATTGCTTATAAAAATGATGAATAAACTGTATCTCTTTCCTTGCTTACTTTTTAATGCAATGTAAACTAATTTTTCTGCCACAAAACAGCTTGTCAAGATAAGAACCCTTGATAATAATTATATATAAATCAAATTCACCCTGAACTTTTAAAACTCAAGTTCTAAAAGTTTTTAATTGTTTTTGTCACTGCAGTTTTAAAAATTAGTTATGTGTAACTATAGAAAATACAAATAATAAGCAATCAGTAGAACTGAGATTCAAGTAGGCTTCTTGTTCTACCTCATAAGGCTCAAAATAATATTCTCTTTGCCTTGATGCTAAACTATTTTAAGTAGCCACCAACAATTACTAAATGTATTACATTATACACATGAAAATACACTATCCATTGGGATTCCAGAGAACATGTCATCCTTAAAATGCATAGTTAAAAACTAAAATTATTTTTGAAAAACTATTCCAATTTGAAAACCAATTTGCTTTTATGTCAAGAAGTGTCCATTTTTCCAGGTGTAGTGGCATGCACCTGTTGTCCCAGTTACTCAGGAGGCTGATGAGAGAGAATTGCTTAAAACCCATGAGTTGGAGTCTAACCTGGGCAACATAGTGAGGCCCTGTTTCAGGAAAAACAAACAAACAAACTCAGTAGCCACTGTAATATAGTGAAGAGTTTTGATCATTGGGTAGTAGGACTCTATATGAGAAACCTCATGGGTAATCAGATTTTAAAGATTTGATTTCTATATGCACTTCAAGCTGTGTGAAACTTTCAGCTGACTGCTTCCCGGATCTATCCAACCTTTTATTTGACAATTTCATTGTTATCTTATGTGTAGGATATCTGAAAATATGGTCAAAGAAAAATTTTAGCAGAAATGATGTGTGCAACTTCTAGTAACATGATTATAAGGAAATTGCTTGCCCTCCCCTTTAATGCTTCCCTGTTTCCCAGGATTGAAGCAAACATGTGGCAGTGCCTTCATTGGCCCAGGCTACCATAACAGAATACCATATTCTAGAGGGCTTAAAGAACAGAAATTTATTTTTTCACAGCTCTGGAGGCTCAAAGTCTAAGGCCAAGGAGACTTGTGGTGCATCCTCTCCTCCTGGCTTGAAAAACACCTTCTCATGGCTTTTCCTCTTGTGCCTATGTGTGTGTGTGTGTGTTAGTGGGGATAGGAGGGACATCAGATCTAGCATCTCTTCCTCTTCTTATATAAACACCAGTCCTATCAGATTAAGTCCCCACCCTTGTGGCTTCATTTAACTTAATTACCCCATTAAAGACTCTGTTTACAAAATCACTTCAATCTGGGGTTAAGGCTTTAAAATATGAATTTCTAGAGGATAAAATTTAGTTCATAAGAATCAGTGACCCCAGTCAGCTAAGCAGATAAGAATGTAAAGAACAGCAGGGTTGAACACAGAAAGAACCAGGAACCTCAAATGGACTGCGTGGGTGAGAGCTCTCAGGCCAATCTAAACCTAGATCAGAATACTGTAAAGGACCAGGTAGTAAATGCCTTAATGGTATGGGGCCATATAGTCTCTGTTGCAATCATTCAACTCTGCTCTTGGAGTACAAAAGTAGCCATTGACAGTTTGTGACTATGAATGAGTCAATGAATGAGTGTGGCTGTGTCCCAATAAAACTTTATTTATTGGGCACCAAATTTTATGTAATAGTCATGTGCCATAATAATATTATTCTTTTTTTGTCAACCATTTGAAGATGTATAAATGATTCTCACTTCAGGAACCAGAACAGAGTGTAGGGTAGATTTTGCCAAGAGAGGGTAGTGTTCCTGGATTCTAACCTACACCCCTCAGCTCTGCAGGTGAACATCCCTTATTTTAGTCACTGTTATTTGGAGGTTTTCTTGTTAAAGGAATTTAGCCTGTGTCCTAGGTGATACACACCTGTACGGGGATAACCTCAAGTTCACAGGTGAGTGTAACAGAAGTGCTATTTAGAGGACCAGAGACTGCCATAACCAGGCGGAACTGGAAAGGAGAAGGATGAAAAAGTGCTTTCTCCTCTCCCCTCCTGGGACTCTGTTGCATGTGTTTAGAGAATCAGTCTAATTATTTTCACATTGTTTTACTTTGTGTTCTTTTTTTCTTAACTACCCTTCTTTCTTCACTTCCTCACCCCTTTTCTTCTTCCTTCCCTCCTTATCTTCTTTTCTTTCTCCTTCATTTCTTACCTCTCTCTTTCCTTCCTTCTTATTGACCTACCTTTAGGTGCAGTTTTGGTGTTTGGCTTTTTAATAATTGTGTTTTTTGTTATCATGGATAATGGAGATTCATTTTCAAGAATTACTGTTTTCTGGTTTACTCTCCCACCTCTGCCCTACTCCCCAAAACACTCACAAGAGTTGAGCTATTTTTTTCATTGTTTTCTTTTTAATAATCAACAATAAATATTTATGGGGCACCTGCCTACAAAATTCTGTGCCAAGAACTGCATCAAATTTGATTTAAAAGACATGATCCTTGCCTAACTTACAAACCTGTTAAGAAAGTACAGAAAAACAATTATACCTCGTCTAAAAAGTTTTAGGGTATCTGATATAAAGATTGCTTGAATCCAGTAAATCTATAAATCATCTGTGGAAATGCATGAGGGAGCTTGAAGACGATAGAATAACCATTTTATGTGTCTGCTAAAAGTTTTGTTACCATATTACCAACATCCTTCCCGAAAACATGCAAAAGGAGAGCATTATTTCAGAAATTTGAGCCTGATTGAAAAACAGTATTTTCACCTCTTACATCAGGCTTCTTCAAGTTTTATGCCAAAAAATCTCTGGGTTTCAAGAGAGATTTTTAGGGCTTCCGTTGAGAAAAAAGAAAACATATATGGTAACAGAAAAATGCACTTAATTTAGCTCCTGATCTTCTTTCCTCCTTCCCTGGTTTATGCCTCATTCTAACCTGCCTCCTGACCCCCACTTTTACATTCCTATTTTGAAGAAGTGTAGAAGGGAGAGGGTATTGGAGGAGAGGTAATGGTGTACAAAAACTACCATGTATAGCAATGAAGCAGATCTTGGGACTTATGTAGAGAAGCCACCATTAGATCCCAGCATGAGGAGACTTGTTCTTATCCAAGCATCTAGGCCACAGAACTGTAGTACAGGCAGCAGGTGCAATAGGACCAGCAGGTCTATACCCATGGACTGAGGTCGATTCTAAGTCATCAGCCATCTTTTGTTTTTGATTTTCATTGATCTTTGTTAAGTATCCTTTGATATTGTAGCCTACCACAAATGCTGTTTAGAAATGAGCTTGGGCTAGTAGAAAGGGAAAAGGTATTACTATGTAATTGAAATGGCCTGAAGATCTGGGATAAGTGGTCTTGCAGTGTCCAACCATCACAATTTCTTCTTGGACTTGCAGATGTAATCACCTATATCTGACATATTTCCTATACTGCTTTTCCATACTTTTTATTTTTTCTTCTGATACCAGGGATTGAACCTTAGAGGACTTCACCACTGTGCTTCATCCCTTGCCCTTCATCCCCTGCCCTTACATTTTTTGAGACAGGGTCTCACTAAGTTGATGAAGGTCTTGCTAAGTTGTTGAGGCTGACCTTGAACTTACAAATCTCTTGCCTTAGCCTTCTAAGCTGCTGGGATTATAGGCTTGTGCCATCACACTCAGCTTATTTTTATACACACTGCACTTTTATGTCCATGCACTTTTGAGTTATGTAACTCCCCTATTTCTTACAGCCACCTTTTGGGGTAAGAACCCATTAGTACCCATCTTGTAGAAAAGAGACACTTAGGCATCTAATTGCTCAAAGATGGGAACTGGTGGAGCTAGGATTTGAACCAAGTCAGACAAGAACCAGAGCTTATATGCTGAATTGTCTAACCATGCCACTTATTTAAAGGCATATAAGAGGAACAGAGATAAAGAACTTTAAATCCTTGACTGGATAATACTTGGCATAGCTGAATACATGGTTGCAAGGCTTTTGGCTCTATGATTGACAGCAGGAAATGCAATACTAATGTGTTGATTTTTCATGCTGTATGTGACATTTTTTCTTGGTTGAGGAGCAGGTAGAATCTGTGTCACTTTGAATAGAATGAGTTTGCACAACTCCAATACCATGGTGAAAAAGCTGTACTTCACATTAATCTCAAGGTGTGAACTCAAGCTTAAAGCCAATAACTGCTGAATGTTCTGAGGGTTCTTTAAATCTGGAGAACATCCTTTCCACTGGACAATAAAAAACAACTTGCTATGGAAGAACCCCAGCAATCCTGAAGTGCTGTTTTCTAATGGGAGTAGACACAGCATGATTGTAAGTGGCTTATCTCAAGTAGAGAAAAAAACAACCGTAGCTTTGGTAGCTTTGATGCAAAAGCCTAAGGAGATACCAGCAGCTCCTACAGCTTCATGATCCTCATCCTGTTGTTTTGTCTGTTTTGTATTGTTTTGTCTTGTTTTCATTATTATAGTTGTCAGGCCTGCTGCTAGCGTTTGTGGGCCCAAGGCAAGAGTACAAATGAACGCCCACATACCATATGTCTAAATATTTAAAAGTCACAAATAAAGCTAAAACTATTAAGTGAAATATGTCCCATTCTTCTACAAATATACCACCATGCTGAAAAACCAAAGATCATGTGGAAGTTAGGATTTTCGTTGGAAAAAATATCACAGACAAATAAATTTGTTATTGCAAATATCTGGATGTTTTGTTGTTGGGCTCACAATGTTCAGATGAATAATAAAATGAAATAGATATAATTCATAGTTTATTATGTATTTTTTTCCATTAAGTTTATTTTTCTTATCTCCCTTTCAATAAAACTCACTAATGGGGTTATTATAATCAATATTTCCTCATATTTTGTGTTCTAAAAGGTAACATATAAGGTGCTTCTAAAAGTATCCAGAATTTGAATACATTTTCATCAAACATGTAGGTTAGATATGACAATATTTCAATCACACTTTTCTTATGTGTTATTTATGAAATGCTTCTATTTTAAAATATGCAAATTATGCATAAAGTTAAAATAGAACAGAAAATTGCTAACAATTTTAAAGCTGAAATTTTCTTGAAATTTTGAGAAAATTAATTTAGAATTTAAAACAATTTATACAAACATAATTATTTGCATTGCTAGTATTGAATGTGTAGCTGGATTTATTATAAAGTATTGATATTAGATTTCATGAATGATTTGTCTAGATTTACACATTTACGATTTAGATATAATGTTTAATATTTCAAAATGTTTCTTTGCTGTCAGTTGCAACAAAGTTGCAAAATCTTGGTACTTACCTACAACATCATGTATTTGAAAAGCAAGAAAAGCATGCTCAGAACTACTAGGGAAAAACATTACATAAGGCAAGACTACTGCGTTTATGCTGTCTACAAAGAGGTCTGCTGACTAAATGGATTCGCTTTTTCCCTGCCCTTAGAAGGAGCATTCCCCAAGCCCTTACATTTACATGTGATCATTACCTTTGACTTTGAGAACAGAAGACAAATGAGGATGCATAGCTGCTTTTCTGTGAGATCTGAATGGTGTTAGTCACAAGAGCAGATGTTTGGGTTTAAACCAAGTTGCACTGTGTCCTGCTGAGCACTAAATCCCAAAGGACAGAGGCACCTGTGTTCTTTAATATACTTAATGTGTGCCCTGCAGGTCTGTGTGTGATGTAGGCTTTTTAAAGGACAAAGTTAAGGCAGCAGCCCTTTGGGTTGTTGGGAGTTCTTATTTATTTACTTATTTTTTAAAATCTATTAAAGTTGTTCCTCTGGTGGATCAAAATAAAATTGAAGGCTTCAGCCTTTTGATCAGTTTGTCCTCTGATGATCCCATAATGATTAACACACATCACAATCCCTGCAATGACAATGGCAGAGTTTCTATGGAGTCTTGCCAGGGCAATATATAGCCTTAAAAGGGGCAAATATCACAAAATCATCCTTTAGGAAATAATGCCTTCACTGAGGTTCAGAGGGTTATACACTTCAACATATTGGGGTTTGCAAAATCTTTTCCTCAACAATCCCAACAAGGAGTTGGCCAAGTATGGGCACTGCAGATGGCATATGGCTGCCACTTAAATCACTTTTGTAGCATTTTGTCTCCTTCAATACCATGCTTTTCCTCATGTAGCCCATGAACCACCGTAAGCAGGAGGTATCCCTTAGAAATACAGGTTCCAGGTCTTGTATTATCATGCCCAAAGTCAGGTTTTCTAGGCTTCAGGCCTGTTCTTGATGCTGATGTGGATGCTTTTTAAGTCAGACTTTGCTACAGAGAAATGATCTTCAACTTCTTTGCACACTTTTAGTGAAAATAGAGCAACCAGTCCTAATACAAGTATAGTAATTTGCAAGTGATACAGATATACTGTTGTGCTAATAAATCATATAAATTATGAAATAGGCAAAAATAAAGTTTTTTAAAAACCAAAGATGGGATACACAATATTTTAAATGTCTCAATCTATTCATTAATTAAAATTTTAGTGTATTCATTAATACAAAAATATTTTTTGCTCCCACAAAAATATTGTCAATGAATATTAATTTTTATATTGCAAACCAGGCTATTTTTTATTGATATCAATGTTATCTGAATTGCTTTTTTTTTAAATTGTGGTTTAACAATTATTTAATTATTGGGACCCAAGTTCAGTTTATAGAGATTTTTCTATAATGCTATTGCCACTTATTTATCTACAATGTGTTTTTGTTTTGTGGTCAATATGAGACTTACATAAACATTTTATACTTATAACAGGCCAACAGATAAGCTGAAAATAACTTCAATCACACAAATAATTACACTTTTATACCCTCACAATTTTTATCTTATGTTGGGTATCCCTTAACAAGTTATTGTAGTTATTATTATTATTAATGTTTATCTTTTAACCTTCTTAATGGAGATATAAATGGTTTACACACCATCATGACAGCATTAGAGAATTCTGAATTTGACTATGTACTTAAATTTGCTGGTGAGTTTTATACTCTCATGTTCTTTTGTTTGTTTTGTTTTGTGGCAATGAGAATTGAACCCAGCCACTCCCACATGCTAGACAAGCACTGAGCTGCATCCCCAGCTCTTTCTATTTTTTTTAAATTTTGTAACAGAGTCTCAGACTGGCCTTGAATTTGCAACCCTGCCTCATCCTCTGGAGTATCTGGGATTACAGGTATGCACCATGACAGTGAGTTACGTTAATGGTTTCATGTTACTAATCAGCATCCTTTTATTTCACAATGCTATAATCCCTCTAAGAATTATATTAAGACAAGATGCAGATGTATATAGAAAGTGAATTCTTGACTGTTCTTACCACTACTCTTTTCAGTCCCATCCACAAATTATGCAAAGAGTATGGTTGAAATTATGCTTTTAAGCCTTTCTTGATATCAATCAGTTCTTATAAATTTGTGAGCAAGTGTTACATTTTTATTTTCAAAAAAAAGGGCTTTAATACTTCACTGAGATTCTGAGAGACTTTAAAATAGATTTGAAAATTCTGTTTCCAAGTTTTTAAAGTGCGATAAGAGTTTCAATAGCTGGTGCAAGTTATTTTCAGAGACAAAAATCTCACAATGATGGATACATTTATAAATCATAAGTGTCTTTTGGAGAGCAGTCATTATTTCAATTATTGTTAAATGGCATCTTTACCTGAAGGGGGCAGATGAAGAGTGTTTTATATGGTTTTTGGTTTTGTTTTGTTTTTCAATAACTATAAAGCACATTTTCAATGAAAGTCAGACATCCACAAGAAGATGAACAAATTATTGTAGCTTAAGGTTGAAGCTTAGGAGATATAAAGAAATTGTGAAAATTCTTAGATAGTTTTAAAAATGGGCAAAGGCTAGGTAGTGGGAGGCCTGTATCCTATGCTTTAGTTTTTAATCCTATAAAAATGAATCAATCATATATGCTGGTCATAAACATCAGGGATTCATTGTGGGCAGGGCAAGGGGTCTGCTGGATGATTTTCAGCCCTAAGTGAGTAGATAGATAATGGTTTCCTTCATTATGAGAGAATAATAACAGTGACAAAGCTGACATTATAGTGCTCTTAGGTGCCAGTCACTATTCTAGGGCTTTTAGATGTAGCACTTCATTTTAAACTCACAAGAATGTCTGAAGCCCATAGTCTGCTTGCCATCTTTTTATAGATGAGAATCTGAGCTCAAGTTCTTACAGCTAAGTAAAGAAGTCAGGAATCCAGAGCGTCCCTTTGAGAATGATGACTTCCGTGCAGACATAGGAAGTCAGGCACTGCTTTTGCCTCAACTCCAGCTTCCTAGTGAGAGGGGGAAGGTGCTCCAGGGCACCTGGTGTTGGCTGCTTCGTGCCTAGGAAGCAGAACCCCCTCTGGCTGAAACCCCCGTCTGTAGTCTTGCATCAGCAAATAGATCTGAGGTTGGACTAGCTGAAGTCATCCGCTGATCTCGTGGAACAGCGATTTCCTGAAGTCCACAGAGTTCTCAGCAGGAATTCTGTCTTGTTTTAATATTATTTCCTTCAGGAATCTTTTCTTTGAATTTGGCTGACATTTAGAGATGTAATGTTAGTGGCAGGGCATTCTCTTGGACAGTTACAAATATTACTTTGTGTCTTCTAGGCCAGTTTCACCAGAATGAGTCCCACACAGAGGCATTGTCTATGCCAGGTTTTGTGCTAGATCATTGAGACACAAAGTGGTTTCAAAGTTCTGTTCATTTGCTTTCAGATGATTAATGTTTAGAGAGAAACAGGTAAATGGGTAGGTAAGTAATTTCAATGTGTTGAGATCACTTATAGGAACAAGAATGGCTGTGCACAGATGTGGGAAGACAAAAAAGTTTCCCAACAGGAATGATTTGGAGATAGCAGGTGCAGGGGGAAGGAGCCTTTGGAAGGCTTCATGCACTGACTTATCATACTACTTAAAAATGGATATCAAGTCCTCTCTCTCTCTCTCTCTCTCTCTCTCTCTCTCTCTCTCTCTCTCTCTCTCCAAATCTGCCCTTTTGTTTCCTTTCTTCTTTCTTTTCTTTAAAAATTTAATTTCTTATCATCAGAAGTTGCATTATTAATAATAAACAAGAGAAAGATGAAATCTTCACAGAAATTTAAAATCTTTTCCCAGGACTGAAAGTTCTCGGTTACAGTCATCAACAATTTTATTGCCACAATCAGCTCTAGGTACCAGAGTAGTCTAAAAATTCTAATGGCATCGAACCATATATCACTTCCACTCTCAGTTCACAAATCTTTTAGTTTCTTTTTTTTTTTCTTTTTCATGGTACCAGGAATTGAACTCAGGGGCACTTGACCACTGAGCCACATCCCCAACCCTATTTTGTATTTTATTCAGAGATAGGGAGTCACTGAGTTGCTTAGCACCTTGTTGTTGCTGAGGTTGGCTTTGAACTCACCATCCTCCTGTCTCAGCTTCCCCAACCACTGGGATTGCAGGTGTGCACCTGGACAAATCTTTTAGTTTCCTAATAAAGACATACATTTTGTTGTTACAAAAGCTATGTATGTACAGTGAGAAAGTTACAAAGTAAGAGAAAAAGAAAATAAGAAAATAAAAGCACTATATTCCTACCACCCAAAGATTATCTCTGTTAATACCATTTTGTTTTCTTTCAGATATTTTACATACACGTGTATTTTTATTAAAATTAGATAATATTTCCCAAGTTATTTTCTCACCTGCTTTAATTTCTCACCTGCTAATTTAGTGATCTTTACAAGTCAAGAATTTTAATTTTATCCATATTCAAAATCCTCAGTTATTCCCTGTGTGCCCTTTAGGGTAAGTTATCCAAACTCAAATCTAGGGCCACATATAGAATGTAGATATCATGTCTCTCACTTATTTTCTAATCTAGCATCATCCTTGTTTCATTTTCCTTTTACACATGGATTTGTTGGATGGACAGGATTGATGACCCCACAGAATGATTCACCTTCTTAAATCTGTCTCAGTGCCTCCTGATGCTGTCATTCCACTTCTTCCCATCTCTAGTTTTTATATAGTAAAAGTTAGATCTAAAAGTTTGCTGGATTTGTATTAGACACTTTAATAAAATATGTCACAGCTGATGGTTCGCATTTTTTTGTGTGTCACAGCAAGAGACAAGGTATTTGAGGATTCCACCATACATGGAACTGACACTGGATTAGGATGATGGCACTCTGATTCCTCATGGTACACTTACATTCTCCTATGACAAGAAAGGGATCTTTGGTTTTCCGTTGGCACTCTGTGAATGTCTGATCCCTCACTATTTGTGCACTTAATGCTTTTAGCACTACTTGATAATTTTTACCAAGGTCAATAAATTCATTAGGCATTGATGATGATTATAATCTAAGGAGGTATTCTGCAAAATAAAATGTTCTCTTGTCAAGTGATCTTGAAATATAGTCTTACTGGAAAGTAGGTATAAATGCTTATTTTTTCCATTAGATATGTTTATTCAAAATAAGGAGCTTACTTAATAATTGGCTTAAATGATGATGATTAAGAGGAGGAGGAATGTGTGTGTGTATGTGTGTGTGTGTGTGTGTGTAGCGGTTTTCTCTTTTGAATAGAATTATCTAGTCATGAATTTTCATTATTTCAATCCCATAAACCACAGAGTTGATCTGCTTGTTAGTAATTCTCTCTAAATCCCTGTAACACTTTTACTCTAAGAAGTTACAAGTAGAGCAACTCAGAGTGAGTCATCTTACACTGAGTTTTATTTTAAAAAATCAGATAAAGCCAACTGTACAATTTTATGAATATTTCTAAAAATGAATTGATATGAAAGTGAAAATCCCTTTATTTCACTTGATGAACAACTCAGCCCAGAGTAAGTTCTCCACAATTTCAGTATGTCAGGCTGAGTCTGTCAGTCTGATTAAGGAGAAACTTGCTTGTGAAGGGTGGGTTTCCTGAGGCTGAAAGGGAAGCACCATTCTGAGAACAGTTCATCTTGAAGACAAGATGTCAGTATTTGGTATTTTTTTCTTTTTATTTAACAATACAGACATTATACTTTATAATTTTTATTTTTCTTTTATAATTTTCATTTTTTCAAGAGTTGATAAATAGTTCATTACTGGCTTCTTTGCACAGTTCAATATGCAGGCTATAAATTGGAAAAAGCTTCATATTTATTTGCTCATTATTCTGTCCTCTGAAAGGAAGTTAAACCAGAAGAAAATGATACTGATGAATGTGCTCATATACACATGTGTAAGGGTAGATACATGGGCACACACATACAAAGAGATACACAGGCACACACGGAAAATATATTTATTACTGAAGTGTAGGTGTCCAGCTGTCTCCATTTTAGCACTGAAAGTTATGTGTCCTAGGAAACCCTTTAGTACTGGGCAAGATGTAATGATTGGTTGCCCTAAAACTGCCAGATAAGAACAGCATGCAATTCAAGCAATAGGTCTCTGATCAATTTTCCTGATGCAGACATGTAAATAGACCTTTAGCTTAGAATCTAGCTGATAGATCAAACTGACAGAAAAATAATTTTTATGTATATATTGATATAAATCCTAAGAAGTTAATTGAAATGCATTAAAATACTTCAAAATTTCTAGTATAAAAGGACCCAAGAATATTGATACCTCTTTTTTCTTTCAAAGAGGTTATATGGTTGTCGATTTTCTGGCGATTTTAACTAGAGTTAGAAAATAAAATGGAGTAACGAATGTGTTCATCAGCTTGCTGTTACTATAATAAATGCCTGTGATGATTAACTTATTTTAAAAAATGGTATATTTTGGACCATGGTTTTAGTTTTCAGTCCACGATTATGCACACCCATTCCTTTTGTGCCCTTGGTAGGGTGCTGGATGGCAATGGCCAGGTGCATGTAGCAGAGCAAAACTGCTCACCTCATGTCTGGGAGCAAAAGGAGAGGGTGTATGAGGAAGGGTCCAGATCACACTATCCTCTTCACAAGAGTTCCTCCAATGACCCAAGACCTGCCACTAGGCTTCTTCTTCCTCTTTTTTTTTTTTTGGTGCTGGGGATTGAATCCAGGGCCTTGTGCATGCAAAGCAAGCACTCTACCAACTGAGCTATATCCCTAGCCCTTAGGCTCCACTTCTTAAAGATTCTGCCACCTCCAAATAGCCACCACACTAGAGACCAAGCCTTTAATACATGGGAACACTTAAGATTCAAACTATAGCAAGAATTGTGCTTGTGCTTGGGTTATCTTCACTAATTTTATATATGTGTACACACACACACACACACATATATATATATACACACACACACACATCTGATCAAGACTTCAATTAAACCATGATGAATTTCTACCTCACATATTTTAAATAACATTGAAGAAGGGGATATTTCATTAATTTTATGTCTTACATAAAATGGTTATCTTTATGTGATACATTTTTTTCTGGTTGATGCTAGAAATTATAAAAAGCTGAGAACCATTCCTTGACAAAGGCTGGAGATTAGTTTTACAATTTATTTTCTTTTCTTTTTTTAATTCTAGAAGCTTTTGACTTGAAGTTTGTATTTTCATACTTGCCATTATATATGTGACTCTCCTCTAAATCTCTGCAGCATGGAGTTGAGTGTTTGTATTAAGAAGGACTGGAAGAAGAGATATTTCTTTAGGATAAAACTATTTACACTTTGTAATATAAGTTTTCATATTCTTTAAATTATAGCACTCATGACACTTACATATATGAAGCAAAGATAATATTAAATAATAACTTGTTGGAGACACCCAATAAAATTGCTGTCTCAAAGAGTAAGACTATTAGTTTTATTTATCAGAGTTTAACAGACTCGGTAGGAGCTCATCCCTAAGAGGGTCTACAAGTATGGCATTTTATTGCTAGAATTTATTACCAAATCTCATTCTTTATTCTCATAACTTGAGATGATTCAAATCCCAGTAGCTTTATTTTGTGTCGTGAATACTTCAATTTCAGATGCTTTCTAGTCAAAAGAAGTACTCTGAACCCATAAAACAGAAAGAAGGTGATGCTTTGAGACATATATTTTAATTTTAGTCCTCCTTCTGGTTTGGTGATGGTGGGAAGTTTCAGATTACAGGAGTACTTTATTTAGTGTTCAGTATTTTTGAGATTGAAAAAACTCAGAGAAGTTAAAGGGTATAACTTCTTGATGTCAAGGGAAGAACAGAGAAGCATTACTCTCAAGCTTCATGCAGTTAACCCAAGGAATCTTATTAAAATCAGTTACTGTGTGGTCCAATAGTCTGCATTCCCAGCAAGCTCCTAAGAGGTCCTGATGGTCCAAGGACCACACTTTGAATGGCGAGAATGTAAGAACTCAGCTCCAACTTAATTCAGACTTTCTCTTCTTAACCTAAAGAAATGAATGGTACTCAATAAGATCTCTCATTATAAGGAGGGATGGGGGCATGTATATGGAAAAGAAAAAATAACTTTCTGGTATTATTTGTTATAGGGAAATATTTGTAAAATTAATTTAAAAAGCTATTTCTGTGGCCCAGTGACTAGAATAGTGATAAAAATTTTAACACTCCACACAGAGGAGTTTACTGCATAATTGGTTTTTGTTTTGTTTTTTGTGTGTGGTTTTTATTGCCACTTCTTCCATTTATTTATTTATTTATTTATTTAGCTGTTGTATGTTTTAGTAGTGAATTTTAAGCCTACACTTTATACCTAGATCTAGACTTCTTTTACTAAGCCTTTTTAATGAAATTTATTTCTATTTCTTATCATGAAAATACCAAATAACTTTCTGCAGATAAGTTTTAAATATGGAAATTTGGTGTTGCAAATACCATGAATAGAAAAATTTTTATATTTTGTATATAAAGTTGACATTTACATCTTTTGAGTCAAGTCCCAGTAGCTTTATTTTGTGTGGTGAATACTTCAACTCATTGTTTTTTATTGATAGCTCAAGCAAAATAGTAGTTTATTTCTGTCACATATTCAAAAAGTCTACTTGATATTCCCAGATGTCAAGGAATTAGTCAGTCTCTGTAGTATTCAATCTTCAATACTTCACTTTAAGTCCGGAAATAACTTACTGATCTAAAATTGCATCTGAAGTTTCAGCCATTATGCCCACATTCCAACCAGATTTCAGAAAGGGAAAACAGGGTGGTGGAAACGCATGTTCCTCTTTTCCTCACCATTTCTTTAATAGCCTTCCCTTTTGCATCCCATATATCACGTTTAATCACATGGCCTCACCTAGCTGCAAGGGAGATTGGGAAATGGACTCTTTATTCCCAGTGGCCATGTGCCCATACAAAAATTGAGGATACTATTACTACGGAAAAAGAGTCAGGAAGCTATGATCTGCAAGTCGAATTTGGCTCATTGCCTATTTTTGTAAATAAAGTTTTGTTAAGACATGGCCACACCTACTCATTCGATTACCATACACTAACATAATTGTAGGGCTAGATTGTAGCAAAAGAGATCATGTAACTCTTAAAGCCTAAAATATTTTCTGTCTGGCACTTTACAGAAAATATTTGCTGATCCTTGCTATGAAAGAAAAGGAGGGACAGATTTCAGCTATATTTCCTTCCTCTCTCATCATAAGCCAAGTTCAACTCATTTATAAAATCCATCGGCTTCCATAAAATGCTAAGAAACAGGGTCTTGCCTAACAGTCGCACTTACCCTGACCCAGGATGTTAGGGAGACCACTTGAGTAAGTTTCCGAGATGTTCCCACATATTGTTTTATTTATCTTTATTTTTATCAAGATAAAAGTAATAATTATCCCATGTTTGGGTCATGATCAGTCAAGGCTTACTTGATGCAAACAGAATCCACTAGTTTAATCAGAAAAGGCTTTATTACAGAACATTAAATGATGCACAAAATCATTATGAGCCTAAGAGTGGGGACCAGGAAGGTGTTAAATAAGTAAACACTGTGTCAATTTTCAGAAAAGAAACACCTAAAGAGCTTCTGTCTTTTTTCTGGTACTTGCTCCAGAACATCACCCCATTGCACCATAGTCAGGAAGTGCCATGATTAAAAACCCACCGTTGTTGCTGGCTCCAGAACTACGTTTCACATGAGCAGCATCAATGGTCCACTTGAGACCTCTGACACCCATGGAACTTGTGTGTGGCCCCTGGAACATCAGCTAATGTTAACACAACAAAAACTTAAAATGTCTCCA
Source organism: Marmota marmota marmota (assembly GCF_001458135.2). NCBI lineage: Eukaryota > Metazoa > Chordata > Mammalia > Rodentia > Sciuridae > Marmota > Marmota marmota. The sequence continues at coordinate 12,246,631 of NW_026000016.1, read as the reverse complement.
GGAAGAGGCCTGCCCATAGAAAAGAGAAACTGCAGAGACAAGATTGTTAGGGTTTGGACTTAAATGCCCCCCAAAGTCTCAAATGCTAAACATTCAGTTATCTGTCTCTGACACTATTGGGACCTTGTGGACCCTTTAGGAGGTGGGGCCTAGTAGAAGGAAGTGACATCACGAGGGGTGTGCTCTTGAAGGCGATGTTGGGAACCCAGTCTCTTGCTCTCTATTTTTGCTTCCTGGCCTGCATAAGATAAACAGGCCCCCTATCCAAACTGTACCCTTCCATGATACGCTGTCTCATCATAGGCTCAAAAGCAAAGAGGTCAAGTTAACATGGACTGAATCCTCAAAAAACTATGAACAAAATAAATCTTTCCTCCTTTCAAGTTATTTGTCTCAAGTGTTTCGTCACAGTGATAGAAAACTAACACACGAGGCCTCTACTTTACTTTCAAATGTCACTGAGTATTTCCAATTTGTCAAATCTAAATCATATTCAGAATCCAAGGTGCAAGGGACTTTGACAAATATAGATCTGAGTTTCCCAGTCTCTGTAGTTCAATAAGGAAGGCTAGAGAGAGGGTGTAATGAATGATGGGCAACCACAGTGCCACATAGAAACTCAATGTCTGAATATGCGATGACATCTCTTTTCTTGACAAGCCAGCATGTCACTTTTATCAAAAATCGCCCTCAGCTTGTCAGTCAAACCAGGAAAACATTAAAGTTTCACATTCTCAAAAGGAAACCCAAATTGGTCGATTTGAAATTTGAAATAGTTATGTTTATCATTGAATCTGTGCCTTCATGTACTTTTTTTTTTTTAAACCATAAAACTCTTTCTTCAAATAAAATATCCCTTGGAAGTATTATATACAAGTACATGCATACATAGCTGCTCTCCTTGAAGCAAGGATCCAGCCTGGTGGCAGAACTATTTTGTACTCAGAATGTTCCAGGTGCTTCTTTATGTTTCCCAGACTGCCTTGAAATTAGGTGAAGACCATGTTGACTGCATTCTGACCAATGGACGGGTCACTTGTAACCTGGCCCTAAAGTCCTCTGTGAACCTTCCATTTCTCCCTTCCTTATTGCAACAGCCTTGGATGGAGTCTTTGAGCAGAACCACATAATGTTGGCAGATGGACCCCAGGTTTACCAGATGAAAGAGAGGTTCGTTGGATCTGCACCAGTGCTTGCAGGATATCCACTGAGGTTGTAATTAGAACATAGTCTCTCCCTCTCAACCAAGGTGAGCTTGGGGGTCCTGCCTTGATCACCAGTTTCCATTACTCCAACCTCAGCCTTTCTCGGCTTCTCTTTCTCTCTGCTTACTTCCCACCTCCTAAGGCAACCCCAGACAATTGTTTCTGGGGAGTACCATTTGGCAAGCCAGCCTTTTAAAAGTACCTCTTGTTTTTTAATGTAGAAAACAATAAGAAATGAATGTTACAATTACACATAAATCCAGGAATGATAAATATCCATTCTGTCATTGGGGGTGGAGAAAGCAGATGCTAATCTCTCATCAAACTCCATTAAGAATAGCCCTGAATTTATGTTTTACATATAGAACCTCCACTGCTTGGAAAGAATATGAAAATCATTGTTTTCAGACTTTAAATTATCATATACAGAATCGAGTCTATTTTTTTTTCTGCAAAGAGTACTATTAGTACTCTATAGGTTTAATGCAATGCCAATCAAAATCCCAACGGTATTTATCGCAGAAATAGAAAAAGCAATCATGAAATTCATCTGGAAAAATAGGAGACCCAGAATAGCAAAAGCAATCCTAAGCAGGAAGAGTGAATCAGGCGGTATAGCGATACCAGATTTTAAACTATACTTACAGATCAATAGTAACAAAAACAGCATGGTACTGGTACCAAAACAGGCAGGTAGACCAATGGTACAGAATAGAGGACACAGAAACCAATCCACAAAATTACAACTACCTTAGACAAAGGTGGTAAAAGCATGCAATGGAGAAAGGATAGCATCTTCAACAAATGGTGCTGGGAGAACTGGAAAGCCATATGCAACAAAATGAAATTGAATTCCTGTCTCTCACCATGCACAAAAGTTAACTCAAAATGGATTAAGGAGCTAGGAATCAAACCAGAGACTCTGCATCTAATAGAAGAAAAAGTTGGCCCTAATCTCCATCTCCTGGGGTCGGGCTCCAAATTCCTCAATAGGACACCTATAGCACAAGAGTTAAAATTAAGAATCAACAAATGGGACTTACTTAAACTAAAAAGTTTTTTCTCAGCAAGAGAAACAATAAGAGAGGTAAATAGGGAGCCTACATTCTGGGAACAAATTTTTACCCCTCACACTTCAGATAGAGCCCTAATATCCAGAGTATATAAAGAACTCAAAAAATTAAACAACAAGAAAACAAATAACCCAATCAACAAATGGGCCAAGGATCTGAACAGACACTTCACAGAGAAAGATATACAATCAATCAACAAATACACGAAAAAATGCTCACCATCTCTAGCAATCAGAGAAATGCAAATTAAAACCACTCTAAGGTACCATCTCACCCCAGTAAGAAAGGAAGCCATTATGAAGTCAAACAACAACAAGTGCTGGCGAGGATGTGGGGAAAAGGGTACACTTGTACATTGCTGGTGGGACTGCAAACTGGTGCGGCCAATTTGGAAATCAGTATAGAGATTCCTCGGAAAGCTGGGAATGGAACCACCATTCGACCCAGCTATTCCCCTTCTCAGATTATTCCCAAAAGACCTAAAAAGAGCATACTACAGGGATACAGCGTCATCAATGTTCATAGCAGCACAATTCACAATAGCTAGACTGTGGAACCAACCTAGATGCCCTTCAACAGACGAATGGATAAAAAAAATGTGGCATATATACACAATGGAATATTACCCAGCACTAAAAAATAACAAAATCATGGCATTTGCAGGGAAATGGATGGCATTAGAGCAGATTATGCTAAGTGAAGTCAGCCAATCCCTAAAAAACAAATGCCGAATGTCTTCTTTGATATAAGGGGGACAACTCAAAACAGAGCAGGGAGGAAGAGCATGAGAAGAAGATTATCATCAAACAGGGACGAGAAGTGGGAGGGAATGGGAGAGAGAAGAGGAATTGCATGGAAATGGAAGGAGACCCTCATTGTTATACAAAAATACATATAAGAGGATGTGAGGCAAAGGGGAGAAAAAAAATAAGAGAGAGAGAGACAGAAATGAGTTATGGTAGATAGGGTAGAGGGAGGGGAGAGGAGGGGAGGGGAGATAGGAAGGGAATAGGAAGGGCAGCAGAATACAACAGACACTAGTATGACAGTATGTATAAACGTGGCTGTATAATCAATGTGATCCTGCAATCTGCACACGTGGGAATGATAAGAATTCATACCCCATTTGAAACAAATGTATGATATATGATATGTCAAGATCAATGTAATGTTTTGAGCAACTAATAAATCTCTGATTTTTTTTTTTAAAAAAAGAGCACTATTAGTCAAAGTGTTATAATTTGAATCTGACTTTTCCACAGAAACAATGTTAAAATAGGGACTAATTGTGCTGAATACAAAAACACAGCTTCTGAAATAAAAACTATTACAAATGCTAAATTCCATCAGCTAGATATAAATATCTGTCTAGCATTTAGAAATACAGTCATATTGTTCAAATAAATCAAATGAGGTATTAACCAATTACAGAACATTTTACTTAATAAGATACATTATCATAATGCACAATGAACCAGTCATCCTGTGAAAAGCAATCTCAACAAAGAGGTGACAAAATCCTGGAGAATATCTTTGAGAAAAAAATAATTGATGGTCTATTTTGGGGAAAGTTTGGCACCAGATGTTTGGCAAAGCTCATTCAGGATATGATGACCTTTCTCTCTCCATAGAGATCAAGGGGTTGATCTTTCTGATGCATTGGTGGTTGGTTTGTGTTTCTGTCAACTTCTCTGAGCTCCATGCTTATTCATGCAAGTTCCAAGGACCAGGAGTGAAAGATGAACAGACTGAATGTGGACCTGCTTCTGAAAAGCAAGTTTCTAATCCACACCTGCCTCAGGAAAATCTTCCTTGACCACCTTACCTAAAATAGCTGTGCCCTCTCCTCCACCATATTCCAGGTCTTGTTTTACCTTATTTTGTTCAGACCACTAATATATAATTGAAATGTCGTTTTTGTGTGGGGTGTGTGTGTGTGTGTGGGGTGTGTGTGTATGTGTGTACACTAGCACACAAGCTTCTTGACAGAAGCATTTTTTGTCTAACACTGCTGTGACCTCAGCAAATAGGATCCACAATAGGCACTCAGAATTTTTAGGTTTCCCTAGAGTTTCATTCATAAATGCAGACTGAGAAGAATACAGCCTCTTTCAGTTGTATTCCCTTATACAGGAGTCATACTGATGAGGTGGGTAGAAGTCAGGGAGAGGCGCTTTCCCATCCTTTGAGTAGGTCTCCATCCTCTAGTGATCCTGTGTCCCTGGGTTTCTTAGAACATCCTCCACACCCACCTTTAGTGACACAGGAAGACTAGATGGGGCTGGAGTGAGGTATTTCCCTTCTTCCTGGTCAGACAGGCTCTAGTAAAACCTCAGGTTAGGCTCTCACAACATACAGTCATCCCTCTTATCCACAGGGGTGTCTTCTAAGACCCCTACCGGATTCTGGAATCCACAGATAGTACCAAGCCCTATGTATATCATTTTTGTTTCTTATACTCACAGACCAATGATAAATTCTAATTTATGAATTAAGCACATTAAGAAATTAACAGTAATAACTCATAATAAAATGAAACAATTTTAACAATATGTTGCAATGGAAGTTATTTAAAACACGGATTTTTTTTTTTATTTCTGGAATTTTACATTTGGTTGTAGTGAAGTAGACCACATGTAACTAAAACCATGAGGAGTAACAGCACAGATAAGGGAGGCTCCTTGGGTTTTTCTTGAGGACGGACCTTCTTCCAGAGGAACAGAACCCTCTGCAGTCACTCAGAATGGCTACTTTCCTTCCTCACTCCTGGAAACAGAAAGGTGCTTTTCTCTGATAGTGACTGCGAGAACCTAGCAGGACTCCATTATGGTTTGAATCTGAAATGTCCTCCAAAAGAGTCATATTGAACTCATGGTCCCCAGTGAAGGATGGTTGATGGGGGTGGGGGTGGGGCTTTGGGGCAATGGTTAGATCATGAAGGCTCTGACATTGTCAGTGGATTAATCCATTTATCCATCAGCTGAATGAACTACTGGGAAATGAGACACAATTGGAGGAAGGTCACTGGGGCTGTTCTCTGAAAGAGTCAACTTCTCCCTGACCCCTCTGTGCTTCCGCCTCTGCTTCCTCACTGCCATGAGGAAGTAGCTTTCCTCCGCCAAGCCCTTCCACCATGATGTTCGTCTCCACTCATGCTCAGAGCAACGGAGCTGGCCAGCCATGAACTGAGTCCTCTGAAACTATGAACCAAAATAAATCTTTCCTCCTCTAAGTTGTTCTTGTCAGGTATTTTTAGTCACAGAGACAAAAAGTTGACTAACACAGAGGTAAAACTCATGAAAGTGTTCCCCATTCCCCCTAGAGTCAGGACCCCATCAAGTTTTAAATTCTTAAACGTGTCCACACTAAGCCTCTAGCAATTCATCAATTACAATTTAGGCTTTTCTACCCTGGACTGGTTCCCATGGAGGTCTCTGCTCTTCAGTTTCTTTCTTGAGATGTTGTGATTTTCTGTATCCACCTGTGTGTTGCTCCAATTTGGTGGCAGCTGTTTGCCATGTGATCTCAGTTCTCTGATGAGTCTGAGAGTTATTAATTTTCATTTTATTCAACTTTTTTTTCTTTTTTTATGATGGGAAATTCAGCATCCATGCTCTGTATATGCTGGACTAAACATTGGATATTCACGTGCAGCTATCAGCTGGTTCATTACAATTGTTTTCTCTAGTTGTGAACATCTGAACTTTATTTTAATCAATCACAATTTAATTGTACAGGAAGAGATGTGTTTTCATACCAGGGAGCAGTACTTCTCAGATATAATGGTGATCCACAATTGAATTTTTTACTACAACACACTGTTTGCATAATACAAAAAATAATACATTGAGGTTATATTACTCATTAGTCAATCACTCCCTAAATTGAAAGCAAGATTTTCTAAGTGTATGGATTATGATACAGGCTAAACCGCAAGAACAGATTCCTTCATATGTCACTTATTCAACGCAATAGAAATGTACTTCCCTCTCAGTCTTTTGGAAAGTGGTTGCCCATATTTGGAGGGTGCTATAGTTTGGATCTTAAATGTCCCCCTGTGTTGAATACTTGGTGTCCAGGGTGGTGGTATTGGGAGATTGTGGAACCTTTAAGAGGTGGGTCCAAGTGGGAGAAGTCTTTGGTTTAGCAGGCGTGTGGCCTGGAAGGAGATCCTAGCACTCCCCCCTGCCACAACCCCCATCTCTCTCTCTTTTGCTTCCTGGCCAAGAGGAACAGTGCTGTTCCACCACTCACTCCTATCATTATATGCAGCTTTGCTACAGGCTCAATAATAGTTACAGGGCCAATTGATCATGGACTGAAGCCTCCACAAATGGGAGCCAACATAAACCTTTTCTCTGCATTAGTTGATTATCTCAGGTGTTTGTTACAGAAAGTTGACTAACAGTGAGTGGGTCAAAGATCATGTAGGGACTTGGGCTCCTTGTGTGTTTTGCTGCTATGGTGGTATTCTCATTCAAGGGGTTGAAATGAGCTCAGATCCTTATTTACAATTCAGCCTCTAGGAAAAAAAACTGAGAAAATCTAGACTGCAAGCAATTTTCTTCTAAGTTACTGAATCAGAACTTGGACATTTACCTCTGCTCACTTTCCACTGGCGCCAACTTAATCCAGTGGCCAACTACTATGAGGGAGGCTTAGAAATTTAGCTTCTAGCTGAGGGATTACTTAAGGGAAATGGCTAAAGATCAATTAGCTATGTTCAACACTATGTAACTCTTCATTTGTATAAAGCAGTTTGCCTAAGAGTTGTATAATGTATTAAGAAATCTGATAAAAAGCAAAACAAAGTTGATATCATTATTAGTCACTTTCTATTCTTTTTGTTGTTGTTGCTTCTGTTGACCAAACCCAGGGCTTTGCTAAACAAGTGGTCTCCTTCTGAATTACATCCCTAACCCCGTAACTTTCTATTCTTGACAGAATATGTTTACTCAAATGAAAATCTTATTAAATACACAGAAGATGCTTCGGAAAATAAGTAAACTTTAGTGATTTCATTGAGTTTTAATGAGTAATCAATATGTAACTTCAATGATGATTGTTTAGTTAGGAAGAACTGTATGTATTCCAAATACAAAGTGTGTGTGTATGTGTGTGTGTGTGTGTGTGTGTGTGTGTGCGCGCGCGTGAAAGAATCAACATGGATCAATTTAAGCATTATGTCCCATTTGAAGAAATATGTACTCCAGTAACTAAAAGTAAATGATGAGGAATTCTAATATCTTATGTGACCTTCTCAAGAAATGTTACAGAGGATCTATGGTAAAAACCCACAATCTTACTTTTAAAAACATGGTCTCGTTTCCATACTTCTTTCAAATTCCATGTTTGTTCTAAAGTCTTTCCAAACCTCTGAAATTCTCCTGACCTCAGTCTAGCATGGCTTTTCTGCTTCTTCCTCCTGCCCCCACCTCAAGCTCTTTCTTATTTATATCAATTTAGAATTGGGCTTCTTTTTATAGCTTCATTTCTGCTTTGCTCATTACCTGGATTCTCCATGAGAGAGAACCCAGGGCTGACCCAGAAAGCTAAAATCCTTTCCCTTTTCTTCTTGCACCTCTGGCCCAGTTGCTCTCCCTGTCTCCTGATTTCGCATTACAAAAATACCAAGAATGAGACTGGCAAAGAAAAAATTCTTAAGATGGTGGGGGAGGAGTAGAGTCCACACAGACAGGAATGAGGGAGGCTATGAATACTTACATATTAAAACGTCCTGTTTCCATCACACATATATCATTAAGAGCTCAAGTGAGGATAATGTGGGCTGCCATAACTCCAAAACAGATGGAAAATCTCTCAGTTTAAAAATACTCACAAAGCTGGATTTAGACAGATGTTCCACCTGAAGGCAGAGCTGAACAAATTAATGCTCACAGTGGACTACCAAACTCTAATCTATAAAGTGAAAAGGGAAGGGAAGGAAACTAAAAATTATTGAGCACTTACTCAAGTCTTGTGTTAAGCTCTTTAAACAATATCATGTCATTTAAAACCCCCAATAACCCTCAGATCAATGGTCTCAGCTGGGGGATCTACAGACAATACTCTTAGTAGTACATAAGCGGTAAGATTTTAAAATGCTTGTGTTTCATGTCAAGAATATTATTAAAGGGGTTAACAGGAGCATACCCTGGATCATCAGGAAGATTATTTTATAATTGACCACTTATAACCAGAGACTTATTCACAATAGCTCTTGTGCTGCTTTAGTTGAGATGGGCCCATGAGAAAAAGACATTGGTATGTCAGTGAAGCATATATATATATATATATATGAAGTAGAGGCCAAAATACCATGCAACGTGTGGAATGAATGGTGGCTTTTCCAGAATTGCAATTCAAAACAGGACTAAAAAATATGAAGCATCACCTGCCCTATAGTAATGAATGCTAACATCAAAGTATGTAGCCAGAAAAAAAAAAAAGTAGCAGTGGAGTATCTGCCCTATAGTAATGAAGTCACATTCCAAAGAACATATATTACAGCACTGTCACCTTCATATTTTGAGCTATGATTTGATATAAGCAAGACAGTGTCATCACATCAAGTTGATACTGTTTCTTTGATTTCTTCGCTTTCATAAAAATATTTTTATAAATTTGCTTTGACGTATATTGGTGTGTAGATTATTCTTCCCTATTTCCACTCCCTCTCTATTATAGAATTCTGCAGCAAAGCACTTTGCCTGTGACTTTGCCGTACCTCTCATTAGAGAAGATAGAATGTTATAGGAGATTGCACGGGGAAGGGGGGGTACCTGTAATAGGTGGCAGGGAAATATTCAGCAGAACTGTCACTTTCAATTAAATAGAAGTCAAAGCATATCTAATGTACTGGTGGCAGTGCTCAAGGAGGTTCTGAATCCAAGTGTTGATAATGTGAACAGGTATTTAAAAAGGTATGTCAAGAGATAGGCTTAGAAAAGAACTGGCCAGTTTGCAGGCAAAATTGGTGGGGAATGAAGACAGCCTGGAAATTCCAGAAGCTTTAGAGTTGATAAATAAATCTGCTTTTCATTTGTAATCAGTAAGAGATAAATTTAAACCTTGCCCTTGAAAGACCTAATAACATAGCCTCAGGAAAATGGCGCAAATCCAGGCACAATCTCATTAGGACAAAGCTAACAGTATTTTACCTGCACAAAATGACTTTTACAAAGTGGCTAAGTGGTCTCACCAATGGCTGATGTACCCCAAGTACTTTTTATTAAGTGTAGAGAGAAAGAGATGTACTTCACCAAGATTTACAAGTGTGACTATTGGCACATGGAATTGTCTGTGATTAACTGTATTGAAACCTAACAGGAATCAGAGAATTAATTGCTTTTGCAAAACTGCTGCCAAGCTAGACATCAAAATGTAAACCATCTCTCGACTCCAACCTCCTAACAGTGTAGGAAGCAGGTGAGAGAGCTGCTCCAGTGCTCTCTAGCGCCCTCCTCAGAGATGGTCAGGAATGATGATGGAAAAGGAAGTTCACGTCCTGGACAAAGCTGGGCCATGGAGAGAAATGGCCTTGAGTGCTATTCCCAGGCAGCTAGCCCTGGGCCTAATAAAGGAATATTCTCTACCCCAGCAGAGAAACTGGACATAGGATTCATAATTTCTATGGCCCAGGGATCACCATATGCCTGCAGTCTTCTTTTTGGATTAGAGTGTTTCCTCAACTCCATCTCACCATTATATGTTGGGGGCACAGGGCAACATGTTCCTTGTCTTTTTAGTTTATAAATATTTGCATCAAGAAGAGCCACATCTGTCCCTAGTACAGACCACAGGATCCTGAACTCTGAGCCTCAAGCCAAGATTGTATGAGGCTTTTGGTGTGCCTTGAAGAGCACAGCGGGCAGGGGTGGGTGGGTAGATAAATCATATGCAGAAACCAATAATGAATGATGAATAATCTAAAGGAGACTGGTGGGTTGAACGAGTGTTGCCAACACTTCCTTTCCTTCCTGTTAGAGATTTATACCTCTGAAGTTCCTTTGCTCTGGGACTTTGTAGTACTTTCACCAGAGTCAGCAAATTGAGCACTTACTTGAGCACTTACTCAAGTCATGTGTTAAGCTCTTTAAACAATATCATGTCATTTAAAACCCCCAATAACCCTCAGATCAATGGTCTCACCTGGGGGATCTATAGACCATACTCTTAGTAGTACATAAGTGGTAAGATTTCTTTGCCCCATTGATTCTGTGTTGGGCTCGAATATTAGCAAACATCACACAGGAAGAGGCTTTAAATGTATATTCTTGATTTGATTTGGCCTCTTCAGTCCTGTGATGGATGTATCTTTAAAACAAAACAAAATAAAACCTATTATGCCTTGTGTAGCCTCTGATCATTGAATAAAACACAAGAGGCAGAATCAAATCTACTTGCAACCTTGTGCTAATCTTCACCTAGCCCAGCTGAGATCAGCTACATACTCATGTGCATAAGAAACACAACTGTCTGCATTTGCAATTAACCAGGATTTCTGAAGTTAGTTGTGCAGCATTATTTTCATAGTAGTTGACTGATACAGCTGGTAGCAGAATTACATGCGTGAAGAATTCATACCTGTGTTTTTGTTTATATGTACTCAGCAACATTACATTAGGAAGCATTTTGAGTCAACCCTAGGGTTCTATTTCTTTTTAAATGTATCCATGTATTAATTAGGATTAGGAATTCTGCTTTATCTAGTTCTGATGAACCCCATTTGGGGATGAAGAAAGTGAGGCCACTTAGAAAATATGGTGGCATCTTCACGTCAGTGTCTGACTCAGCCTGCTGCCTTCAGCATTCTATTTGCCTTCTAAACTTTTTAAAACTTTAAGTAGCTTTCCTTTTGTTTAGATGACAATTAAATTTAAATTGGGTATAAGAGCACAGAAAGATTAAAGGAAAAAAATTTTTAAGAAAGAGAAAATAAAAAAGAAGAGAAAGTGCCAAATTTAGATGATAAAACCTGGCATAAGAACTATAAGCAAAACTGTCAGTGTCCAAATCCCATCAGATTTTTTTCCCATCAAAGGACTGACATACAAACTCATGTGTCTCCACTATTAGCAACAACTGCTTTCAAAATACTTCAAAAACTTGGGACCGTCCACCAATAAGATTGATGCTAACATCAAAGTATGTAGCCAGAAAAAAAAAAAAAAAGTAGCAGTGGAGTATCTGCAGAATTAGACCTGGAATGAAATGACTTTTGGAAATGAAAAGTACAGATTACAAAACAAGTAGATTCTTTTAATGTTCAAGAGAGCTTTTTCTTGTTTAAGTTTTCCTCATTGGAGAATAATTTGAGTGGTTTCAGATGTTAATCACATCACGGAGGGGCGGGAAAACCCTCCAGAGTGTTATTTTTTCATGTGGCTCAGTGTTAACAGGCCCTTTAAAACTGGAAGAAACTCATAAGCTCTCTGGGATAGTTTTCACAAACCATCCATAAGACGTGCCATTCGGAATCCTGTCGTCAGTCTGTGCAGGGTGAGGCCTTTCCACTCCCTAAATCATTGCCTTCTCCTGGTGAGGATAGACCCTAACCATTGCAAACCCTCAGCAGCCTAGTTCCTCCCCATCTGTCTAGATGGGGCTAAGGTAGCTACGCCGTGGCTTTCACAGAAGCCAGTCAGTAATGAGAATGTGTTTTTTATGAGCATGACTTCCTCCAAGAATGATGTGGTATAAAGAAAAAAAAAAGTGTGGTGGGGGTGGGGTGGGAGGAGCTAATAACAAAAGAAGCTAAGTCTTCTTCTTGGGTCCCTATACCAAATTTCCCTTTCGAAAACCCTCTTGATTTCTAAAATATCTCAAAAGATATCTACATTCATTGACTGACCATCACTTGGGTCAAAGTACTCACCCTTTCATTTCACACTGGAACAGGATTGTTCTGGAAGGAGGCCTGGCATCAGGAAAGGACAGTTTCCCCATGGACAGGGGTCTCTTTCAGGAAAGAAAGACTGTTCAGGCTGCTAAGGAGTCCTTGTAGGCTCAGACCCAGACCCCTTGGAAGGTCACTCTGTGGTTTTGAGGTTCTCTCTGCATGTGCCTGTATCCAGGCTTCTTGGTCAGACAGAACAGCTGTTTAGCAAGGCAAGTTTTGTTCTGGAAGATTGAGATGAAAATAGCATTTCTGACAAATCAAATGGGCATCAAAAAAAAAAAAAAAACCACCCAGATTTTTCATCAAAATTGACACTCATATTGGCTCATGGATATTCTTGTTATTGACTGATTCATTCCTCTGGCCATGGTTGGGCTGAGGCCATTTCACTTTCCTTTTTTCCTGTTCTATATCCCTCCCACCTCCTTTTATTGGAGTGTGAATCGAATTCTCGGCCTTACTGGGATCAAGACAGAGAAAAGGAGAAGAGCTGCAATTTTTGGAAGGGGTGGGGATACCAAACATATTATTCCTAATGTAGTTTTTGCAGTCGATTGTTTTTTAAAACCACGATGAGGTTATAAGATGTTCGAAACAAACTGAATCAAGCAAAATGGTTATAAGCATTTATTTTGCCAATGTTATAAAATATTTGAGGTTTTAATGAAATGTCAAAATACTCTCAAATGTTTCAAGTGTGTCTACCTTTTTATTAAATTGCATTTTTTGTTTTCTCTAAATTGTGAAATGATTATATACGTGACAAAATGTGACATATTACTAGTTCATAAAACTGAAGTTAACCCTAAAATTAGATATGATTGCATCTCAGGAAGACCACTGTATACATACATTAATTTAGTATCTCCTTTTGGATACATATACATATATTAGATTCTTTTCATTTTAAATTTGAAAAATTATTTCTTACCAAGTATTGTAGAAAATTTATTTTATTATGAAATAAACTTTCTGATTTGAAATTTTTCAAATGATACAGAGGTAAATACAATATGCCCAATCTCCTGGATAACATTAGTGTGTATTTTCCTATTTTTTCAGACTGTATGACAGATGCATTCACAAATGGATTTTGAACAAATTTTTCTCCCCTATCCATTGAGAATTTTTTCTTTGTCAGTATATAAAATAAACTTCATTCTTCTAAATAATTACATAGTATTTAACTGTATATATTTACCAGAATTTATTTAACCATTTTTCTATCAAGTGGGCATTTATATTATTTCCAATTAAATTCCTACTAAAATAACAGTAATATAAGTAAATTTATATATATAAAATTCAAAAATTTTCTGCAGGAAAGATTCCTGGAAGTGGTATTGATTAAACTTTGCACATTTAAAATTTTAGTAGAGGCTAATTATCCTGCAAAAACGTTTACCTGTTTATAATTACATCAAAAATAGATAACAAGCAAATTTTCCAAAATTCCAAAACCAAACAAATGCTTTACACTTTCTTTCCAGTTTTTTTGGTATTTGGTTGTTTTGGTGGTACTTGAGTTTGAACCTGTGTGCTTTACCACTGAGCTACATCCCTGACCCTTATTTAATCTTCCATTTTGAGACAGGGTCTCGCTAAATTGCTGAAGCTGCCCTTGAACTTTGACCCTCTTGCCTTATCTCCCAAGTAGCTGGGATTACAGGTGTGTTTCCTCTCCCTTTCCCGGCTCCAAATGAGGACACAGGAAGAAGTGCCAAGAAGAGAGCCCTTAGCAGAACCAAACTATGCCGGCATCCTGATCTTGAACTTGCAGGCTCCAGAAACAAATTTCTTCTCTTTAAACCACCCATCATATGATTTTGTTATGGAAGCCAGAGTTGCCTAATACAAGAGTTTTCTTTTGTCTTACTTAGGGTCTCTCACCTGCACATTATGCAAAGCCCAACTAAAATGGACTTAAACATTAAAGACATTTTTTAAACTTCCTTAAGAACTTCAGAATTTCAGGAACTCCTTGGTAACCCAGTACCTTATAAATGTATTAGTAGTCTGGATGCCTTCATCTTTTCACTCTCCAATTCCATTAGGAATTCCTTCCTTTTCTCAGGATCTCAAAATTGCCGCCATAATTCCAGGTGTCTCATTCAACCACAACTTTCTGAGGCAGAAATGGGAATGTCTGGGACCTTTTCAAAGTGAGAAAATATTTCCAGGCTTCTGAAACATACTAACATTACTGTATTAGTATCCAAATTTGTCATAAACAATGAGATTGCTATCATTAGCTTGCTTCAGAATAATTTACCCGTTGGTAAATGGGAAATCTATTTACCATTGAATTTTTGAAAATAGCTGAAAAATTAAATTAAGTATTCTCACTACACACATATACATAAAGTGATATGCAAAGAAATGTGTATGTTCATTAGCTAAGATTAGTCATTTCAAAATTAATACATATTTTGAAACAACATGTTACACATGATAAACACATATAATTTTTATTAGTCAACTTAAAAAATAAATAATAGATTTATCTTTGGGAGTTGAGAAGAACAGCATTCCCTGGAAGATTGAATATATTGTTATTTGTGACTGATAGTTTGTTGAGATATGATTAACACACTATACAATTCATTCTCTTAAAGCATACAATTCAGCAATTTTAGTATATTTGTAGTCAAGCAAACATCAATACTACCTAATTTTAAAACATTTTCATCATCCCTGAAAAGAAACTTTACCCATTATAGAGTTAATACATAAACCAGGGACGTAGTTGTTGTTATCATGTAGTATGTACAGTACTTGACCTTATGTGCTGTGCTCTTATATGGTCAGCAGTGTCACCAGCTGGTCGGGCTGGCAACTAAAAACCACACAGACACAGAAATACCTTTTTCAGGGGTCAGGGACAGCTTGGAAACCTCAGGTGCCACCTCTCATGCTGGAAGGCAAGGGGAGCAAGGGAGGCAAGATGAAGAGAGAGAGCACACCCCAAATCCCTCTATTTATTTAGGGGAAAGACATTGGATAGAAAGTTCCACCAAAATAAGGCAAAGGATTGGGTTTCAAAGGGTGGAGTCTTGCTCGGTGATGTCTTGTGGTCAGCAGATTGACTGACATCTTGGAAAGCCACATCCATCTCAGGTGCTGTGTGGGATCACAGGCGGAGCAGGAGAAAAGGCACACATAATTCACACAGCCCAATCACGCAGTCATCAGGCCAGGCTCCCCATAGGCTCAAATGCACATAGCTCACACACACAGCCCATGGATGGCTCGTGACACAGCAGCACAGTAGGTTTGTCTACACCAGCACTACTCCACATATGTGGGTAATGCAGTGCCCTACCACCTTGTGTTGGCTACAAAACTAGTAGGTGATGGGGATTTTTCAGCACTGTCACATGTGTGAGCCACTTTGAACAAAATGCATCACTATATGATCAGACAATATACCACTGTGTGGATATACCATACTTGGTTTATTCATTCATTGGTTAATGGACATTTAGGTTGTTCATACTGTTTTTAGCTGTAATGAACAGTGCTGCAACATTTCAGAGATTTCAAAAGGGGAAAATCCCAAGGGTTTGGATCCAGACATTCTTAGATGGGGATGGGAGGATTCTTAGATTCCTCTTGGCTTCTCTACCCTATTCTCCTACTTACTTCCCCAAAGAAGACTTTGTCTTCTCTTTGTTTTTCCTTCACTTTCTGTTCTGGTAAAGTTTGTTTATTGCTGAGCTATTTTTCAGTGTCTCACGATTGACTCTTCTGTCAGCTCCTGGTTCCTCTGGTCCAAAGAAAGAAAATTGGCAAGCTACAGCAGTTTTCCCTGTCCCTGGTGAATGGACTCTCCCTTCTGCTTTTCTGCCTCCATCCTCTCCTCATTTCGGCCCACAATTCCCTCCTTTCTCTCCCAAAACTGAGTGGGGTTACTGGAAACGGGGAGGGTATCCTCTGCTTACCCTCTCTCCCCTTCTCACCTCCACTGCTCAGGGTTGGTTAGGGAGACTTATTGGTCTCTCTCTTGCCCTGGTAACCACATTCTAAGTACTTTTATAAGAAGTTGGCTTTCTCTCTAATTGCTGGTTCATCCTCTACCCCCCACCCCCCGCCTTCCATTTTTACCCATTTCATTAGTTTTAAGGGAAGGACTATTTTCCAATTTGCTTACATTCTTTCCGGGACAGTCTTCAGGTGATTCTCCAGAAATGACTACAAATTATTTATTTAATTGCTATACAATAGTCCATTGAGAGACTATAACATGATTTATTTAAGAACTCTTTCCTATTTTGGGAAACTGAATTGTTTCCATTTTTGGTTATTATAAATAATGCTAAGAGAAGCATTTTTGTAAAACTATTTTTTTTTTTTGCTTCAAAATCAATTTCTTAGGTTAAACTGCAAACATGTAGTTATCTGATCAAAGAATAGGATGATTGTAAGGCCCTTGACATTTCTATGCCAAACTGTGTCCTAGAAAGATTAGAAAGATTGTTCTAACTTGCACACTTACCAGCATGGGGTAACTGCTCCTTTCTGATGAAATCCTTGCTTTTCTTAACACAAAACAAATCTATAAAAAATACAACTAACTTCTTATTTTTAAGAAGTTAATGGGTTAGAAAGAGCATAAAAAATCACTGTAATTGCCTGAATAGGCACAAATATGTGGCAATGACATTGGCATCTTTTTAAAAAAATCTGAATACTTTTTGATTAGTAGGGTTTATTTATTTATTTATTTATTTATTTATTTATTTATTTATTTTTAGTAGGTTTATTTAAATCAAAAATAGAAAGAAGCCTGTTGGATCGGTGTGATCTAGCAAGTTTGGGTATAGCTAAGTATATTTTTCAGAATCTTGACTTAGACCGTGCAAGGTTTACTTTTTCAACAATTTTATTAAGAATTACATACATATTGAAAGATATAATACATTGAATATTTTAAAGTTCACAATGTGATAAATTTTCACAAATATATGCAGATGAAACTATCCCTGAAATCAAGATTGTAAACCTATTCATCAATCCCAAAAGTTTCCTATTGGCCCTTTGTAATCCTCCCTGACCATTTGTGCTTTCCCACTACCTCATTTGTTTTTTTATCGCTGAAGGTTAGTTTGCATTTTCTAGCGATTTGGATAAATGAAATCACAAATCATGTACTCTTCTGTGTCTGGATTCTTTCAATCAGCATCACTATTTGAGAGTCATTTATGTTTTACATTTCTAAGTTGGTGCTATTACAAAAATGTTTCTGTGGACATTTGTGCACAGGTTTTTGTACGGACATAGACTTTTTCTTCTCTTTGGTATATATCTGGCAGTGGAATGACTGGGTCATATGGTAGGTATACATTTTATTTTTAAAGAAACGGCCAGTTTTCCAAAGTGCTATACCACATCCCATCCCACCAGCAGGGTATGAGTTTCATTTCCTCCAAATCCTCACTAACCCAGGTATGATCAGTCTTTTTAAGTTTAGACATTCTAATTTTAATGGAAGTGTCAAAATGTGGTTTTCACTTTAATTCCAGCCAGGATACTTTGATATTAAAGGGCAACAATGGTATAGCAGATCTGCTATATGCCTTTACTTTTTTTTTTTGATAAACTATTTAATTTTGCTAAGCCTTGGTTTTACTCATCTAAAAAAAAGTGATGATGAAAATTGTAAATACAGTACTGGGTACAATGGTAACATAGTAAGATCCTGTCTCAAAACGACAAACAAAAACTGTACTACATACTTAAACACAATTGGTAAAATTTCTAACTCATTAATATTTTATATAGTGAATGCAAAATGCTTTGTAAACTATATCAATACTAAATATTATCATAGTAACAGTTAAATTGTTGTAGATTTTGGGTAAAGGACTATTCTAAGGTATTTGACTTTTCCAGTTTTATAAATTAAAACTTAGATGACCTATAAGTTTCCTTGAATGAACAAAAATGTTCTTGCCTATTGATGTTCCAATACCAAATATATGTGAGACATTTATGAAAAAGTCCT
Source organism: Marmota marmota marmota (assembly GCF_001458135.2). Classification (NCBI taxonomy): domain Eukaryota; kingdom Metazoa; phylum Chordata; class Mammalia; order Rodentia; family Sciuridae; genus Marmota; species Marmota marmota. The sequence continues at coordinate 12,228,448 of NW_026000016.1, read as the reverse complement.
CTTTAATATGGAAAAATAGTAGTTAAACATTCAAAAGCATGCACATTTCACAATTTCTCATTTTCTTAAATATGCCAGATTTTAAAATTCTACCACAGATTTTAATTTTTCTGTGTTTCATGTGAAGAAGGCTAATAATAATTTCTTCTTTTGTTTCTATAGTTAGTCAGATACAAAAAAGCAGTTTTAACATTAACATAGAAACTCATCTTCTGTATTCCCAAACTTCAAAATAATGTGATTATCTCCCTAATTATCATTCAGTCTGTTCAAAGAATTTTTGAAAAGTTAAAAAAAAAAGCTATATCTGATTATTCAGATCAAGATCCAGCCTGTATCTGGGATGACAAAATATATAAACATAACTTTTATTTAGATTTAGTGAAATCTACCTCAAAGATCATGTAGCCAATATTGAGAAGACCAAAAGAACTATGACAGAGTTTCATTAGAAAGATGTTATGCTCCTTATTTTAATAACATTGACCTCTGGGTCGTCTATTTTGTTATGTAAAATCAAGTACACAGATAATACCAAATTTAATAGAATAGTATCTCAAAGTTGTTTCAAATCATTAAGAGATTTAAGAATATAACTAGTTACATGTAGTGAATGTATTTCATAAGTGACCAAACACATACATATTTCCCTGAAAAATTTAATGACTTTGTTGATCTTTCATGATACAAAACTACTTTGTTTGAAATGTACTCATGGTTACATGTTCTTTCTTTCTTCCATTTTCCCAGAATACATTATTTTTTAATGACATGTAGGGTTTAACAGTCAGATTTTAGGTAGGAGAGGGACAGTAGAAAATAGGAGCCAATTCCTTCCTTTCTATTCTGGCATTCAGTTGATTCAAAGCTGAAAGCATTAAAGGTTCTGCCTTCAACATTACATTTCACTGTATCATGTCTTTCTTTAGCTCCCTACTGTGTTTGGGGGCTGACTATATTGTCTTCCCAACAGTTATCAGTTTACAACAATGGCTCTAGCTCTCTCTCCCTGTATTCACATCTTTTGCCCTTTTACTGCAAGTGGATGGAGTGAGTTTCCAGCCCTTAACAATGGCTTTGGCCAGGTCACTTGCTTTGGATAAATGAGGTTCTAACTGACCTGTCATAATCAAGGTCTTGAAAAGGGGCTATATATGTGACTTACTCTCTGGTACCTGCACATCACTGTGAGAATATCTTTAGGCTAGCTTGCTGGAGGGTGTGAAAAATCTGAGCAGAGCCAAGTCACTCCAGTCCTGCCTTGTTACCTGGATCAGACAATGGCTAGCTGACTCTCAGTTGTACAAATTAGTCCAGCCAAGATCAGCAGAGTCTGTAAGCCAATCCTCAACTCATTCCAGATGCACAAACAGTGAACACAATATTAAATGCTGGTGAGCTTGAGTCTACATGTTATGCAGTGAGATTATAGTAATAAGTAAGGGCACATTAAAGTCCCATTTCTAAGCATCTTCTCTTCATAAACATTAAAAAAATACAGGTGTTTTTTCAACTTGTGATGGGGTTAACAATCTGATAAATCCATTGTAAGTTGAAAATATCATAAACAGAAAATTCATTTAATATATTTAACCTACAAAACATCACACTTGGCAACACAGTACATTGAGAATGTAGGTTGTTTACCTGTGAGATCACGTGATTGGCTAAGAGCTGCTGCTTGCTGACACTGTTTGGCACCATGAGAGAGTCTTATAGCACATGTCTCTAGCCTGGGGTGAATATCAGATGTAAAATTTGAAATATTTGAAAATTTGATTTGTACTAAATGTGTGCCTCTCTTGCACCATTATAAAGTTGAGAAATCGTCAGCCATATCATTAGTCAGGGACCATCTGTGTGATAGTCTAGAACAAAAAGATTTAGACATTGTTCTATAAATTTTTATGACTATATGAGGAATCTCCTGCATTGTTGATAGGGAATGAGAAGAAATTTCATATTCACACTATTTGAAGAAACAGATTTATTAATACTATCAGACCTAGAAGGATAGAAGTTAGAGTCAGGGTTTAATGTGTTTATGGATTAAAAAATAGCCCAGGTAGGTTTCTTATTGAAAAATGGAGCTTCATTATTAGTTTGAAGTGCAGTTAGACAATTTAGTTCTTAGGCAGTTCTTCACAAACCTGGTTGCAGATTAAAAGCAATGGAAGAGCAGTCTAAAAATAAGCAGGCTCAGGCCCCATCCCAGACCACCTGAATTACCATCTCTGGGAGTGAGGCCCAGACTTATATACTGTTTAACTGCTTTCCCAGGTGTCCTAACACACAGCCTGGGCTGGCAGATGCTATCTTAAGAGGAAAGATTACATTCTACAGGAGATCTCAACATTCAGTCTGACCTCAAAAGTGGGCATCTTACAAAAAAATTTAGCACTCAGTCACTTCCATGGTCCAGAGCCTTCCATGGTTTAAAGTATAAAACATGTAACCCCTGACTTGAGGGCCTTTTCCTCCAACATACATGGAAATGTATTTGAATTAAATAGCTTGTGAGCCTACCCAGCCTTTGCCTTTACCCAAGAGTTTCTAGCTGGCCTGTACAGTGTAGCACATAGGTGGACAATCCTGTCACCTTCCAAAGCATTTCATTAACAGTTGCTCTTGAGGAATCTTCTGTTTTCCCCAAGAAGGTACTAATCAGTACTAAAAGGATACATGCAAATCATCTAGAAATCAACAGCTGAAACAAAGACTCCCCAAAGGATGAGAATTCTAGCTCCAACTTCAGGTAGGCCTGAGTTTAAAATGTGATTTTTTTTAATCACTTAGGTATTTTAGTTTATCATTTAAAAAGTGGGGATAATGGTCACTTGCTCATGAGGCTGTTGGGTATATTAAATAGCATAATGCAGAAGAGTACCTCATATAGTAGTACTCAATAAGTATCAGCTATAATTATTATAATAGTTGATATTACATTATAAGGCAGTAAATTCCATTTTAGTTATTGGGCAGCTGTTTGTTTTATCAGACTATTATGTATTTTTTTTAGAACTTCCAGTGATACTATTTTTTTTTATACTATTCTTTTTCTTGACTAGTATAAAATAAATTTAGTCTTTCTTCCAAGTGAAGAGCCATCAACTTTTGGGAGATATGCATCATATTTTTTATTTTGGACATTTTTTCCCTTCTCTCCTACTTTTGGCAGACCACCTCTACTACATCACATGCAGTGGTAAGCCGACAGTGTTAGTTTGCTAGAGTTGCCAAGGCTGATTTCTTTTGAGATCTCTCTGCTTGTTTAGTGGATGAGCATCTTCACATTTACATGGCCTTTCTCTTCTATGTGCACCTGTGCCCAAATTTCTTCTTCTTATAAGGACACCAACTATACTGCATTAGAGATCACCCTAATGATCTTGTGTTAATTTAACTTATTTTCATTGCCTTAATTTTAATTTATTTTCATTAAAATCTTTGAAGTCTTTATCTCCAAACATCATTACATTCTAAGATACTGAGTTAGAGTTTTACCGAGGAATTTGGGAGGAGACACAGTTTATCCCATAACACCAACCTTCAGAGTCTTCTGCCAGGAGTTCAAATCCAGGGCATGGTGATAAGGACAGAACATGATAAAGGCTGGTTCACTATGGCAGGGGTGTTCTGAAGGGTCTTTCCATAGAGCCCTGGGGATACTGTGCCCTGATTTCTGACTTTGTTGAGATCCTGTCCTTTAGCTTTCTCTTCTCTTCATTGAATAGTCACCATATCAGTGTGATAAATCCCCTCGTTTTTTTCTTTTCAGGTAGACATAGTCATATGTGTTGTTTGCAATTTTAAAAAATAAAAAATACCTCTGGTGACTACTCACAAGTTTGTTCCCCAGTTATGGACTCTGGGCAGCTGGTGCTGGAAGCTAGCAGCGTCCTTGTCACATCCTCCCACTGTGAGAACCAACCAATTCCCAATTTGGTTGGACTTAAAAACTCTAATCATATATGCATGCTAGCAGATATTTTGCTTTATAATTGCATTAAATTAGTCATATTCTTAATATTAATTTATTCAAGGAATGCATGCTGTGAAAGTATTAGGAGAAAATGTTCCATGATTTTTATGTTTTGCTCTTGCTGTTCTGTTTATCACTGAAAAATCTTATTAGAGATAAAGAATTTCTGTTGCAATCCATGATAAAGATGAGGAAATAAAAATGAGTTTGAAGCTGATGGAACCCAAGCTCTGGGCATGGGTAGCTGTTGCTTGGGAATTAAAGGTTATAGCTGAAGGTGAAACCCATAATACTTGGTTCACAGGACATTGTTGGTGGCTCTGGCAGAGACTACTAATTGTCCTCAAGGGCATCCACCTTTCCTTTAATGGTCTTGCTGTATTTTAGCTGAGCATGGGGGCCCTCAGGAAAAACGTGACATTTTCCTGCTTCTCTTGCAGGCAGGTGCAGCCCTACAACTGCGCCTTATCGTGTAGGTTGTATGCAAGGGTGATAGATACACCCTCCAATCCAAGGTTTGCACCCTTCACTTCTTCTTTCTTTCTTGCCAATGTCTACTCACGTTTTCTAAGAAGTGCGGTCAAAAACAACACTCTAGAAAGACACTACAACAAGAGAGGAGGAATGTGAATACCTGATGATTTATGTGGCAGATATTGGTACCAGCTTGGAAGTCTGTGCAATGGAGAAAAACAATCTTCTCTCTTATTCCACACTCTGTATTCCGGTTTGACTTGCAGCAGTGTCTATGTTCTAAGTGACATGGTGACCATTCATATACTTCCTGTTCTTGATTAAATATTGTGATCATACTGGAAATGGAAATGTAATCAAATTATAGCCAGCGGTCATAAGTTGTATCCTGTGTGCTCAGTGAATAAATGAACAATATACATAATATTCAACTCTACCACACATTTAGAATAAAAGAAAAGACCTCAACTTCAATAAGAAATGTCATATCATATATTTCAACTTTGTTAAAACAAAAAAAAAAACTATAAGTAAAGAACATTTCCATGACTTCCAGAAGCTTGCTAAAGCTGTGTATGTTGGCAATATATTTGGTTTGGTTAATAACTTGATACTATCACTTCAGTTATAGTGAAGTTATAAAAAATATGTAGTTAAGTTATAAAATAACTTAATATAGTTAAGTTATAAAAAATAACTTAATTTTTAATGTTGAAGAGTTTTCTTAAGATAATCAAACTGTGGTGCAAACAGCTCTATAACTGTATGTATGACTCTTTTCAAACACCAAATGCTCAACTTTCTTTCTTTAGAAAAAAAATATCATATCGGCATATTATGAAACCACATACATATGTTTTGACAGAAATTCTGGAATGCGCTCCAGAATGGAAACCAATTTCCCTGTCTTCCAACTCAAAGCATACAACAGTCCAGTTTTTGAGCATAGTATGTTCTGTCTTTGACAGAATGCTAAAAGTAGTTTTCAGTTGGAAACATCTCCATGATTTCAACCTGAATATACAGAGCCATTTGTCAGAGCCACAAAGTATAGTCTTCTTTTCTGATGACTTAAAACTGTGAGTTAGAATTTTCTTATCTAGCACAAAAAAACAGAAAAAAATAAAATTATTTGGGTATGAAAGTTGATATAACATGTTAACTATCTCTTTTTAGATGGATGTTGAGTTTTGATTTAAAATTTTTGATTTAAAGACTGAAAAGGTATAATCCTTCTAATTGTTACATGTTTTTTTCCCTTCAAAATGTCTCATGAATCTTTTTTCTAATTTACCCAAAATGGATTATTCCTATGTATATCAAAATTTCAGTAAGAGAATTTTCCCCTCAAAGATAAACTGGAAATGGAAATGAAATCAAATTATAGCCAGTGGTCATAAATTGTATCCTGTGTGCTCAGTGAACAAATGAACAATATACATAATATTCAACTTTATCTTTGCTCTTGGGTTTGCAGTCTCAGATTCCTGAGGGTTAGGGTTCTTAACTGAGGTTCATGAGTCAAGTTATGGGTCTACAAATTTACTAAAATTATAGAAAAAAATCTGAGGTTTATTATTGGTTTTGAATATGGATCCACAGTTTTTATCAGATAAATATGGACACAAAATAGATTAATAATCTATAAAGTACTGAGTTATAGATACTAAATAAGAGCTTAATATAACCTTACTGCATAGCGCTAAAGATTAAATAGCTTAATTGAATTGGAAAGACAGAAACAGAACATCTGTTGCAATAGTCCATGTGTTTCAAAACCTTGTTATTTCTCCTCAGTGTGATACTTAAGCCAGAGTCTGGTAAAGGCTGGTTAATACAGAGTACAACTCGAGACTGGAATAAAGTTTGATGTTTACTGCATCCGTTTCAGAGTCCAGCTGTAAATATACTATAGTTGAGGGATGGAGCAATATAATCTTCTTAGGCTTAAAGAACAGTGATGCATAGCCAAATACTTGGAGCTATTTGCTTTTTTAAGAAAAAAAAATCTATTTCAAGATTTGATTACCACTAACACAGACAACTTTTTCATCACTAAGTCCTTTCAATTCCATATCATGTGTTTCAAATTTTGTCCGCATAACTTATTTTCGTTCTACTTTTCTGTCAAAAACAATGTGGAAATCCCAGGTTATATAATTGAGGTCTTGGAGAGGCAATATACATCCAGCCAACCAAAATAAAATGAAAGTTATTCTCATGAAACACGCTTAAGGAGGTCTGTCCTTTTTTCAGTTAAGGGTGCCAACAGTTGTGATCTTAAAATGAAGTCAAAGAAAATTAAAATGGGTTTTCCCTAATGCAACCATGTGCAAAAATCATTCTTCACCATAATAGATGTTCTGTAACAATATTTGTGCTTTTTAAATACCCAGCAGTAGGAATCAATCGTAAATGAAAGGATCATGTATTACTTTTACAATTTACCTGGAAGCTGAAATCACTGCATTCATCTTTGTTAATTGGGTTTATTATCACCCCTATTAGACAAGTCAAGTGAAAGGCTCTCTGAAAACTCTGTCTCTACGTGGCAGACAGTGAAATGTTAATTTCTTCCGTCTTCCTTCTTGGAATCAGGTTCAGCATGCAATTCATTTGAATCATTGCTAGAAGGGAAATTTTGCACAGCTTTAAACAAGTGTCTCTTCTTTGCATAGATTCGTGAATTTACACATGAGGATGTTCCAGCTACAGAAGGTTACCACTATGCAGAGTTGTCAGGGACGTGATGGAGTCCACCAGGAGATGGACAAGTTGGCAGTGCGTGGAACAATTTGGATTTCTTCATGCACTGGTCAGAGAGGAATAAGAGATTCTTCTAGTAGTTATCTGACTAGAATAAGGAAAGTGTCCCTTTATGGGGGCTGAGTGAAGGCTGACATATGTACTGAACTGGTTATTTGTATAAAACTGCCACAAAAATGCTTAATATAGAGAAAATGTACAGCGTATGGTCTCTGGCTGAAGCTTCATGAAAACCCCCAAGGAAAGAAAGAACAAAGTGTAGTCTTCCCAATATATATGGAAGAGTGAAATGTTTTCCTATAATTTTCTATCAATGTCAACATTTTAGATGAAAACAGGCTGTTAAAAGATGACTAGTTCTAGTTTGCTGGGAATGAATTTTCCCTGCAAATAATCCTACCAGAGATTTTAATATGCAGAGCTGACTTTGACAATTAGTTCTGATTTGTAATTTTCAATATGATTTCTTCCTTGACCTATGAATTATTTAGAAGTGGGTTTTAAAATTTCTAAATGTATTGATTTCTGGGCTATTTTTAGGTATTGATTGCATTTGTAATTTTATTGCCCTGTTCTTTTGTTGAGATGAGCTTTGTGGTATGTGATCAACTTTTGGAGATGTTCAATGTGTACTTGAAAATATGCTTTCACTATTTTTTTGTCTGCAGGACTGCATATGTAAGAGCAAACTATAAACACACACACACACACACACACAAGCCAATCATCAAACTTAGCAGTTCTGTTATTCACAATACTTTCTCACTTCTTACTAAATGTTCTGTTCAATCTGTCTTTGTGATAGGTATGTTGAAAAATTTCCATTTTGATCTATAATTATAGATCATTAATATCCCCTTATAGTTTTGGTTTTTTTTGCTTCATATATTTCAAAGATATATTTTAAGATACAGAATCAGAACAATTATAATGTCCTACTAAATTTATCAATAGGTAAAGCAGGGCTATTTTCTGGGTTTTTTTGGGGGGGTTTTTTTGTACCAGGAATTGAACCCAGGGGCTGATCCTCATCCCTAGCTCTTTTTTATTTTTTATTTGAGACAGTGCTAAAAGTTGCTCTGGGTCTTGCTAAATTGTGAGGCTGACTTTGATCTGGCAATGCTCCTGCCTCAGCCTCCCTAGCCACTGGGATTATAGGTATATGCCACCCTGCCTGGCTGAGTAAAGTAATTCTTGATCTAAATAACTGTGCTTTCACCCTTAAGTCTGTTTAGGATACATCAACTTATCTTTGGCCAACATTTATTGGTTGTGATCATCATTTGTTGCCCAACTAGAAACCATTTATCCCTCTTCCTTCTACTAGAACTTCAGTTTTGTTTGGATAGCCATCTCTTTTCTACATAGCTAAGTGTCTCAGTTGACAGTGTAATTGGTCTAGGGGTTTAGTCCCCAGTTGATTGTTTATTGGGTAGAAGGTCAAGAGGAAGTGTACTGGTAGATAAGGATTCCCTGGGAAAGTCCCCTTCTTCGGATCAATAGTCAAGGTCTCTTTTCAACCTGAAAATTGCTGTTTCTGGTTGCAATTACAGCAACCATTTTGCTACAAGCCTAAAAAATGAAACCAACACTGGGAGAGAGAAGGAAAGAAGTCAAATTCTTCATACAACTACTGCTAAGTTTATTTTGCATGTCTTTTTTACTTTTGTGTGTAACTTTCTTTTAGTGCTTTAAATATACTGAGTAAGGCTGAGGTGGACCCAAACACAGAGGGCTGTGTTGATATTTCTTTAACCTCTTAAGAAGTACTTATCTATTTATATTAATTTAATATATTTACTGTTCTGTCATCTTAGTTTCTATTCTCAACTTCTTTGCAATTTCTTTTACTTTCTTTCTTTTTTTCTTTTTTTTTTTTTGGTCATGTAGAATTGGTTTTATTTGCATTTCTCCTTATAATTTTTGAAAATTAAACTCTTCCTTCCACAAAAATTGCCTTTAAAAATAAGAAAAAATATTGATGTTCAGGGCTATTTTGGTAAAAGCAAAAATTGATGCAATTTAAATGTTATAAAAAATCAAATAGATATCCATACAAACAATGAAATGTTTATAAGCAATTGAAGTGGGAATATTGATCTTTACCTGGAAATTTTTTCAAGACTTATTTCTCAGTGATAAAACTCTTTGTAAAACTGTATTTAACACTTGACCTTTTGTGACTTCCTTTAGTCAGTTCCCATTCATATTATATTTAACAAAATTCTGTTATGTTTTTGACCTGTAAAGGGGAGTTTATTTCTGCCACTCCTCCATAATCCAAACCACCCAAGACAGGCATTTCACTGGCTTCCTCCTCTGTATCTTTACCCCACCATCAGCTGCATGGGTTGGGTAAAATGGAACCTCCCATGTCTCAGTCTCTATATGACCCAAATGAATCAGCATAAATAATTTCCTTACCAATTGTCTGCTTCTTCCCATCTATGTGGGAATGTATTAGTTCAATCAGTGTGAAAATCAGAAAGTTCACCTATGATTGGAGGAAGGGAAACACCTCTGAATGGTGTAGTATGAAGTTATGAGAATTGAAATTGCTACAGCAATTTGGGAAGCCAGCTGAGAATAAAGCCAAAATAGGCACACCTCAGAGATGTTGTGGGTTCAGTTTTAGACCACCATAATGAAGCCAATATCACAATAAAGCAAGTCACATACATTTTTTGTTTTCTAGTGCATATAAAATTATGATAGTAATAAGTATACAATAGCATTGTATCTAACAATACATGCCTTAATTAGAAAATGAATTATTGCTAAAAAAAAATGCTAATGACCGTTAGAAAAAGGGCCCTTATAGACTTGCTCAACACAGGGTTGTCACAAACCTTCAATTTAAAAAAAAAAAAAAAACTACTATAACTATGAAGATTTAAAGTGAAGCACAATATCATGAGGCATGCCTGAACAGAGAACACAGTTCCAGAAAAATAGAATTCAAACCCTGACCAAACTTTACCTAAAGTTCAGTCTATCTTTGGACTTTTCATTTACATGAACCAACAGACCCCCATTTTTGTAGTGGCAGAGTGCACGCTTAGCCTGTGCAAGTCCCCAGTTGGCTCCCTAGCACCACATTAAAAAAAAAATTAAAGATATTTTGAATTATAATTTCTGCTGCTCACAACTGAAAATATCTTAGTTGAAGCTGACTGGAAAGCCAGGCAACAGACCTGCAGAGAAATAAATTAAATCCAGGACTGGTTATTTAGTCAAATTGTCAGTAATAATTTGGTTTTTATTACTACATCTGATTACTAGCTTCCTGATGTCTTTTATGTCTACCCCCACACTACATTATCTTTCTCACTTTGATGTGGTCCCCACACCTTTGGGACCCCTCTTTTGTTCATCCTTGGTGATCTGGCTAGACATCTTCTTGTGGTTCTATAATTTGCAGTTCAGAACTTTGCACTGTTCTGCTTTGCCAATTTGGCACCCTGTTCCCTGTGCTGCACTTCCCATATAGTTTGTTCACCTGCCAAAATTGTTTGTTTAAAGAGAATCCAGCTCTTCTGGACTCCTTTCTTCCTATCAGGATTTTTTTTTTTTTGCCAGTACCCTAACTTGTTGAATTTTTGAAATTTACTTTCCCAGAACTGATTATTTTTTCCTCATAAGCCTCTTTCCTTTTCTTTATGAATGAATGCTGTGCTTTTTTAAATTTTTTTTTTAGTTGTAGATGGACACAATACCTTTCTTTTTTATTTATTTGTTTTTATTGTGGTGCTGAGGATTGAACCCAGGGCCTCATGCGTGTGAGGCAAGCACTCTACCACTGAGCCACAACCCCAGCCCGAATGCTGTGTTTTTTAAAAATTATTTTTAGTACTTACACAGATTGTTCAATCTTCTTTTAGTTTTTTAATTCACTTTACCATTATTGAAAAATAAATTTAAAAGGATCCTTGCCTTATGATGCATTTTAAAATAAGTAATTATCTCTAGTGTGCTTTCAAATCTATTTGATAGTTTATGCTTGACCCATTTTCTCAAGAAAATATCAGAATAGTTAGAAACCTGACTAATTGTTAGAAACCACACTAAATTAAATCATTAAGTTATGTGTCCTCATGTAATTATGTGTGGCATAAATTGAAATAAAGAAATAAATATGTACTTATTCCATTTGTTTATCTCAAGGACACTATAATGACAAGTGTTGAGATAAAAATTTAAATTATCACCATAATCCCAGGAAACAAAACAATTACTTATATTTTTTGCAAATCCTCCCCACATATATACACACACACATATATACACACACACACACACACACTTGCACACTATTATTCCATCTGTTCTTGGGCAGAAAAAAAACCTAGAAGTTTATAAAAGGTGGCTACAACATTCTTCTGAGTGGAGAGAGATGTATTTTTAGTAAAAACCACTTAAGGACTTTGGTTATGGAAAGAGAGCCCTGGGATCTGTTCTATTTGTTCTCCTTCCTCAACTCCACCATATGCACACCTCTTTGCATTGTAATTTAGTAGCTTCCAACCAAGAGGAGATCTTGGGACTTGCTTGGGCTGACAGAATGCAGCAGAAAAGATAGTGTACCTGCTGTTCTTAGGCTTCAAGAATCCTTGCATGCTCTGGTTGTTTTCTTGGAGGCCAGTCCAACCTTTACATTCTCAGGCTAGCCTACAGGAGGATGAGACTGCAGGGAACTACATCAGGTCGGTCTAGTTGTTCCAGCTGAGGCTGTGTAGGAACCCATCCCCCCAAACAAAGCCAACCTCTAGATGACAGATTCTGCAGGCACCCAACTGAATCCAAATTGCCTACCAGCAGAATTGTGAACTGAACAAATGGCTGTTAGTGATGGTTGTTACACAGAAAAAGATAACCGATACAGATATAGTTACATCTAAAAAGTTTTCTTCCATCAGGCCCTCATTGCTGAGTCATCAATCAATGTCTACTACTCATGTTTACTTGGGCTAGTGGTATTTTTCAGAAATCAAAGAAAAAGGGGCTGTGTTATGTCTGAAATCATAAGCGGATAAAGGGAGGAAGGGAAGAGGAATGTCTCTATTTGCAAGAGGTATGATGAGAAAGAGTTGAAAATCTAGATGATAGAGCAACAATTAGGGCCAAGAGGTAACAGAAAAATATGTTCCATTCAAGAATTTATGGAAATACTGGAAAAATGCTGAATTGTTTACGCTATGTGATAAGCCAATTTCATCAAAATCTTAGTGGGTAAGTTTGTCTGCAGAAACCAGATAATTTTCTGTTACTAGGATCTGACATCAGATTATGCAAAGTTTCTCCCTACCATACAGAATAGTTTGTGTTTTCATTTGGTTCTCAATGTATGGTGGCTGCTGAAGAAAATACGTGGCGTCCCAGTTCACCTCTACATCAATGCAAAAAGGTAGACAATGGCAAAGCAAGCATGAAGTTAGAACTAAACCCCTGAACTTCTCTGAGGTGAAAGGAGCAACACCGACAAGATTTTGAAGCAGGAGAGAAGTCTAGCACATTCGGGAAGAGAAGCAGTTTAGTTTGGCTGATTAGAGTAGGCAATGTTTTGAAATACCATATGATGTGTTTTTCCTTCTTAGTATTTCCAGAGTTGGCTTTTTTGTTTGTTTGTTTGGTTAGTTGGTTGATTTTAAAATCCTGCAGCTTTCCCTCTTTTTAAGCCAGGAGACTAAAGACAATGTTTTGCAGGGAAAGAGAAACAGAAGGCCACACAAAGAAGTCCTTGCTCAGCTTGGAGTTGCAAACTAGTTTTTCAAAATAATGTCTGCAAATAAATAACAGTCCCCCACATTGCACTTCACGCAGGAGTAGAAATATTTCTCAGACCTCTTACAGCAGAGTCCTTACATAAAGAATCAAAATCTGGAGGATTGGCCTCAGAGGAGGATGAAGGAGAATATGGTTGAAAAAAGTTCCTGCCACACGAAGGAGAGTAAGAACTCTGTTTGGGGAGGAAATGCCTGAGAGTGCAAGAAGAGAAGGGAAGGAGGGTGCCTGTGAGAGCGTGGCCTACTTTGGAGTTTGACGAAATAAGAAATGTTAGAGGCAGCCTGGAGGGGCTTAGGCTTCTCAGAGAAGGTCCAGTTTCTACAAATTACCATGTCTGGCCAAGCTAGGGAGCCCAGGGAAGACCCACAAGTCCCCACTCGGGATTTTGTAATACAGGGAAAACAGCCAGAAGCCCCCAGTCTCCTGGGAGGACCCACTAGTGCTGAGAAGACCCAGTCACCAGAAAGGGCTGGGAGTTCAAGAGAGGCTGAAAGATGGAGGCCTCTTAACTGGGATCCATGGGGAACTCCGGCCATGATCACAGTGTCGGCAACAGCACCCCAGACACTAACCGCAGGGCAGCGACCCCCCTTTCACCACGGGTGCCCTGTGACTAGGAGAACCAATGTTCCCTGCAGCCATGGGGAGGGTGCAGGCCAGTGATTACCAAGCAGGGTAATAGGATTTCCCTGGAGGTGACACAATCTCCTAAGGATCTGCTCTGCTCACAGGGACTGAGGAGCCCAAGGGGAAGGGAACACGGGACACCTGAGAAAAGGGAAAGACTCCAAAAGACTAAACAGTTAACCTAAAGGAGTTATTTTAAATCAAAAGGCTTGACACTTTTAATTGGCAAAGTCAAGTTTTCACCCATCAGTGGAAAAACGTGTAAAAATGAAAGGAAGTTACATAAATTTTTTCACATCTGAGTCAACATACATGATTTTTTTTGGGGGGGGGATTGGGGTACATGTAGAATATATTTGAAGGAGATTAGTGGGAGGTAAGAGAGAGAGGTAGACTGAAATTAGAATGGGTTACATTGAGGAAAGAGAAAATGGACAACGATGTTGATTCTGCAGATCTTTACTGATCTGAATCCAGGACTGAATCTCATCAACTAAGAATTAATGCAAGCTTTTCTAGTCCTCATAAGGAATCCTCATTCCTTCTCTGAAACATAAATCTTTTCCCTACAGGGCATAAATAAGAAACTTCCTTCTTTTTGAGGAAATTATTAAAAATATTATTCAAAAAAGGAAAACTTCACATGGCCACAGTGCAGAAAAAGTTAATTTGGGCTCTGATGGTCCATGAGTAAGATGTGAAGACGTACCTCACAACTCCTAGGAGAGTGACAGCAAGTTTTGGCTAAGCCTGTCTGTCTCAAACATCTGTCTTGCACATTCACAATATCCCTAGGCAGGGAAGGAAAGACGGCCCTTTCCGTTACACCTTCTAGTTTGTTGTTTTAGCTCATAATTAGATCAGTTTAAGAGAATAATCCAAATAAATTGACCTCACAGATTAAAAATGTGTTAGCTTGTCTTCTGTTTTAAATCAGCGTCAGCAGCTGTTTATTGCTTCAAACAGGACAAAATAATTAAAGTGATCCCTTAATGTCTTACACCTTCCAATTGAAGATTAGGGATACCCATCAAAGCTTGAAAAAAACAAGCAATACATTTCCTTCAAAGCAAAACTGCAGCCTAACTCTGAGATCTTCCCCATGTGTGCACAACCATCAAGCAAGAGGAGGTTTGGTTGGGGCACCAACTTCTGTGCAAGTGGAGGGGTATGAACTAGGAGAATACCAAGCAGAAGCACATAGAGACACATGAAAGCAGTCAAGGAACTGGTCTCACCATCTTTATGGGTCTGTTTGTAAGTTTGGGTTATGTCCACAGTGGAAACTGAGCAAATGCTTATGGCAGCATACCCCCAAAGAAATACTTCTCACAGTTCCAGCACAAAGTTTTCAGTGGCCTTCAGTCTCTCTTTCTTTCTAAAAGTGCCAGATTGTACAGAGGAGCTGTGGAAACCTAGAATTTGACCTTTAGTCCAATCTAGACATCATGCAGTAGAACTTATGAGGGTCATTTTCTAGGATATCTTGGTACTTTTAGAGGTCCAGCTGTTAAGACCTTACTATTGTTGCAAAAACTGCAACCGTACCTTTTTAAATGTTCAACTGGCTCTCAATGAATTATGCTCTGGGAGAACATGACTTGTTCAGAATTAAAAATATACTAGATTGGCTTGAGGGGTATTTGAATCCATTCAGCTGCTATAATAAAAACTTTAGCCTGGGTCATTTATAAACAACAGAAATTTATTATTCACAGTTCCAGAAGCCAAACTCAAGGTGCCAGTAGATTCAGTTTCTGGTGAGGGCTCATTCCTCATGCATAGCACCTTCTCCGTGTCCTGACATGGTGAAAGGGCAAAAGAGCTAATTAGGTCCCTCACACCTCTTTTATAAGGGCGTTAATACTAATCACCTCCCAAGACCCCACCTCTTTATATCACCAGTTTGGGAGCTAGGTTTCAACATATGAGTTTTGGAGGTGCACAAACATTCAGATCTTAGGGAATTTTTTTCTTCAGAGTCAGTGATGAGAAACTGTTAGAATGCTTAATAAACAGAGCCCCTCCTAGACATTCTGCGAATTCATCTCAAATTCACTAACCCTGATGTTAAGAATGTCCCCAAATTACTTATTCTTTTTTTTTAACTTTATTTTATTTATTTTTATGTGGTGCTGAGGATTGAACCCATTGCCTCTCATGTGCTGGGCGAGCGCTCTTCCTCTGAGCCACAACCCCAGCCCCCACAAATCACTTATTCTTACTACAAATTTGAATCTTCAAGTTTAAAAAATAGCTGTTCCTACCCTGGCAATTCCAATGCTGGGTATATACACAAAAGAATTGAAAGCAGATTCTCACATTGATATTTTTATATCTTTATTTATGGCAGCATCATTCACAATAGCCAAAATTTGGCAACAGCCTTCATGTATTCATCAATAGATGATCAGTTAAATGAAATGTGGTATAGGGCAGTTGTATATTACTCATCTGTAATACAGAAGAAAATTCTGACACATACTATAATATAGATGAAACATTTTTAATTTCATGTTTTTATTGGTGCATTATAATTACGCATAATGATGGAATTTGTTGTTACGTATCTAATTGCACTCAATGTAGCAATATATTTTGGCCAGTATCATTCCCTAGCAATCCCCGCTCCCTCCTGATCCCTGTTCTCTACTTATCTCCCTTTGATTTTCATGAGATCCCCAGCCCCTGCTTCTTTTCCTTTTTACTTTCTAGCTTCCACATATGAGAGAAAACATATGACCTTCTGAGTTTGGCTTATTTCGCTTAACATAATGGTCTCAAGTTCCATCCATTTTCCTGCAAATATCATAATTTCATTTTTCTTTATGGTTCACTAAAACTCCATCGTGCACATGCGCGCGCATCACATTTTTCTTTATCCATTCGTTGGCTGATGGGCATGTAGGGGGTTCCATGTGAATTGTGCTGCTATAAACATGGGTGTGAATGTATCATTGTAGTCTGATGACTTTAATTCTTTAGGATAAATACCAAAGAGTGGTATGGGTGGGTCATATGGTGGTTCCAATGCCTAGTCTCTTGAGGAACCTCCATATTGAATTCCATTGTGGTTATAATAATTTACAATCACACAAACTGTAAAAACGTTCCTTTTTCTCCTCATCCTGTCCAGCATTTATTATTGTTTATATTCTTGATGACTGCCATTCTGACTGTGTGAGACAAAGTCTTAGTGTAGTTTTGATACGTATTTCCCTAACTACTGATAATGTTAAGTCTTTTTGTTTGCCAAATGCATTTCTTCTTTTTGAGAAGCATCTGTTTATTTGCCCATTCATTAAATGGGCAATTGATTTTTTTGGTGTTTGATGAGCTCTTTATATATTCTAGATATTAATCCTCTGTAAGGATAGTAGCCAACAAAGATTTTCTTCCAGTCTGTAGATTCTCTTTTCACATTTCTAATTGTTTTGTTTGCTGTTAAAATTAAAAAGCTTTTCATAAGCTTTTTAATTTGATGCCATCACATTTATTAACTCTTGGCAGTATTTCCTGAACTTTAGGGGTCCTACTGAGAAAGTTGTTGCCTGGGCCTATAATGCAGAAGTGCTGATCCTATGTTTTTTTCTAGGAGTTGCATGGTTTCTGGTCTAATTCCTAGGTCTTTGATCCATCTGGAGTTGATTTTTGTGCAGGGTAAGGGATAAGGGTCTAGTTTCATTCTTCTACATGTGGATAACCAGTTTTCCCAGCACCATTTGTTAAAATGGCTGTCTTTTCTCCAATGTATGTTTTTGGCACCTTTGTCAAGGATCAGATGATGTGGATGTGTGGATTTCTTTCTGTATCATCTATTTTGAACCACTGGTCCATGTGTCTGTTTTCATGTTAATACCATGTAGTTCCGTAGTAGAATATGAAATCAGGTATTGTGATGTCTCCAGCGTTGCCTTTTTTTGGCTTAGAATTGCTTTGTCTAATCTCCATCTTTTTTCTTCCAAATGAATTTTAGGACTTTTTTTTTTTCTAGTTCTGTGCAGAATGTCATTAATATTTTGATGGGGATTTAATTCATTTGTATATTGTTTTCAGTAATATGGCCATTTTAACAATATTAATTTTGCCTAAACATTGGTGAATCTTGAAAGACATTGAGCTAAGTGAAATATGCCAGACACAAAAGAATAAATACTGTGTTTCCATTTGAATGAGGCATCTGGAATAGGCAAATTCATAGAGACAGAAAGTAGAATAGTGGTTACCAGGGATTGGGAGGAGGGGAAATTGGAAATAGTTTAATTAGTGGATTGGGATGATTTCAGGTTGGGGTGATGAAAAAATTCTGGAGATGGATAATGGCATTGGTCGCACAACAATGTGAATATACTTAATACCATTGAATTTTATGGTTGAAAATTCTTAAAATTGTAAATTTCATGTTATGTGCACTTACTATGACTAAAAATAATTTTTAAAATTAAAAAATGCCCCAATATAATTATAGTATTCTAGATGAATTGTTTTTAAAGTCATACAAATTTGAATTTTAAAAGCCATCATGCCAATAGAAAGCATGACTGAGAGATTTGCCCACAGGAAAAAAGGCACTGAGACAAAAAAGGGTGATGACTTGAAAAAAATTCATGTAAAGTGAAGCAAATGTGTTGATTTTAAAAAGCCCTTAATTTATCCCAGTGGGTAGACTTAAGATTTGTCTAAAACAATACCCACAGGCCATGCATAAAACTGCTAAGTACTTGAAGTGTGGCTAGTTTGAATTGTGCTATAAGTTTCAAAAACATAGAAGTTTCTAGACTAAACTACTTCCAATTTCCCTCCACCCAATCCCTGGTTACCACACACACACAGAGACTTATCTTTCATGAGTAACCCAACCAGTTATTGAAGTCTATATGAACCATACTGATACATACTAATGTATCTTTCTAATTATATAAAGTGAATTATGACATAAATCTAAACTATAATGACAAATCCTAACTCTGAACATCACAGGTCAATTATGTAATTAATTTATGTGATTTCTTTGCTGTTGGAGTAGAATTTTTAAGTATGTCTTTTATCAACTAATAAATCAAGGTAGTATGAAATGGCAAATAAAAAGCTTCCATTTGTCTTGAATAAAGAATAATTCACTTTTACTTGAAAATTTAAAAATAATGGATTGGGAGAATAAGGATCCCATCTGTTACATGATTTCCAGTCAGCCGTGACAATTGCACATCAGAAACATATTGAAATATCAACTTTACATCTTGCATTTACAGAAATTGAAGCATAAAATAGTTTAAGAGCCAGAAAATGTAATAACCATTTGTCAGAGAAAACAGGAGTATAAACTGGAGACACAGAGATTAGAATGGAGAAAACAAATATTGGAATGAAATGAAATTAATGTAACAACTCAAGCATAAAAAATAGCACAGAGGAGAAAAACATGACGTTTTAAAGGATTACTAAGGTCTGTGAGATTCTATTAAATTTACTTCAGGTTGAGAGTACTTCTAGTAGATTTACTAGGGAAAAATATATAAAGAGCCTTAGTAATACACAATGGAGTAAATAATTAAGGGGTATGAACTATTCTTCTCAAAACAACACTATTCTATGAAGCAGTCTATCAATGATCCTTTGAGTTATTTCATTCATGTGATTTCTATGCTTTTAGAGTAGAATTAAGCTGCTTAACTGACAAAAGACAAATAAGGAAATGGTCAGAATTTATACAAGCTCCACTTAGGGATGTCTCAATAATACAATATCATTATTTGTAATTTATACTATACCATTAGTTGTAATTTAAAACTATTTCAAATGCATATATTATAGATTAATAACATCCTTATGGTATTTAGATGTTGAAGTTACTTTTCTCATATTTTAAAAATCTCATTTATTTCATGTATGTGTTGTACAGCCTGTTTGTAAACTGACTCTCTCTCTTTTAAAGCTAGTGTTAGGAAGAATGTCTGTCTTAGATGTTTCTAAATGGCAAAAATATAAAAATTAATTGGGAGTGTTTTGTTTTTATTTTTTAAAAATAATTCATATTACTAGATTAGAAAATATCATCAAAAACGTCATCTCTCTCATTGCGACTACCTTGCTAAATACATGTATTTTAAAAATGCACTCACATTACATAGACTGATTTGGAACTTGTTTTGTAGTTTAATAATATATTCTGAAATGCTCTCTGCCATTAACTCTTATTCCACAACATGTTTTGATTACATGGTTGAACCATAATTAAATTAACCTAAATTTTCCTATCATTCCTACTGTTACAAAAATTATATGCATGTGTCAGCCTTTATTACTCTAAAAAGTAACTGAGATAATAAAACTACAAAATAAAAGTTTTTTTCTTAGTTTTTCTTTGTTCTTTTTAGATATACATGACAGTACAGTATATTTTGACATATTATACACACATGGAGTATAAAAATCGTAATTAGGATCCCATTCTTGTGGTTGAACATGATGTGGAGTTATACTGGTGGTGTATTCATACATGAGCATAGGAAAGTTATGTCAGATTCATTCTATTGTCTTTCCTATTTCCATCCCCTTCCTTCTCCTTTGTCTAATTTAATGAACTTCTACTCTTCCCTCCCCCTACCTTATTGTGTGTTAGCATCAACATATCAGAGAACATTCAGCCTTTGATTTTGGGGGACTGGCTAAAAGATTTACTTTGGCTCAAAGTTTTGAAATTTTCAATGCATAATCAATTGGTCCCATTGCTTTGGACCTGTGGCAAGGCAGTACCTCATGGCAGGCCACCTGGCAAAACAAAATACTCACCTCATGGTCAGGAAGTGAAAGAGAAGGAAAAGATCACAGTCTCATAAACCCCCTTGAGGACACACTCCTCGTGACCCAAAGATCATTCTTGACTTCCTGCCCCCACACTTAAAGTTTCCACCCCTTCCTAATAATGCCAAGCTGGGGACCACACTTCTAACACATGGGGCCTTTAGGGGACATTGAAGACCACCAGGGAAGTAGGGAACTCCATCACAGATAACTTTCTGGACATAATCCCAAAAGCACACAGTTATAAAACTTTTCGTATGCACTACCAAATTGTCCTTGCAGATTTTAGTCTAGTAAGATATGAAGGTATCTATTTCATCATTCTCCTGCATTTTAAAGTAAGATAAAAAAGTACCTAACACTGTGCCTGCATAGAGTAGTATCATATGAAATTTGGTTCTCTTTCTGTTCCATTCTCATTTAGGGGGAGATTTTCACATTTTACATGTAAGTACATGTGGACCATTGGTTATTTGGGCATTTAATGCATTTAAAGTAGTAAGACTTTTAAATAAGTGGGTTTTCTTAATGTTTACACTGAATCACAGGAATGGACATAGTCCATTCCATTCCCAAATCTTCATGAAATGAAATCAAACATCTTAAATTAATTGCACTGGGAAGTTTTACCTTGTAAACCTAATCCCATTACGTATAGGAAAGTGAAAGGATTTAGTCACCACTCTTGGTTGTCTGTGTATCAACAACTGAGCTTCTCAGGTTCCTACATGGAAATCAATTTTCCAAATATTCTGAATCACATTGAATCGGTTTCATGTGAAGGCCCTAGAGATGTAAAATCAAAGTTCAAAACAACAGGATCCACAATGCCAAGCCTTAACAAAACTAACTTTCCATTCACTTTAAAAAGCTAGAAAAAGTTTTAGAAACAAACAAATGTTTGTTGTTTTTTAGTGCAAGGTATCTTGATAGCAGCAAACACACAGCTAACTGTGAATGGCACAAGATCATGGCAAGGACTTCTAAAAAAAAAAAAAAAAAAAAAAAAAAACACCTCACAACTAAAGAGATTGGGAGATCTATTGGAGGATCTATTTAAAATTCCTTCCACCTTAAAATCCTTCCTCCTTTCAAACTGAAATAGCCATCTATTACCAAGAGAATATATTGTTTTCCCTAAGGGGAAAAAAGAAGCATAAGAAAGAAACTTGTCACTGAAAACTTATAAAGAATTAAGGTCCTTGGCCTTATATAGCATAAGATAAATATAAAGAAAACCCTCACACATAAACTAATGAAAAAAAAAATAGTGAATACTTTCACAGCATGTAGTGGCCCAACAATGGTGTGATTGTCCATATCTAT
Source organism: Marmota marmota marmota (assembly GCF_001458135.2). Taxonomy (NCBI): domain Eukaryota; kingdom Metazoa; phylum Chordata; class Mammalia; order Rodentia; family Sciuridae; genus Marmota; species Marmota marmota. The sequence continues at coordinate 12,206,685 of NW_026000016.1, read as the reverse complement.
ATTCTCTGAAAGCCATAGGTATTTTCACTGGCTTTGGCATTTTCTAGTAAGATCAGAGTTTTCCATTATGCCATTTCACAAAATAAGCCACAGATGATCTTTAAATTAAACTTCTCATTTATCTACTCTAAAGATACTACTTTTGGGTGTTTAGGAATTTTTTGAAAATTCTTCCTTTGAAAGACAAAATAATCATCATGTTAATTTTCTGTTTCCAAGGGGTTAGTTTCTTTTAAAATAGCACTGTGGCATTTATTGTATGCATTTACTAACCATGAAAACAGAAAGCCCAAGTTTTCTTCTATCCAGCACGCTGTAAAAAATATCAGTGCTTCCCTACAATGTCCACAGGGTTGTTTTTCTTGTTTGCTGTGTTTTTCCTGTTGTTTCCTTTCACTTTCAGGAACCAGTAATTTAAGGGTATTTTAAACTCTGAAGTCAATGGTAGAAGCTTCCTTTAATAATAATATAATCATAGCATGTTAATTCATTTCTTGTAGCTATCATAATCCATGGTTTCAAGATGAATTTTTAAGGTTGTAAAACAAAGCTAAATGGTGGCTTTAACAGAAATATTTATTGTTAGAAGATAACAGATTCACTTTATACTTAAAATTTTATTCTTAGTATTAATACCATTTCCTTGTTCATATTATCTTCTTTCCAAACCTCCTTTAAAAAGCAGTGGAGATGAATGGTTGTTTTATGAAGCCTTAAAATTCTCAGAAGTGCTTTATCTTTTTATTGGAGCATCTATCACTGGTATAATTTTCATCCTGTACGGGCTTTTCATTTTGTACAAATTATTTACATTGAATTCAATTAATTTTATGATCTTCTCCAAATTATGACAAGCATATACAGTACCTAATATTTTTCTATAAAACTGCCTTGCCTGCTCTTTAAAGCATTAACTAAGATTGTCAGCTTGCCGAGCCTGATGCATACAAAGCTATTTTTCTGGCTATTAGGTGCTCAGGACAGTCAGTTCCCAAACATTTCAGCACACTGAGGTTACATATGTGATGGTTTTAAGTGGATTCTAATGTTTCTTAACCTGATAAAATGCTATTAATCCTTTGTAGCCACTTTCTAAAAAGTACTTCATGTGCTGAAAACAAGTTCAGAAATGCAAAGCAATTTTATGTGTAACAATATTATCCTCACATCAGCATAAATTAATTTCTTTCAATAAAAGTGTTGGTGAAACCCTGTGAGGGAAATCAAACATAATTGTTTATGCTCTGTGAGTTGAAGAATAAAGACGAACTCATTGCTTATGTTCTTGTAATTTGAATTATCTGATATGGTGACGGTTATACATTATCTTCTCAGATGTTTGATAGTAATTCAGGAGAAATCTGGGATGACCTCAGGATGATCTCTCTAAGTCCAGCTGCTTAACTCTAAATTCCATTTAATAACCGTTTGTGAAATCAGCACATCTCCTCAGAACTCTCCCGTGGGTTGCAAGTGATCAAACAGACAAGGCTATTATGACAGGACTGTTAGATAGGTTTAACAGAAAGGGAACTCTAAAGACACCCATGAGCGACTATGAAACTGCACCCTGGGAAAGCCATATTCTTTATTAAAATCTCCACAAATAACAAAAGCATCATTGAAAAGTATGTGTGTTTCTCTCGCTATATATAGACTGTTTACATATATACTATTTACACATATTCCAAGTTCTTGGAAAATCATCACAAATTTGTTGGCTTCACATTTTATTACATGGCAAGAACAAAAATATACCCATGCAATTTTCAGATAAAAAGTATCATTTGAACTTCTAATATGTATGTTTTCTTTTAGACTGTTTCCAAGATTTTGCTCATCAGTGTTTCCCAATTTAGGCTTCCTGGCCATGGGAATGACATGTTCTGGGTTATATAAAACTTGGTAGCTTGTCCTGGCAAGAAGCACTGCAGATTTCAAGAGTACCTTGCCTTTTCTGTAGCAAGAGCCAACCTGCGGATGTTGGATATACAACCTGCTGCAGCTTCCTGGAGTTCCTGATCAGGGGACCCAACCATATCCAGTAGCAGCTATCATAGGTAACAGAGGAGGAAGAGAAGAGAAACAAGAATAAAACCGTTAATCTAAAGTCATAACATTAATTTATAAAAATAATTTTAAACAGTAGTATTTTTAAAAGCCACCAAAAAGAACATAAGAAATTCCATATAGGCAAATGCAAATATAACATGATGCTTTAATCAGATGTAGAATTCATCATGGATGAATTCTTACCTTTTAATTTTTTTGGAGCGGAGCTAGATCATTTCTTTGGGCATTACTAGAATGGGTTCTGCTTCTGAAACTTCTCTGGCATTCTTTCTGGCTTTTCCACCTCCCAAGTTAACCAATCATACCACCCCTAGATTCTTACTGCATCCTCTTAGACTTAATCTCTCTGAATTACAGTCCATCTAATCATGCCATTGTCTAATTATATCAATCCCCCAATACCGACTGTCAGTGACTCCCAATGCCAAAAATCTAGAGCCTAAATTATTAACCTGTCGTATTATGACAGGACTGTTAGATGGGCTTAACAGAAAGGGAACACTAAAATAAATAGATAGATAGATAGATAGATAGATAGATAGATAGATAGATAGATAGATAAATAAATATACATACATACATACATAAACAAACATACTCACTCCTTGGAGACTTTGCATACTTAAGCCTCAGTTTGCTTTTCCAGCCATTCATCTTTGTCCTGCCCCTTCATGCACTGCAAGGTCATACTTCCCCATTTAACTTGCCCTTCTTTTATGCCGTTCCTCTCTCTAAAGTGCCCACCCAACCCTTCTCTTTGTTAACCGAATCCATCTTTGAAAATGGAATTAGTCAACATTTCCACAAAGCCATCACAGATTTCCTCCATCCAACAAAAATGCCATTTCTTCTTTCTAAGAACTCTTAGGAGTTCATTCCCTTTCTAACAAATATTTGAGTTAATGTTTTTTGTCCCTGGGGTGATAAATGCTTAAACTTTTAAGGTCATATGTTACCTAGAGCACATAGTAGATGCCAAGTAAATGCCAAATTACAATTTTAAAATCTAGCAACTATGATTCTTATTAATAGTTCTGATAAAAGATAAAAAAGATTAATCTGGATAATATATTTTCTATATACTAGTGGTTGAGTACACATATGGGTGATACCAGAAAATGCAGATGACATAAAAAGTAAAGAAATATAATAAAGAGAAATATTGTAAAGTTTCTTAAATATGCCATACGTAGGACTTTGGCTTTTATTCTCAGTAATATAAGGAAGTGATTTAAGTACTTTAATCAGGAGAGTGATATCATCATATTTATGTTCTAGAAAAAGAATTTTTACAGAAACTTATAGATTATGAATTATAGAGTGAAGATACTGAAAGGTAATGCATTACCTTGCTAAATGTGATAAGGATTTAATAAAGGATAAGGATGATGAGGAAGGAAGGAATTCAAGGGCTATTTAACGACTTAGTAACTATTCAATAAATAACCCAAGAAATGTTGATTATACTAATAGAATAAAATAAAAATGGTCATCTCACATTATAATATCAACTCCAGATGGATTAATGAATTAATCCATTAAGTTCCAAGTTTTTAATTCTTCAAACACAATAAATATTTACGTATTATTTCAAAGTTACCATAAGTGGTTGATTTGTTGTTTAATTTAAGTTTTCATAGGCATTTCACATCTGGAACAAAATGGGTTCAATAAGAAAGGAAAAATGTAAAACATTTAGAAGGTTTTATACAAGAATATCTTGATGAAATTAGGGCATTGAAGGATGTCTGGCTTCTCTGTTACCTGACCTCCTAAATATCACTGATCTTCACCACCCCTCTAACTCCACAGTCATACACCAGTCCTTATTTTCCATCATACCCAAGAGTCCACTTCCAAACTCTCTGACCACTGTGCCTTCCCTTAGATTCGATTATTTAACAATTCTTGTTTGTTCTCATCATGACCATGTACTTTGGCCCATTTATGCTTTTACTATATCAGTCTTTGTTTCATCCACTAACAGCTCAGATTCCATAGTCCATCTCTGCAGTAATTCCCTTACCAGTTTCTTAAACCTTCATAGGACAACCATCCATTTAATGGTACATAAATCCCACTCAGCCTTCCTCATGTCTCCTCCAATAACTGAGACCTTCCAAAGGCAATATTCAGACAACAGGCAAATGGATCTACTATAAATTCAACAGCAACTACAAAAATCATTGCCCAGCAATCTAAATATGCCTCTCTCTAATTAGGTAACTTTCTCACTCTTTTCAATGACTATTTTAAATCTTCTTTGTTTTCTGCAGTCTCTTATGCTTCCATCTGACCCCTGTTCTCAGGAGATGACCTGTAAGGACACCTTCTCAAACTTGATGGAAGCCACCCGACAGGAACTACTCTAACTAAAACTGCCACTCTACAAACACATCTTTATTGTCTCCTTCCTTGCAGCTATAACAGATGTCTATCTCCTATACAAAGGCTGCTACTACACCTGTATTTCCCATCCAGTCTCTGTCTCCTTGGAACATTTTAGTACCAAGCATTCCCTTTCTTCTTAATTAACCTTTAACCTCTTCCTTCCTAATAAGTTTTTTTTCCATCATCATTTAAATAAATGTACATTTTTCCACATTAAAAAAAAAAACAAAATGACACCATTTTCACCCCCATTTCTTCTTTTCATAGTCAAACTTCTTTTAAGACTTGTCTGGATTTACTATCTCCTGTCTTCAATTCCATTCAACTCACTACAGACTGGCTTCAACCTTTAGTTTTCCATTGAAATGGCGCTTTGGGAGACCATCAGTAACTTCCATGTTATTAAAAGGAATGGATACTTCTGTGTTTGTATCTCATTTGATTCTTTAACAACATTCGGTATCATTGACTACTTTCTCCTTTTTGGAATATACTTTGTCATTGGATTTTATTTTTTTTCTTAGTGCCACACTCAAACCTCTGGCTTCACACATGTTGAGCATGTGCTTTACCACCCACCTAGATCCCCAGCCCTGCCTCTAGCATCTTACACCCTACTCTCCTGGTTTCTTCCTACCCACCTTTCTCTTCTTCTCAACCTTCATCAATGTCTCTACCTCTTCCTCTCATACATAATTTGTTAAAGTTACTCAGAACAATTCCTCTTCTGTTTTCCATTTTGTTCTCTCTCCCTAGATGATTGCTTTTACTACCTAAATTCAAATATCATTCACATGAAACCATCTCTAAATTTATCCTTTACCTCAGAACTTTCTTTCAAATGACACACTACTTATCTAATGCTCCTTAGACATCTCCATTTGGAAGTATAACAGCCATCTCAAACATAATATACTCCAAATGAAACTTAACTTTTTCTGTCTAAACATGGATCCCTCTCATTATTTTTCCATATCAATATCAATAGATATTATCACTTAGGTGTTTAAACAGAAATCCTATCTTATATTCACTTCTACCTTCATCTCTTCTACTGCTTCCCATGAATTACCATATCCTTGTGATCCAATGCCTACATATTTTTAAAGTCATTCATATCTATTGCTCTTGTCACCTCCTGTAAAGTCTATAGCAATTTCCTAGTGTCCTTGTATCCTGTCTTGGATACTTAATTAATTGCCTATAATTTATCATTTATACTGAATCCAAAGTAATTTTCTAAATTATAAAAAGTCACCAATAATAGGTAAAACCCCAAAGAAACAAAAGGAACCAAAATTTGAAAAGTCTTCAACAGAAAGAACCAGCCCTATGTGTCCATGGGAATGTAGGTCAGCATAAGGTTGTTATGTAAATACACACACACACGCACACACACATAATGCACACACATATAAACACACTTATACACCCACATTCTCTATCTCTCTTTCTCTTCAGGAAGAGGCGATGATAATGGGAAGGAAGAACAGAATAGGCAGCTCTCCTTGATCTCCCTCTCACATGACAGATATCTTTGTATAGCAACTTACACGTAAGTCTCTTTCCTTAGCTTGTAGCTTTTAACTCATTATACTGCAGTATTTTCATCAATCCACTGGTTTATACCTCACCTGGCTCTAAAGTTTTTAAAGCAGATATTATTATGTTAATTTTAGACTATTTCTGCTAAATATGTATCTCATGTAGTTCTTCCTCTGATTTAATCATCCTTACACATCTTTTACTGCTTATTTTTGCCCACCTCCACCATGGTAATCCTCCTTGATCTTCAGTACTTAGTGTTACCTGTAAACCTGGAGGCTTCACTCTTCCTCATCATTATTAATCATTAAATATGAGCAGTTTCAGCCTTGATGCCAAAGAAGCCTACTAATAACATATTTCTGTTCCCAGATGTAGTTACTTTTCAATTTCTGCTTTCCAATCTTTAAATTATTTCTTATAGCAGAACAAAATGTTTCAGGACAGGAATTACAGTTTAGTGGTTGAGTATGTTTTAGCATGCACAAGGCCCTGGTTCAATTCCCAGCATGACAAACAAACAAAAACCCCAAAATGCTCCAACCAGTTTCTTGGTAAGTTATATAAACTCTTGAGGATTTTAAAAACTTACTAGTGATTTTACTTTATATGACTTATTTTCTTCTATTTCTTCCCAAGTAGATGATTATGAGTCCCCTCACTGATTCCTTTGTTTTATAAAATATAATAGTAAGAATCTCCCAATATTGTAAATCATTTATTACTATATTAATTTTATTGTGATAGCCAATAAAATTTGAATGAACCTCACAAAAAAAAAAGTCTCAGTTACCTGTAGACTTTTCTTGGCCCTGGATTAGAGGGTCTCGTGTCATACTGAATGTTTGATTTTCACAAGCAAATGGGATGTAGAAATAATCTATGTGTTAGTCAGCTTTTTGTCTGTGACCAAAATACCTGACAAAAACAACTGTGAGGAAGAAAAGTTTATGGTTTCAGAGGTTCACTCTATGGTTTGCTCTCTCCATTGCTCTAGGCTGGAGGTAAGGCAGATCATCATGGTGGAAAGGTGTGATACAAGAAAGCTGCTCAGGTCATGACAGCCAGGAAGCAGAGAGGGAGAGAGAGAAAGGCACCAGAGACAATTTAAACTCCAAAGGTAGGCATGCCTCAGTGACCTGTCTTTCCCAGCCATACCCATACTTACCACCCAGTAATTCTTTCAAATCATTAATCTATCAAGTGGATTAATCCATGGGTTAAATTATAACTCTCATTATCTAATCATCAACTTTCAGGGGATACCTCATATCTAAACTACAATAATCTTCTCTCCAACTGCACTCTATTTATTGCTCAGTTAATTGGAAGAAAACAGATTGCCAACGATGGCAGGTACAGCAGTTGTAGAAGTCTATCGTACAGATGATTTCTACATAAACCCTTGTGCCCCCTACGATAGTTTTTTCATTGCTTTTATTTAATTAATTTATTTTATTTTATTTATTCTAATTAGTTATACATGACAGCAGAATGCAATTCAATTCGTGTTACACAAATAGAGCATAATTTTTCATGTCTCTGGTTGAACACAAAGTTGTCACTGATTTTTAAATCTAGGAAGAGTAAAACAGAGTCCTAGAGGGAAACCCTAACTATCTTAGAAGGGAACAAGATAATTCAGCTCCTTTGTGAAGTCTATGTCAGACAGTAATAGTAGTGCGGGCTTTGAGGTCACGGCATCTTGGAGTTATATCCTTGTTATCCCTCTTCACCATATCTTTTCACATGTTTAATGGAAGTCTCTCTCTCTAAGGGTCATTGTGAAGACACATGAAGTAATGGAAACATGTTTGCACATGATTGAACATCTGTATGCATGTCCTCTTCCTGTCTACACCATTTGATTGTTCCCTTCCTGTTTTTGTCTGATTGTTCCCTGAAAAGTATCCTGACCAAGTTGTGAGAGGGAAGCATGGAGAATCCCAGGCTGGGAGAATCTACACTGCAAAGGGTAGAGGAGTTCTTTCGGAAGAGAAAAGAACAACAGAGAGGGAAGGAAGGGAGTAAAGGGGAAAGAGGGAAGAATTTCTATCCTATTCTAAAGGCAGAATTTGAAATTTGGAGTAAGGAGCTTATTTTGTAGTAAGAGAGACAGACTGAATATATACACATATATATAAAAAAAAAGATCTTGAAGAAGTTTAACAGCACATAATCCTGTGCTCTCTTTTCAAGAGAGAGCAAAACGAGGATTAAAATTATTTTTAGTTGCTATTTGGTTGCCAGGCTTTTGTTTCTCTGACGGCATTTCCATGTCAGGACTGGACCATGAGGCAGCTTGGCTTCATACAGGTTATGCATTTGAACAGCAGAGCCCAGTGCCCAATACAAAGCAAGCACTCCATAGATGGTATTTGCTCTCATGGTGACTATTTCGTCAGTTCCAAAGTCTGGATCTGGCATTGATTTTTTTGGAGGCCAGCCCTGGTTCCTTTGGGAGGAATTTTGGCCCTGAGGGCAGTCTAGCCTCTGTCAACACTTGTTCCAGTACTGACCCCCCTTGGGTTCCAGTGACCCAGGATTCTCTGGGTGTCAGCTGTGGCTGCCCTGAAGTGCTTCCTTAGAAAGGAACTCCTTGATCTCATGCCTTTCAAAACCAAATATACGTTTTGTTTATACACCCTCAGACCAGGTTGTTGTTCTCTGGTCTCCCTTGGGCTTTCCAAGAGTAGGTGTCTTCACTCCCAGACCCTTGATGTCAGTCATAATTTCACATTGCATCAACCAATACACTGTGAGCCTGGACCGCCTGCAGCAGGTTGGCTATTCCAGGAGTCAGCCAGGTAAGGGTGTTAAAGAGAGCGTCTCTGAGCATTCACATGCCTCGTCTTAGAAGAAAATGCTTAATCAATGCTGGTGCCCTTTTTTAAGATTCATAAGTGAATTTTCCTTTTACCTGACACATTCTAGTCCTGAATGGACTATGGCTCTTTGGGGAATTTATTTTGCCCGAGTGTCTTATATTTACCATGAGGTTTCATTCTAAATTCCCTATGGCAGATATAGAAATTTTTAATTTTTAGCCTAACATGTAGACCAATGGAGCCCAGCGGTTCACTATTTTAAAGACCTAAAGTATGGTGATTGTAAACATGGTAGAAAAGAAGCAGGCAGAAGGAGGAAGCATGTGGCTTAGCATAGAGCATGTGGTGGGCAGCGAGAGTCACTTCCTTCAGCTTTGCTTAGTGTCTCTGTGGCATCAAGCCCATAGGTTACTTAATGTTTGCATAACATGAAATGATTTTATTAGCTACCAAGTTTACTATGTGCCAGGCATTGTGATTTATTCTTTACTGATGAATACTCTGCCCATTTTACTTAGCCAAGGACATTCTCATTCAAGGGTATAGAGTTGGAAGTTTAGAATTTTCTGTGTGCTCAGCATATGCACAACTTGATATTTGAGAAGCACTCCCAGGATATCTTTTGTTTTTTTTCTGCTAAGTTTGAATTCATTGTTTTCCCCCAAACTTTATTTCCTTGTTGATGAAATGTTAATCTTTATTTGCTCTGCACCCACGGGCTATGCATTGGATGCTGTCTGACAAATGCAATAAGGATATGCTACTACCCAAACTGCCATCTGAACAATAGGTACTATATATGTGTCTCAGCTTGGAATCAGGCTCCAGGATATGTTTTTATTTTTCTAAGAGCTTCCCAAGAAAACTAGGGCACTCCAGGGAATTCTTTAAAGCTAACAGAAACATTCACATAACAGAAACTTTGTACAAAACCCCGAATTTGGAGGGCAGCTAAGAGATGAAGAACAGCACATGTTTTCAAATCAGTAACACACGGAGCCAGGGGAAGGTGGTTTGTAGTATTTTGTGACAATTATTCTTAAAAGCAATGGTTTCCTTTAGAAAGTGAGATGCAAATTGGATACAAGTTGAATGTGGAAATGATATACCATTTTTTTTGGCTATATGTTTTTTGATCTATTGACTTTTTCCAACTATAAAGAAATTTTTAATATTATAAGGGGGAAAAACACCTCAGGTTTAACTTTTTGAAGTGTTTGTTCCTTTCAAAACATTTCCTCTTTTTAATCCTCCCCCTTCCCCAAGCACAGCCAAGGACTTTAAATTTATTGTGAGTTTCATATATACATTGAAGGGAAACTAGCCCCCTTGCTTTAAAACTTAATTGCACAGAGCACTTTAAAACATCATTGAAACAAATAACTTTTTACAATGTTGGAGTGAACGAGGACATGGGGAGGGCACACTGAGCAGTCTGTGGAAGGGACTGACACAAATACTTCCTCCAGCATGAAAGGCTTTGATCTTAAGGCTGGTGCCCTCAGTGTGCAGCTGTGACCCACAGCTCACATCTTCTGGAAGGTGAGTCTTAGGTAGCATGGGAATGGTGTCTGCATTTGATTTTTACTTTTATATTTAACAGTTCATGATTTTATATAACATTTCAGTTGTATGAAAAATATGTACCAATTTGAGTGATAACAGATTTTCTTGTGGTTTGACTCCACATTGTTTGGGTGAACACACAGACTGGAAATATGAGTTTTAATTAGAGCCGGATGAGCTCCGAAATACCTGCGCACACACCCAACTTAACAGGTTTTTTTGGAAACATCTTGAGTTTCCAGAGCTGACTTGAACTGAGAAAGCTTTGCCATTTTCCTGTTTACACAGCATTGTTGTGTGGTTGTAGCATAAAGGCACAACTCAGAAACAAGAGATGCATTTGGACTGCTTGCAGAAGGACTTCTCAACTATTTGGGCTGGCTGGGGTTCTGCTGCTGTTCCAACAGACTCCACCGCGGTTTCTTTTACATCCAGACTCTGAGCCCTGGTAATTCACTTCATATGACATCGCACCAGAACCAGGGGCCTCAAAATACATTTCACATTTGCTGGTTGGGGCAAAACCTTTGATGCTGCTTGGTCAGTGAAAGAGATCTCCACTGGCTTGCCTTTTGGTGATGTCTGTCCTGCTCTGGATGACAGAAGAGCATGCCATGTTCTATTGTTTAAATGTCTCCACCAAAACTCATGTTGAAATTTAACCTCCACAGTGAGGTATTAAGAGGGGTTGCAAAATTTTGGAGTTAGAAAATACAATATCAGCGAAGAAATACAAAGAAGACAACAGAGAAGTGAAATCAACTGGTAATATTTTAAATTATCAGTGTTCATTTCTTTCCCTGATTGACCTTTATACGACCAGATGAGAGAAAGACAGATCTGCACCCAGCTGTCAACTTCTCTCAGAGCTAATAGAGCTAGCAAAAGGTGTCATTTATGATAAAGACATGGAGAAGTACCCACTGATAATCATGTCTTCTATTATCTCCAACAAGGAGATAAAGTTGCATTTATAAAGGTCTCAGAATAAGGTCTGGCCCACAGTCACTGCTCTCCAGTTGTTAGTCATTATTACTCAAGTAGAAAACAACTTCAGACACTGTATGCTCATTCTGACACCAGTAACAAGTAACAAGTGACAAAATATGCTCAATATTAGCTGGCACGACTGACCTTCTCATGAAGAAGTCAGGTTGCTGCTGCCCAGTAGATGCTGAGTCTTGTGGATGGGCACCCCTGTGCATGGAATGGTAAGAAGCCCAGGGAAAGGTCACCAAAACAGAGCCCTTAAGCCCCTGTCAGCTTCTGCTTCTTTGATAGGTTCCAGAGTCACTTCTGGAAAAATGTGTGAGCCCAGAGAGACAGGATTTATAGCACTCAACTTCTGGAGGGCTGTAATAGGGACTGAGTACTGAATGACTCATAGAAATAGAGTACAAGGCACAGAATTCTCTGCTTTGGTTTTCATCATGGCTTCCTTCTGGTTCTAGAAGGAGCTTAAAGAACATTTCCATGGGGTAAAATGGTCCAGGAGATCTAGCAGTCAGGAATTTGACCAGGAATGGATTAGATAGTGAGTTGGACTCACCGACATTCTCTCTGAGCAGATGATACTGGTATAATCCTGTACTGTAATAGTGTCCTTAAAATGTGCAAGGGAGGGAAACTTACCGTCTTATTGCTTCTGGTTTTATTGAGAAGCTCAAAGTAATTCTTACTCTTGACATGTGGTTTTGGTGTCCCTCTTCCCAGCTCTCTTTCGAAGATTGTAGAACTTTTTCTTTGTACTTGTCGTCTAAAAGTTCATGGTATTGTAACCTGTCACAGGTCTATTTTTACCTATTGCATGCAAGCATTTGATGGGACCTTTCAATAGGGCAATTTGTACAATTCTATACTAGGAAACTTTCATGGAATTATTTCATTTTATTTTCTTCCCTCAATTTTCTGTTACCTCTTCTGGAACTGATATGCTGAGGTAAGATCTTTTATATTGGTTTTCTAATTTCCCTATCTTTCCTTTCCCGCTTTTATATACTTTTGTTCTACTTTTTTTGAGCTGTTTTAAAACTTTATTTTCCAACTCTTCTGTTGAGTTTATGTTTCCTGAATGTTCTTTCTCTTCTTTTTCTTATAGAATTCTGTTCTAGTTTCATGGAGGAAATATCTAATGGTATTAATTACAATAATTTAATCAATAGTTTGATTTTTTCTTCTCTCTGCTACACTCTATTTCTTCCAAAGATTTGTGTGTTTATTTATGTTTGTTTTGGTCTCTATCTTCCACATTTAAGGCATCCTTCAGTTGTTAGTAACTTTATTTGGTGACTGGGAGTTCTGAGCACATACATGGGGCTACTTGACTTTGCACTTTACTACAGGGTGATCTAGGTGGTCTCAGGGCCACTTATAATTTATTTCTTCTTGAAGACACCAGTTTGAAGACAGCTGAAATGCAGCCCTCACTTGATAACCAATTCATGAACGCTGGTTGGAACAGTGTCTTCTGGAAGAAGAGGCATCCTTTCCTTCCTTACTGATAGGTAACCTCTTAACCTCCACCACCTTCTGTAATCTACCTGTACTCACAGTGACTGCTGTCCTTCAGTCCTGTTCTACCCTTTCCAGACAGGGGCTGGTTGGGGAGGGTCAGTGGCTTCTCTGTGAGTTGGGGAAGGGGCTCTGGCTTTCACTCAGTTTTCCTTATTGTAACCTCCACCCTCCACCAGTTCCAGAGGCACCGAATGCTGCCAGTTTCTATGTCCTGGGGCTTCTACAGAGAAAATGTGGTTTAATCTAAGCTTTGCACTTTGATGCCTCAGGTCAACTAGTCAGTTGCCACTCTTTCATTTGAATTTCCATTTACAAAATGTCGTTGCTTTGTCTCCTCTGAAATCCTCCAATTCTTCCTCTCTATGTTGGTCTATGTTTTTGTTTTTCCATTTTATTTATTTTTTTAAGTCCCTTGATTGTTATGTTAGTAGACTTCAGAAGGAAGTAAAATTAAGATTCAGGAGTGGAATCTGCGGCCTTATCTGGAACAATCCATAGGTTTTCTCCCAGCTCTAAGAACAGTGCATTCTTGAAATCAACTTTGGATAAACCCTTTACTTGGGTTTCTCCCATTGGTGAGAGATTAAGTCTATGTGTTTGTCTAGGTCCCATTGTTAGTTATGCTTTTAAGAAAATATTTAGAAACTTCACAAGGATAAAACCCAACTTCTAACCCTCCCATCCCAAACCTGATTTTCTACAGCCTCCTCTTCTTGATCAATGCCAACTCTTGGGGGTGGAAACCTTGGCGAATCTTTGACACCTTCCTTTCTCTCATAGCTCTTATCCAAGACCTGCACAAAACCTATTGAATTTACTTTCAAGTGTACTCCAAATATGACCTCTTCTCATTATACTCACAGCTATGGACTGAACCACTATACTCTATTGACCGAATTTACTGATTAGACAAAATCTTGAAGTGCAAAAGGATCTGGAGCTGACTTTGAAGGTATAGCCTGGAGAAAACTAAAACATTCAGAATGTAGGAGCAGCTTTCTTCCTTTTTAAGGAGAAAAGGTAGAGAAGAAAATGACAGCTAAATGATCCTCTAGGAAAATGTTCAGAAATGGCATGGGACTTTCTAAGAACTGACAAAGTCTAGTACGCATCCTGGAAGTTGTTGACTCTGCTATAATGAATATTCCCTTCATTGCTCCAATTTTTAAAATTCTTTTGGCTTTTCACACAATGGTCCTATAAGAATGTTTTGTTTGGGTTGTTTTAGTTGGTTTGTTTTTTTCATGGTAAGACAAGTTAAGAGGGTAAGTAAAAAGAATTGAGTTTCAAATCTAAGCCAGGTCCATTAGAGACAGGGACAGCATACTTAACAGAAGCAAGAAAAACTATAACCTGAATCAGGTTTTCAAAAACTAGTGATGTCTGACAGTATTTAGATTCCCCTCCAAATTAGACTTTGCCTAGGGCATGGTAAAGCTTGGGGGTACGTGAGATGCTTCCTACATGGTAAGGGGAAGAGTAGCCCCAAATGACACTTTGAGTTATGAGAAGTATGTTTTTCTGAAGTATGAATAAAATTGTGCATCAAAATGACATCACATCTCAAAATGCAGCAAATAGAATAATTTTGACCCCAATAACTTCTCCTCTAGCCTCAGACCTTGACCTCCTCAAGGCTGCTGATTTCCATCTTCATCTTTCATTCTCCATAGCAGCTATTTAAAACTTTCTCCACTCTCCTCAGATTACCTGCCGCGCAACTTCAGTTGTCTCCCTCTTAACATATGCCTCTGCCTCCTACTTGGTGGGGAAAATAGAAATCACAAAAGGGAGATGGCCCAACTCTGCCATCACACTACAGATTTCCACTGCCAGTGCACCTGGGCTTTCCTCCTTCCCACGGAACATGGAGCAGGTGTCTCCCTTCCTGCCAAACTCATCTCCTTGTCCTCATGCTCTGCATTACCCTGGCTTCCCCTCCACCTCCTCCAGAAGCCCACTGTACCATTATCCCCAATCCTTCCTGCTCTTGCCAATTAGCATTTAAACATGCTTGACTCTCTGCTGTCTAAGAACAGAAATAAAACCATCAAATAAAAGAAAAAAGACCCAAACACCAAAAACCTCCTTTATCTCCTCCAGTGACCACCATTGCTCCCCTTCCTTCTTGGCCAAACTTTTCAAGAGCAGCCTCCACGTGTGGCCTCCATTTCCTCAGGTGTGTTTCAAAGTGAATGGTAATTGCTTTGTGATGAAACCACTAAACACTTTGGTTTTTGTCTTACTTTACTTTTAAGTAACACTTGTCCCCTCGGTCATATCTTTGTGCTTAAAATATATTTTCTCTTGACATGTTTATAATAATACTTTGCTGATTTGTTTGGATTTTGCTTCTAATTGTTTCTTTTGTTGAACATTTTTTTTTTAGCCCATTCTGATATGACTCAGAACATCATGGTAGGTCCTTAAACCCTCTCATCTTCCTTTATATATCCTCCAAGGGAACTGCTAGCCACACTTACTCTTTCATGAAACATGGTTCTCAAAGTTGTATTTCGGTTCTATCAAGTGTGTGTGTATGTGTGTGTGTGTGTGCGCGCACGCACGCATGTCTGTGTGTTTGTGTGCACACATCTCCTCTTATGTCTTTCAAGATTTCAAGGTCATTTATGTTCCAAATGAATTTTCATTTTCCTTCACAAGCAGATCCCCTCTATGCATCTTAAGTCCTATTGTCTAAGCCAGACATTTAAGCATTATCTCTTTGCCTTATTTTCATTCTTTACTTGCAAAAATCTCACCAAAGTCTATTGCTTTTACTTTTCAAATATTTCTTGAGGGGGTGGGGGCACATGCTCCCAAGGTAATGTTTATAACATTGGACATATATGCTGAATCAGTGTGTTTCTGACCCTGATTAACCATAACACAGTCAGTTCTCAGCCCTGGCTACACATTTAAACATAACATAGCTTGCTGGGAAGTCTCAGTGAGGGGGCCTAACCACAGCCATTTTAAGCCTGCCCCAACATACCCATTTCTCTCTACCTCTAGTGCTATAATCTTAGTTGAAGCCATTATTCTCTCTCCAAGAAGTATTCTCTCTCTCTTTCAGCCATGATCCTATTTGCTGGCAGCTGGAAGTTTGCTGGGGCCCCTGGCTAAATTTTTTTTAATTTTTTTAAATTTTTTCTTTACCCATATTCCCCAAAGNGGCAAAGAACCTCACCCCCCCGCTGGTACAAAGACATCTCCACAGGTGTGGTTGTATATTGGACCAGTAGTCAATGACGGGTAAGATCCAATTGCAATGGTACCAACCTAACGGGTAAGGACCATATGTACTATTGGACAACCTAAGGCAGGCACGGTCCCTAAGCCACATGCTTGTTGTTTAAACAGAGAGGGGGAGATGTTGAGAGCCACAGCCGAAGGGGCCCCAGCAAACTTCCAGCTGCCGGCTGATGATTGGCTCACAGCGGCCCCAGCAACATCTAGCTGATTGGCTCCTCGGCCCCAGCAACATCTAGCTGATTGGCTCCTCTGCGGTGATGCTCATTGGGCTGTTTCCCTGCCCTTTCAGACCACGGAGCTGCTCATTGGGGGACTTTTTTGGCTCCGCCCACGTGACCCAGCCAATCGGCCTCAAGAGCAGGAGGATTGTGGGAGGGGGAGAGAAGCTTGTGTGGGAGAGAGAGGCTTGTGGAAAGCCGGTGGTGGCAGTTGAGGCTCTGAGGGTTTTTCCTGAGAGGCTGTTTTGTTTGGCGTGTGTGGTTCTAAAAATAAAGTTAGTTTCTTTTGACAAGTGGCTTCTGATTGTGCCCAGCCAGACTGTGGCACCTATTCATTCTCAAATCAAACTTTTTAAAGGCAAATTGAACCAATTGAGTCTCCTGTTCAAAATATTTAAACAGCTACCTACTGTAAAATTCTAAGTCTCCGACCCCAATGCCAAGACCAGTCCTAGTATAACTCAGTGATGGCCATGCCAAAGATTTCAGGATGACACCCACAGTCTGGGCCTCTAAATCTGCCCTGAGCTCCATGCTAGCTCTGCAGACTCAATCTCTGAACTCATTCCAGTACCCAACCAGCCTCAGTGGCTCTGGGCTCAATCCAGTGCCAGGTGGTTCATAGTGGCACTGAGCTACAATATGAAGCCAGCTCTCACAGAATCACACTCCAGACCCAAGCCAGCATCTGATCATCTCCTGCACACACAGCCTCGAAGTCCACCCCAACACAGGCCTGCCCACTATTTCTGGCACCAGGCCAACCTGCCTCAGAACTCAAACAGTCAGTTTACCTTTGGACTATGCCAAATGATCTGCCCCAAATCCCTGAATGGCTGGGTGGTGACAGTTTCCTAGAAAGAGCTAGTCAACAAAGACTGGAATAAGCCCCTCTTTCTTCAAGTGTACAGAGATCAATGTAAAGCAATAAGAAACATAAAAAACCAAGGAGACATATCACCAAAAGAACACAGAACAGTAATCTCCCAGCAGCTGGCCCTAAATAAATGGAGATATATAAAATGCCTGGAAAGAATTCAAAATAATCATTTTAAGAAATTTCAGTGAAATTTAAAAAATATAGATAAATAATTCAGTGAAGTCAGGAATCCAATCAATGACATAAGCCAAATTAGAAATTTTACAGAGAGATTGAAGTTTTATATATCTTTAAATAGAAATCTTGGAACTAAAAAATATAATGTATGCATGTAATGAAAAATTCAACAAAGGGCATGCACAGCAGAATTCATCAAGTGGAGGAAAAACTCTGTGAACCTGAAGATAGGTTATTTGAAAATATACCTTTGAATGAGATGAAAAGAAAAATGAAAAGGAATAAAGAAAAGCTTATGGGATTTATAGGACATCATCAAAAGAGCAAATGTTTCAGTCACAGAAGTCCATGAAGAGAAAGACAAAGACAAAGGGGTAAAAAAATATTTAAAAAAATAATAGCTGAAAAATTATCTAAATCCAGGGAAAAATAAAAATCTAAATTTCTAGTTATATGAAGGTCAAAGTTCTCCAACCAGATTCAACGGAAACAATATTAAAACATACAATCATAAAACTGTTAAAAAATCAAGGACAGAGAAAGGATTCTAAAATAATCAATATAAAAGAAGCAAATAGCATTCGAGGGAGTTCCAATAAGGCTAGCAGTTGATATCTCAGCAGAAACAATATAGGCCAGGCAATACATTCAAAATGCTAAAGTGCTGAAAACCCTGCACCCTAAGAGTAAATTATCCTTCTGAATTGAAGAAGTGATACAGACTTCCCCAGATGAACAAAAGCTCAGAGAGTTTAGCACTACCAGACTTATCTTATAAGAAATGCTAGAGGGAGCCAGGTACAGTGGCACATGCCTATAATTCCAGTGACTTGGGAGGATGAGGCTGAAGGATCACAAGTTCAAGACCAGCCTCAGGAAATTAGTGAGGCCCTTTGAGGTGCTTTCTCAAAATAAAAAATAAAAAGGGATGGGGCTGTGGTTCAGTGGTAAAGGCCCCTGGATTCAATATCCAGCACAAAACAATTTTAAAAAATAAAAACAAAACCAATCAACCAAACAACAACAACACTACAGAGAGAGTTCTTTAAACAAGAAAAAAGGATGCTAATTAATAACACAAAAACATAAGCGAAAATAAAACTCACTGGGGTAGTAAGCACATATCAAATTCAAAATACTTTAATACTGTAATGGTGGTGTGTAAATCACATGTATTTTTAGTATAAAGGTTGAAAGAAAAAACTATGAGACTATAATAGCTATGATAATTTGTTAAAGGATACGCAATAGAAAAATATATAAATTGTCATATCAAAAATTTTAAATGTGGGAAGGAATAGGGTATAACTGTCGAATTTTTGTATGTGATCCAAGTTAAGTTGTTAACCAGTTTAAAATAGCCTTTTATAATATAAGCTGTTTTTTTTGGTAAGCCTCATGGTTGCCACAAAATAGAAATTTATAGTAGATATACAAAGATATAAGTAAGAAATTGAAGCATACCACAAGAGAAAAATTATCTAACTAAAGAGGAAGACAGGAAGAGAGGAAGAAAGGAACAAAGAATCTATTAAACAGGCAGGAAATAATGAACAAAATGGCAGGAATGAGTCCTTATCTATCAATTATTACCTGGAATCTAAATGGATTAAATTATCAATTAAAAGATATAGATTATATGACTAGATGAAAAAGCAAGATGCAACTATAATGCTGACTACAAGAGACTCCTTTCACCTCTAAGAGATGCACATAAACTAAAAGTGAAAGGATGGAATAAAGATATTCCATTGAAATGGAAACCAGAATAAAAGGAGGGGTAGCTAACTATACTTTTATCAGATAAAATAGAAATTCAGGTTAAAAAATGTAAAATGAGACAAGGAAGCTCATTACATAATGATAAAAGGGTCAATTCACTACAAATGTATCACAATTATCAATAAACACATACCTAGCATTATAGCACTTAAATATATAAAGGAAATATTAATAAACCTGAAGAGATAGATTATACTACACAATGATATAGAGAGTTTAATAATCTACTTTCAGCAATGGACAGGTCATACAGACTGAAAATCAATAAGGAAACAGGAGACTTAAACTAGACTTTAGATCAAACAGACCTAACTGGCATATACAGAACATTCCATCCAACAAAAGTAGAATACACATTCTTTTCAAGTGCACACTGAACATTCTCCAGGACAGACCAAAACCATAAAACAAGTTTAGGAAGATTGAAATCATATCAAATATCTTTTCCAACCACAATGGTATGAAACCAGAAATCAGTAACAGAAGAAATTTTTCAGAAAATTCACAAAAATCATGGAAATTAAATAACATATTCCTGGAGCAACCACTGGATCAATGAAGAAATTAAAAGGGGAATTAAAAAGGGTCTTGAGACAAACAAAAATAAAAACACAACATACCAAAATTTATGGGATTGTGCAGCAAATGCTGTTTTAAGAGGAAAGTCTATGTTAATAAATGCCTACTTAAAAATAACAAGCAAGATCTCAAATAAAAAAACTGATGAACTAGAAAAATATACCTATATCATTATACCTCAATGAATTAGAAAAATAACACTAAGCTCAAAGTTAGCAGAAGAAAGAAAAGAATAAATATCAGCAGAAATTTAAAAAATAGAGACTAAGCAAGGCTCAGTGGTACATGCCTGTAATCCCAGCAACTCAGGAGGCTGAGGCAGAAGGATTGCAAGTTCAAAGCCAGCCTTATCAACTTGGCGAGGCCCTAACTAACTTAGCAAAACACTTTTTTTTTTTTTTGAGAGAGAGAGAGAGAGAGAGAGAGAGAGAGGGAGAGAGAGAATCTTTTTTGTAGATGGACACAACACAATGCCTTTATTTTTATGTGGTGCTGAGAATTGAACCTGGGTCCCGCCTGTGCTAAGCGAGTGCTCTACCGCTGAGCCACAATCCCA
Organism: Marmota marmota marmota; assembly: GCF_001458135.2. Taxonomy (NCBI): domain Eukaryota; kingdom Metazoa; phylum Chordata; class Mammalia; order Rodentia; family Sciuridae; genus Marmota; species Marmota marmota. Next base: position 12,186,321 of record NW_026000016.1, on the reverse strand, counting down.
GCCCCAGCGAAACACTTTTAAAAAATTAAAAGGGCTGGGGATGTGGCTTAATGGTTAAGTGCCCATGGGTTCAATCCCCAGTGCTGGAAAGAAAAAAAAAATAGAAACTAAAATAAAACATAAAAGATGGATCCAATTGAGTTGTACTTTTTAAAAAGATAAACAAAGTTGGCAAACCTTTAGCTAGACTAAGAAAAAAGAAAATAACTAATACAAAATATGAATAAAAACTGATATACAAATGCAAGGATTATAAAAGACTACTTGTGAACAATTTTATGATAACAAATTGGATATCTTAGAAGAAATGGTTAAGTTCTTAGACATATAATATACCAAGACTGAATCATGAAGAAATAGAAAATATGAACATGCCAATAACAAGTAAGGAGATTGAAGCAGAAATTAAAAAACAAAACAAAACTCCCAATAAGGAAAAACCTAGGTCCAGATGGCTTCACTGGTTCCACAAAACATTTAAAGAAGTACTAATACCAATCCTTTTAAACTTTTCCAAAAAACTAAACAAGAGACAGGGGTGCATCATAAGAAAATTATAGGCTGATATCCCTGATGAACATACATACAAAAATTCTTATAAAAATACTAGCAAATGGAATTAAACAGCACATAAAAAAGATCATTCACCATGATTGGTTGGTTCAACCTATCATGCAAGGATGCAAGGATAGTTCAACCTACAAATAGTCTGCAAGTGTGACACATCATATTAACAGAATGAAGGAGGAAACACATATGATCATATCAGTGGATGCAGGTAAAGCATTTAGAAAAATTCAACATCCTTTTATGATGAAGACTCCCAACAAATTAGGTATAGAAGAAATATATCACAACACAATAAATGCTATGTTTGCCAAACCCACAGCTAATAGCATTCTCAATGGAGAAAAGTTGAAAGCTTTTAGTCCAAGATAAGGAGCAAGACAATGATGCCTACTGTCACAACTTCTATTCAATGTAGTACTAGAAGTCCTAGCCAGAACAACTAGGCAAGAAAAAGAAATAAAAAGCATTCAAAGATGGGCATGGTGGTACATGTCTGTGATTCCAGCTACTTGGGAGCCTGAGGCAGGAAGATCACAAGTCCAAGGCCTACCTGGGAGACACAGCACAGTTTCAAAATAAAAAAAAATAAAATAAAAGGGCTATGAGCATAGCTCAGTGGTAGGGTACTCCTGGGTTCAATCCTGAGTAACACACACACACACACACACACACACAAAGGAATTAAACCAGAGACTCTGTATCTAATAGAAGAAAAAGTAGGCCCTAATCTTCATCATGTGGGATTAGGTCCCAACTTCCTTAATAAGACTCTTATAGCACAAGAATTAAAACCAAGAATCAATAAATGGGATGGATTCAAACTAAAAAAATTCTTCTCAGCAAAAGAAACAACTGTGAGAGCCTACATCCTAGGAACAAATTTTTACCCTCCACACATCAGATAGAGCACTAATCTCTAGGGTGTATAAAGAACTCAAAAAGCTAAGTTCCAAAAACACAACCCAATCAATAAATGGGCCAAGGACCTGAACAGATACTTCTCAGAAGATGATTCACAATCAATCAATCAACAAATATATAAAAAAAATGTTCATCATTGCTAGTAATTAGAGAAAGTTAGCAGAAGGAAGAAAAGAATAAATATCAGAGCAGAAAGTTTAAAAATATAGAGGCTAAGCAGGGCTCAGTGGCACATGCCTATAATCCCAGCAACTCAGGAGGCTGAGGCAGGAGGATTTCAAGTTCAAAGCCAGCCCTCAGCAACTCAGCAAGGCCCTAACTAACTTAGCAAAACATTTTTAAAAAATTAAAAGGGCTGGGGATGTGGCTCAGTGGTTAAGCACCCTGGATTCAATCCCCAGTACTGGAAAGAAAAAAAATGGAGACTAAAGTAAAACATAAAAGATAGGATGTTAATTAGTGCAGCCACTGTTCCTCAAAAAATTAAAAATAAAACTACTTTATGACCCAGCAATCACACTTCTGGGTATGTATCATAAGGAAATGAAGTCAGTATGTTGCAGAGACATGTGCACTTCCATGCTCACTGCAGCACTATTCACAATGTCCAAAATATAGGATCAACCTCAATGTCCATCAAGAGATGGATAAAAGGAAATGTGTATATTTATACATGGAATACTATTTAACCTTTAAAAAGAAGGAAATCCTTCTGCCATTTTGTACAACATGGATCAACTTGGAGGTTATTATGTCCAGGGGACTAAACCAGGCACAGAAAAACAATCACTTGATCTCATTTATATGTAGAGTATAAAAAGGTTCAATTCTCAGAAGCAAGAGCAGCATAGTGTTATAAGAAGCTGATTGCAGTTGGGGTGGGAGGCAGAAAAAGAAAATGCGGGTTAAAGGAAACAAAATTCCAATGAGACAAAATGAATAAGCTGTGGAGACCTATTGTACAGTACAGTGACTATAGTTAATTATAAAGTATATTTTGAAATTTCTTAGAGAAATGCAAATCAAAACTACTCTAAGATATCATCTCACTCCAGTCAGAATGGCAGCTATTATGAAGACAAACAACAATAAGTGTTGGCGAGGATGTGGGGAAAAAGGTACACTCATACACTGCTGGTGGGGCTGCAAATTGGTACAGCCAATATGGAAAGCAGTATGGAGATTCCTTGGAAAATTGGGAATGGAACCACCATTTGACCCAGATATCCCTCTCCTTGGTCTGTACCCAAAGGACTTAAAACAGCATACAATGGGGACACAGCCACATCAATGTTTATAGCAGCACAATTCACAATAGCTAAACTGTGGAACCAACATAGATGCCCTTCAGTAGATGAATGGATTAAAAAAATGTGGCATGTGTACACAATGGAATATTACTCAGCAATAAAAGAGAATAAAATCATGGCATTTGCAGGTAAATGGATGGCGTTGGAGAAGACAATGCTAAGTGAAGTTAGCCAATCCCAAAAAACCAAATGCCGAATGTTTTCTCTGATATAAGGAGGCTGACTCATAGTGGGGTAGGGAGGGGGAGTATGGGAGGAATAGACGAAGTCTAGATAGGGCAGAGGGGTAGGAGGGGAAAGGGAGGAGGCAGGGGATTATCAAGGATAGTGGAATGTGATAGACATCATTATCCAAAGTACATGTATGAAGACGGGAATTGATGTCAACATACTTTATATACAACCAGAGATATGTAAAACTGTGCTGTATATGTGTAATATGAATTGTAATGCATTCCACTGTCATTTATTTTTTAAAAATCAATTTAAAAAATTAAAATAAATAAAATAAATAGGCTTCCAAATGTTTTAAAAAATATTTTCTCAATTGTCAATGGACTTTGATTTACTTATTTATATGCAGTGCTGAGAATTGAACCCAGTGCCTCACACATGCTAGGTAAGTGCTCTACCACTGAGCCACAACCCCAGCCCCTAGGCTTCCAAATTTTAAAGGTAGAAGTTTAAATGTCCCTGGTTTGCAGATATGATTTTACATAGAAAGACTCCACAAAACAACTGTTGGAACTACTAAATGAATTGAGTAAAGTTGCTGAATACTAACTCCACTTATAAAAATAAGCAGTGTTCTAGACGTTAGCAATGAACTATTAGAAAAGAAATTCAAAAATTCCATTTACAATAGCTATAAAAATAAATACTTAGGAATACATTTATCCAAAGATGTAAAAGAACTTTACACTGAAAACTACAAAATATTGATTAAAAAAACTAACAATGTTACAAACAGATGGGCAGATAAGCCATGCTATGGATTAGAAAAATTACTATTAAAATGTCCACTCTAACTCAAGCAACCTACAGATCCAATGCAGTCCCTATCAAATATCCAATGATGTTGTTCACATAAATAAAAAATTAAAAATTCATGTGGAACCACAAAGGCCCCAAATTGCCAAAGTAATTTTGAGCAAAAGGAATAAGGGAGTCTTTCAAAACATATTAAAGCTACAGATCAGAATGATACTGGCCTAAACACAGACATGGAATAGACTAGAGAGCCCCCAAATAAACCCATATTTATAATAGTCAATTGATTTTTTTATTTCAATTTTTTAATTTATATTATAACAGTGGAATGCATTACAGCTCATATTACACATATAAAGCACATTTTTTTCATATCTCTGGTTGTATACAAAGTATATTGACAGCAATTCGTGTCTTCATACATGTACTTTGGATAATAATGTCCATCACATTCCACCATAATTTCTAACCCCATGCCCCCTCCCTTCCCTTCCCACCCCTCTGGCCACAACTTCCTTAATAAGACTCCTTTGGTGCAAGAATTAAAATCAAGAATCAATAAATGGGATGGAATCAAACTAAAAAGCTTCTTCTCAGCAAAAGAAACAATCTGTGAGGTGAGTAGAGAGCCTACATCCTGGGAGCAAATGTTTACCCCTCACACATCAGATAATCTCTAGGGTATATAAAGAACTCAAATAGCTAAGCACCAAAAAAGAAAATAACCCAATCAATAGATGGGCCAAGGACCTGAACAGACACTTCTCAGAAAAGGATATACAATCAATCAACAAATATATGAAAAAATGTTCATCATCTCTAGCAATTAGAGAAATGCAAATCAAAACTACTGTAAGATACCATCTCACTCCAGTCAGAATGGCAGCTATTATGAAGACAAACAACAATAAGTGTTGGCGAGGATGTGGGGAAAAAGGCACACTCATACATTGTGGTGGGACTGCAAGTTGGTACAGCCAATATGGAAAGCAGTATGGAGATTTCTTAGAAAATTGGGAATGGAACCACCATTTGACCCAGATATCCCTCTCCTCAGTCTATACCCAAAGGACTTAAAAACAGCATACTACAGGGACACAGCCACATCAATGTTTGTAGCAGCACAATTCACAACAGCTGAACTGTGGAACCAACCTAGATGCCCTTCAGTAGATGAATGGATTAAAAAAAATGTGGCATTTATACACAATGGAATATTACTCAGCAATAAAAGAGAATAAAATCATGACATTTGCAGGTAAATGGATGGAGATAATGCTAAGTGAAGTTAGCCAGTCCCAAAGGCTCCATCTCCAAAAAACTATGGCCTTGGAAGTTAGAATTTTAACGTAAGAATTTGGATTGAGGTGGGGGGTGACACAAACATTCAGAACATAGCAGGGAGTTTTGAAGTTTTCTTACATCTCAACAGATGCTTCAGAGAGAGGTTGGCAGAAGCTGCTTGTAGCTTTTAAGGTAGGCCAGTTTCAAACCAGAAGTCCTTCTGCATTTTGCTCTGATCCCTTTTATCTTTGCAGATAAGTCCTCCTTAGGCTGACACTCCAATGGACCCTGGACTATCTGAAGAGTTGTAGTTTTCATGCTAATTCAAATATAATGTGTATCTGAAATAGCATGTAGAAAACATGACACCTATATTTATATATAAATTATATATTAATATTAGAAAATATTAGACCTATTTGTTTTTGTATCACCACACAACTTCCCTCTGAAATGACACTGCCCTTCCAATTTCACCATTATAGACCCAAGAAAGTCAGGGGAGCTGTTATTGCTCAATGAGGAAGGGGATGATAATTATATGATAAAAACTAAAACCTCAACAATCAATCAATGCTTACCATATATCAGACACTAATCGAAGTGCCTTATGTATACTAATTTTAAAAAACAGAATTTAATATTATTATTAAAGTTCAAATATTCCAGATGAGAAAACTTCAACATAGAAAGATTTAGGTAACTTGCCCAAAGTTTGGGAAAGTCAAGATTCGAAATCAATGATCAGGTCTCATGCTCTTAACCATCAGGCATGCTGCCTCGCTTGATCCAAGTCCCCACAGAGTTGATGATCTGGCCTGGTTCCTGGAGACCTGATGCTGGTATTCCCTAAAATTCTTGCTGCTGGTCCTCCCTTGTCCTTAAGCTGTCATGCCCATTCTCAATGTTGAACTCTACAACTCCAGCCAACTGCCTTCATTTGCAAGGTTCCATGCAGCAAGGCTTCTTTGTTTCTGCAAGCCCTCCTTGTGGGTCACATGGGGATGTGTGGCTCCCCTGCATGTTAGGAGCTGTCTGTGAAGGGAACAGCATCTACTTATACTTTACCCTTCCAGATGCCTGCCTCCATCCATGGTACATCCCTGCTCCTGCACCATACTGGACTTGCAGTCAAGCACATTCAAGGCTCCTCCTGAAGGCTGGACTCTTACTTTTATCTTTGCATCTTTGGGGGATGACACACAGCTAACTCAATAAACACTAATTTGAAGTTCAGATTCTTGGTGCATTTCAGCTCTGGCAGTCAATAAGGCTGATAAATAGAAACTACCCCTCCAAACCTTTTGCTCACTGTAACTCAAAATCTTTTTCAATGCATCTGAATAAATTTTTTTTTCTGGTACATAATAAAACTTGTCACTCTTGCCTGAGTACAGTGACTCCTAAGCTCTCTGGTTCGATATTTCTCACAGCTTACTTATATACACAGACTTGGTTTCATTGTGTATTTTCCCTTTCAGCTATCTTTAAGTTATTCCTAGTGCTGACCCTTGAAGAATGCTGCTGAGCATATGCACATGCTGAAGTGGGCTTCATGTCTTAATCTCTCATCTCCTGTCTCACAGCCAAGTCCCCTAACTATATGCAAGCTCAACTTCTTTCCCCCTCATGTTTCATACCTCATAAAAGGACATAAAGCCACACTCACACACACATTTCTTTTTAACTGCCTTGGGACTGAACTTTATCAAAAGTGTCCTGAAAATCTACATAATGGCCTGGTTTGCTCCTTTTTGGCACAACAGCAGTAAAGAAGGCCATAAACTATCTATTAGCACATTTTGTGAATTGCCAGAATGAATACGTTTATGGTATTATAGAATCCGTGTAACCAGTAATACCATTTTTCCCATTAACCTTTATTGACTAACATATAGTCCCAAAGAACTTAATGTTACATTTCAATAGGGTCTATTTACAATGCAAACCTTATTCATCATGATCCCACGAAATGTTGCAGCTCTCATGTTTACAAACTAAACATCTCTTTTTCAGCATATCAATTGACTCTGACACAAGCAGTTGCCGAGAAAATGATTCTAGTGATCATTAGAGGAATAAGTCATAGGAATAATTTTTTTTTAAATCATTTCCCTGAAGTTCAAGTGTATAAGAGCAAAGTATCAGTGCAATAGGACTTTTCCAACTTGGCAGTAACAGGTGGAATCTATGATGAAATTTTTACCTTAACAGAACATACTGGCTTTTTCCCCTTCCCCTGTCATGCTTTTTGAAGTTTTTCATATGCCACAAAATACATAATAGAGGGTAATTCAATTTACTCTGAAACCCAGCTACGTGACCATGACATATTTGGAGGTGACTTTGAGGTGCATTCTGAAATATGGGGCAACACTTTCTAAATTTACAGTCTGATTCCTGCTGCCAGTTATGACTGCCAAATGCTTCTGACATTATGGCCAGTTTGTGGTGTCCCTAAAAATCATCAGCAATTTTAAAACATTAGCACCTGGCAACGGTCATACTTTGAAATGATTGCCCATATTTATCACCTTACTTTTTCCAGGATATAAACTGAAAAAAATCGAAGTATAACAGAGAACTTCTCTAGCAGCAGGTAAAATAGTTGAAAATAAAATGCATAATAGGAACTCAGCCCCTCTCTCTATTGTTTAAGAATTAAAATAAACAATTTAAACTCTGAGGCTTATGTGGCTATGTAGAAAAAAAAATATTGTGAATATCTACCCTCATCAAACACTTTTTATTTTGTCTCCACACTTATGGAGCATTTGGATATCAGGATATCATGGCTGTGTGGCAGAACAAAAAATGTATGGCTTCATTTGATAAATGTCTGCTCTTCTCCATGGCAAGTTACTGATCCAGTTCCTAGGAATTCAGGCATAGACAGGACAGGCATGGTTTCTGCAGTTTATTGACATGAACAATTTTATCATTATAGTAGGGAAGAAATGTACAAGTACCAGGAGACAGGGGGATAAATGTAGGCTTCCTTGCAGAATAAGGGGAGACCTGAAACTTGAAAGACGAATATGGGCAATGCAATGTGTGATCTCGTCCACGACCCACGCAGACGTGCCAAACTGGGTTTAAATGGGATGGCTGCAACATTAAGGTGGCGAAAAATCACACAACATAGACATAAGTTTTTCAAATCGAGGGCGGGAAAGGCTTTTTGACCTTAAGGGTCAACTTCTTTGCTGGAAAGAAAGCACGGAAAAAAAAAATCATGCACCTAGTATCCCTTTATTTATAGGGAAATTAACAAAGGAGTTTTGATAGAAAGTTCTTCACCAAATAAGGCAGGGGGTGGGCTGACCTAGCCCCAATGGGTAAGGCCCAGGTCCAAAGCTTTGAGAAAGCAGAATTCTTTGCCGAGCGAAGGTGGAGACAACCTGTATCGTGCAATGCCAGACTAACACCCCCTTGGCTCAAGACTGAGAGAGGATGCTTAATATAGCTCATGGGTTGCCCCCCACCGGTGTGATATGAGGATTTGGAGAATACTCCAGGCCAAGGAAGAGTGGTAGTGAAGGCCCCCAGTGGGCCTTTTATATCACTGTGACCAAAATATTTGCGGAGAAGAACTTAGAGGAAAAAGTTTATTTTGACATATAATATTGGAGAGAGGATTCCACTGCTCTGGACACTCACTGGCTCAACATTACACGGGCAGTGGTTCAGGCTTGTAGCATCCCTCTGCCATCTGCAACATGTTGACAGTCTCTGAGTCCAAAGCTGCCCCAGTGGGCTTATCCCTTAGCCTTCAGGTCTAGGGATAGGACTTGTCAATACACAGGCATCCTTTATGTAGAGCCAGAAACAGAACTTAGTCACATGTCACAGCCACATCCCGATTCAAAAGAGCTGGGAAATGTGTTTGGTGGCTACTGCTCTGTGCTCTCATCAAAGAGAGGAAGGCAGATGTTAATGAATATCTAGTAGTCTAGGCCACACGGGAGGACAGGGATAGAGGGACAAGATGATGACAGAGGGTCAGGCAGGGTGAGACTGTACAAGGCCTTGTTCAAAGCAGTGTGTTTTAGAAAGTGCAGGGATAGGTTTATGAATGTTTGTTGGCGGAAAAGGCTTGATCAGGGTAGATACTAGCCAAAGTGTCCTGGTGATTCTTCATTTATCCATCAGTTTCCTTGTTCACCAACCATCTACTTTCTGCATTAGGATGACATATAGCTGAGTCACATGGTTTCTAAAGAAAATGCCTGATAACTTGGATTTTAACAGATTTTCTGTCATTGTGAATAGAAACCTGAACTGTCCTGCATTATGCAGTACTGTCACTGTTTGTAGTTTGGGCTCTGAGCTTGCACATGATCACCAGGTCCTGACAGAACACACCACCTAAGGTGAAGAGGTTGCTGCACTGGCATATCCATATTTGTAAATACAAGTGCAACAGTTGCCTCTTGGCCAAATGACAGAGAACAAAACCACTCCCTAAAAAGTGGCGAAAACCTACCTGCAGGTTATCAGATCTGGCCTTGGACACAGGACTTTCCATGTGAATTCTAAGGCCCTAAGATCTGCTGCAGAAAACCAACGCTGAAAGTTCTGTCTATACTTAAAAACACGAAGGCCAAAGACTTGATCCCTGTGATCTGAGTGGGTTCAATGTACGGGAATAGAACTTGAATCCAGGGAGGTCAGAATGAGGAGCAGCAGCTTAGAAACCTCTCCCACATTCCCAGCCTCGGCTTTAGAATTCTCCAAAAAAGCACCAGAGCATTCTGTACTGTAAGGCATGGCGTTTGATCTCCCTGTAACTTTCTGAGGAAAATATGATCCTCTTTATAGAACTGATGAGAACACAGATCTGAGGGAAGTGAGGGGGTGTGGCAGCAGCACCTGCAGTCAGGATTCAAACCCAGGTCTACATGAGACCAAACACATGGTCATTTCCCAGCACCCTGCTTGATTCATTCATTGGTGGGCTTCTTTCTCAAATTTAACAGTTTTCTAAATTTTATCAATAAAGTAGTTTGGGGACATCTGTTCACACCATACTTATGGGTAAAGATATTACATATCTATACCATCTAAAATGGTTTTCTTTTAAAATCCATCTACATTTGTATACAAGCTGTAACTACAGCCTCTAAAAAAGTACATCAGAAAATTCTTACATTCTTAATCTTGAAAACTGTCCTGATGGCAACTTGAGTGCTTACAATCTTTGTCTTTATGTGTTTAATGTCTTATCTGAATTAGTCAACTGCATGTTATTTTAAAAAAGAAAACCCTGAGATGATCAACTTACAAGGAGATAAAGTTTATTTGGCTCACAGTTTTGGAAGTTTGAGTCCGTGATTGCTTTGGGTGATGTAGCACATCATAATGGTAGCGTGTGGTAAAGCAAACTCCCTTACCTCAGGGCTGGGAAGTGAAAGAGAGGAAACAAGAAGGGCCTGGGGTCCCACTATAGCCTTCCAGGGCACACCTCAGTGACCTAAAGACCACCCACTAAGTCTCATCTCTTAAATTTGCTACCACCTCCCAATAGCATCAGACTGGGGTCCAAGCCTTTAATACATAGGCCTTTGGGAGATATTTAAGATTCAAACTATAGCACTGTCAAGTTATTTTTTAAAATGTCAGGACACAAACCTTTAAGGATCTCAAAGAGTATGAGAAATACAGGTCAACCATATTAGCAATTTTGATTTAATTAATTAATTAATGAGAATCACTATCAATTGGTTGATAATTAACAAAGTATTGGTTGACAATCAGTTACTAATTTAGTTAAATAGCTATCAGAGTAAAAGCTTGAAATAGTGCTGAAACATAAGAGTCCTGATTTAATAAACATCAAACCTAAAGAACGTAGTTGAATGAATCAAGTAAATGGAGACTTGCCCCAGCTTTGCAGAGAAGAGAGGAGTCAAATGTTGCTTGCTATGATTTGGATGAGGGTTTTTTTCCTCCAAGGGTTCATGTGCCAGAAGCTTGGTCCCCACTGTGGTAACTTTTGGAAAGGGGACCTAATGGGAGGTCAGTGGGGGTGCTGCCCTCAGAAGGGATTATATAGGTAGTTTTCATGGGGAGCCAGTCAGTTCTTGTTATACAACTGCAAGACTGGCCCCATCCTGCTCTTTGGCTCCCTGAGTCACCTTGTAATCTCTCCCTCTTACATTTGCCACAATATCATATTCCATGCAGTGACCTCACCAAAGACAGAATAATGGAGCTCAGTTTCTAAAACCATGGGCTAAATAAACTTCTTTTCTTCACGAGTTACCCAGAGTCAGGTATTTTGTGATAACAATGGAAAGCAGAATAATACATTGCTTAAGTCAGGCTCTTAAAAAGCTCTTTCAGATCCCAAGCTGCACACTAAGAGGATTTGGGGGACTTTTACAAGCATAACTGAGGACAAACTTTTCAGCAAGAAAGGTATATTCATCCAGAAGGTGCTGTTTACACAATTTCACTTTAAATAAATCAGCATCTTTGCTGGCTTCCTTAGCCATGGCAGCTATATTGAGGATGCCCCATTCCTGTCTCTGCTGGGCTCTGATTGAGCAGCACTGTGCTGGTGGCACTCTCAGAGTAGTCCCTGTCCCAGGACTATCTTGCCACACATACATCTTAGATGACTGTCTGTTTCTACCCAACGACAGCAATGTTCAAAGAGGTTTTCATTTTTACTTCTGTGGTATGAAAAATGGAATGAAAAATATGAGGTTGACTTTCTGGTAAGGAGTTTAATTGGCAAGTAACCATCTAAGAAAAAAATACCTTCAAAAATTTATTTTCACAGAAATTTGATCAGATTTCCCACCATTAGAAAATCATGGTCTAGTGAAAAATACCAACAGTGCAGTTGCTAGTGTGCATATTTTAACTTATTTCTTACAATATACAAAGGTGTAAGTACAGACTAAGCCATTGAACTGAACATTCGTTAACATTGCCATAAACAAAACATAAAGGGTACTTTTCTAGTCATTTTTTCCCCTCAGGGATTCAAAATTTAAACTTGGGTTATAAAGAATGATAACATAAACTTCAGAAATATTTTCCTTACTTTTACTCACAGGTAAACAAATACATAGAGAAATGAAGTACTTTCCCCCCCAAGCGCATTATAAACCAAGATAGTACAAAAACAAGTCCACAAGGATAAATCTTTGTATTTGATCATGCCTGAGCCTCAGATATAATTGTTTTGACTTACATTTGCATAAGCTAGGATTCATTTGATTTTTCAAATGTAACTTTTGTTTTAGCACCTGTACTTTGAAATTTGTGTCCAAAGACATTTCAAAGAGAGATATCTTAAGCTGCAGCCATGGACAGAGAACACAGCTCCTAAGCATCTAAGCGTTTTGCAATTTTTTTTTAAAGTAACAAAAACTGACTGATCCTGAAGAAAGGGAAAAAAGGAGTCTTAGAAGGGAACATTAATGCATGCATATTTTTGGTACATTAAAGACTCCAACGTGCTAATTCAAGTTCTGTTTACTTTCTGTATATAACAGGATTGCTGTGTTTGAGGGAAAAACAGAAGATATTTTCTGAGTGCCAAAAACTACTTATTCATGAAGTCTGAAATACCATTATTATTAGTAGTAATTCTTATGCCTAGCATCTGTGAATAACTTCTTATACGAGGAAACTATTTTGGGTCAGCTGAAGGCCAAAAATAATGAGCTGGCCTCCTGCCTTTGTGTATTGAGTCAAATGGCTGCCAATTAATAAAATCGATTGTTATTTTTTGTTGTTGTTGTTGTTCCTAGGATAAATTTCAGAAAGTGAAAACAAACAGTTGTTGGTGCATTTATTTCATAAATTTCCGACGTAGAGAATGCATTTTCTCTTAAGCTTAAAGGCTGACTGCACTTGGTAACCCAACAATTACGAGAAGCTGCCCGTGTATTTCTGTGGTTTAGCAGAAGGGCCAAGTCGGAAGGAAAAGACATTCCCAACATTTTCTAAAGCAAGATAAATACAGAAACGAAATATGGATGAAAGATGGAACTGCTCTCTATAGCTTCTGCCAGATTCCTCGACTTTTTGGCATGCTGACTGAATTTGGCAAACGTAGCCAGCAGCAGTCTTTTCCACTAAGAGGAGCAGTATCTACTCTATTTTACCATACTATTTGTGCCTTTTTGACCCTCCCAAGCAGTCTCGCTTTTTTAGAAAATGATTCTTTCTGCAGAGTTGGCAACAATTTCATTTTTTTTGAAATGGATCATTTATCATTAAAAAAAAAAGTGGTGGGGTATAGCTTCTATTAAACTGCACCAGTGGACCTGCAGCTCAGCAGGACAACGTCTTTCTTTGAGACCCAAAGACTCTGACATGTGCCAACATCATCTTATGCCAACCTAATGCCTTGATATCCAAACCCACTTAAATCTGAGGAATCCTGGACTGTACAACTTAGACAAGATAAGCTATCCAGCACTGTCACTTTATTCTATTTATGATTTTAAAAAAATTCTATTTATGATTTTTTAAAAAAAATAATGTAGTAATGTAGTCTAACATCCCTGATCTTGGTAACATATTCAAGATCAGGTTCAAGATCATATTTTCATGGAGTCCAGCACTTCTCAACCTTGATTTTTTTTTTTTCTTAGCTGGCAGTAATTCTAGAGAAAACTTATTAGGATATGGAAGAATCTCTCAAATTAGTATGCTCAGGAGCAAGAATCAAGGCAATGGTTTCTGGCTTCACTCAACTAAGAAAAGAGAAGCTCATACCTGATAAGCCCCTTATGCAACTCAGAGGGAAATGACTTTCTCACTTAATATTTCTTTGATTTCCTCTAAACTAAATAAAAATAAAAGAGGAGGAGGGTTGTTCATATGTTACTATGAGGTTGTTTAATGCAATCTGAAAGACAGGCTTTGAATTGTCGACAGTGATTTGAATATATTATTGTTATTAATGCTATTTGCCATCCAGTGCACTCTTTCTTGATCATTAAGGTAGCAGCTAATTTAAAGTAAGGGAAAAGCATTAGTATGGTGTGGGTGCCAGGTAAACCCTGCGGTTTCAATCTAAATTTTGGAACCAACAGTGACAGATATAAAAATGAGCATCTGTAAATTGCCAAGTTTAAAATCCCAAAACCAACATGTGAATACTTCACAGGTTTATATGTATGTAAAATGAAGACCATTTTGCATATATTTAAAATGGCAAAGGAGTATCTTTTCTTAAACTGAGGCTGACAGTATAATAGCACACCTCATATAATCACAGAGTATTTGCAAAAATTAAAAATAAAAAAAGAGCCAACTGTTATTCTGCTTAAATTTCAGATTGGTAAATCTATACCAGCAGTTGGCAATAGCTACGTCTGGAGTATCTTCAATAAAAATTATTATAAATAAGTACCTTTCACATTTTATAATTTATGAAGCTTGCTTATGTAAAAGTTCCTTAAAAAATAAAGCAATGATAATAAATAACATTGGCCAAAGTATCTGAAAGAACTTGTCATTTTAACCTATAAGGCAGAACATTCTAGAATTTAATAATAATTACATTATTATTTATGCCCTCTGTACATTTTTTAAAAGACGTGTGAAAACCTCATGGAAAAAAAATATAACAAACTTTAAAACACCCTAAATAATATCATGACAAAAGATGGTGAATGTCAACTGACTTAAGAATATTTCCATGTCTGTCTTGTCCAGGCATTCAAATCCTGGCTCTTAAATTAGAGCCCATCTTGAAGAGGATCTTTCTAGCTCAGGAGGAATGACCTTGATGCCCTTGTGCTTCATTTCATCTCCCAGAGGCAAGTTTTAGAAGTCATTTGTAAAGTATCACACTGTTTTCTTGTCCACAATTGATTGGAGGAGGAATGGGTACTTATTCTAAACTAGGCCAATCAGGGTCCTTCCCTTAATTTTATTTTTATTGAAGTTTATAAAACAACAACAAAAAAGAGGCTTCCTTGGGTGATCGGATACGTAAACCCTGAAAAATAAGTAGAGAAAACAGAGAAGGCCAATAGGCAGAGAAAGAATGAACTGAAACAAATAAGAAGGGCAGAGAGACAACAGGTGAAAAGATGCTAAGAGGCTTTTGTGTTCCCTTGTTCCAGCACCTTCTTAGGCTTTGCCACTTTGTGGTCCATGTGGATGCTCTTTGGTGCCTAAGCCTATTTGAGTTCTTTATGCTGCTTACAATTCATTGAATCCTAATGGATCCTGTGTTGTATCCAGGGCATGGGACTTTGGATACACCACTGAGCCTGTTGAGCTTCCCAATCTCTGAAATGGAGATACCTGCATCACAGGGCCACTGTGAGGGTTAACGTAATCAGGAATAAAGCACTCAGTCCAGTGGCAAACACTAAAGCGTCGATTGCAATTTTTTAAAAATAGATTATCCTGCAAAGACAGGTATGGTGGCACTAAGCATATGTAATCCCTGCAGTCTGGGAGGCTGAGGCAGGAGGATCATGAATTCAAAGCCAGCCTCAGTGAGGCCTTAGTGAGGCCCTAAGCAGCTCAGCAAGACCCTGTCTCTAAATAAAATATAAACAAGGGCTGGGGATGTGGCTCAGTGGTAAACCACACTTGGGTTTCAATCCCTGGTACCCCCACTACCAAAAAGGTTATACTATCGTATATAGTATTTTATTATATAAAATAAGTATCAGCCACTTATATTAAGCATTTGCTAATCGGAGAAAAGCACTGCATTCTCTTATTAAATCTAATATTGTAATATTTGCTAATTATCCACTTAATGGGTGACTCCAAGTTATTTGACAAAATATAAATAAAAATAGGTTTGCTAGAGACTGTTATCACTATAGTTATTTCCCTTTCTATAGAAGAAAAACTACAAGAGTTTGTGAATGGACCCCTAATGCTTCTTGTTCCCTTAGTCTTTCATCCATTCTGTAAGGAAGTCCTGCTTTGGCCCCCCTGTTCTCATGTACTGACATCAGCCTCCTAGGGACATCTGCTCCCCCTCTTCCTGACCCACTCCCTACATTCCTCTAAGAGAGATCTTCTAAAAACACAAATAGGATCATGTCACTGTTCAAATTAAACTGTCCCAGTGGTTTCTCAGTACACTAGAATAAAATCCCCATTACTTACTATGGCCTGGAAGCCCTAGTGTGCTTGGGCCCCATCCAGCTCTCCAAACACACCTTCCTCTTCCCTTACTCAGCATCAAATCCCTGGCCTTCTTGCAGGTCCCCTGAAACTTAATCATACTCCATCCTAGGATCTCTGCATGCACACTCTCTCTACTGGCTTCATCCTTTGTGTCTTAGTGTAGATGCAGCTCCTCAAAGACACCCGCTCTGACTTTCTGGCCTAGAGTTGGCTGTCCTTGCATCAGTCTGCATCCATTTGTTTCTTCCTAACTGTCAGCACACTCACTGATACTTTTATCCATATTCTTGTTTTTGATCATACATGAAGAGGGTAATGAGAACCTTGGACCTGCTCTCTCCTTCTGAATTCAGCAGGTGGCAAATAGAAGGGTGGGCCTTTCCCCTGTTGAGATCCTGAGTACTTTATATTTATTTATCTCATTACTTTGAAGAAGAGATGTCTCGTGAGAAGGAGTCATTTCCTAGATTGGCACTAAGCACAAGTGATCATTCTTTACCACACTTTTTAAGAGGTCTTGTTCCCAAGAAACAGTGCACATTTTCCTCTGATTTCAGTAAATGTGGTCAATATCTAGAAAAGGAATAGGGCGGAGTTGCTTCTTTCACAAGTGTTTATCAATATACTACCATTCAAAAGATGAGTTTGTTAAGCAGGAAATTCAAAAGCATGTGTAGTTATTTTTTTTTTTAAAGATTGTGTAGGGGCTTGGCGTATAGCTCAGTGGTAGATATGGTACTTGTCTAATATGTGTAAGGTCCTGGGTTTGAGTTCAAGAAATAAAGAAGGAAGAAGGAAGGAAGGAAGGAAGGAAGGAAGGAAGGAAGGAAGGGAGGGAGGGAGGGAGAGAGGAAGGAAGGAAGAGAAGAAGGAAGAGAGGGAGGGAGGGAGGAAGGAAGGAAGGAAGGAAGGAAGGAAGGAAAGAAGGAAGGAAGGAAGGAAGAGAGGAAGGGAGGAGGGAGGGAGGAAGGGAGGAAGGAAGGAGGGAAGGAAGGAAGATTCTGTAAAGTCATGAACCAAATTCAGGTATATTAACTTAAAGTAGGTACAAAATAAATCCCTATAGTAATAGTAAGATCTTTAAAATTTAAATAATAGTCTAAAAGGACAAGTCAAGTCTGTTGATTAACAGAAATTCTCAACAAAAATATTCATCCAAGTTTTATATTTGAAAATTCACTTGGCATGAAATTAAATATATTAAAACAATATATATTTTTAGCAACATATAGTTGTTGAAAACAATATATATTGAACAATATATATTTAACAACATATAGTTAAAACAATCATTTTAAAATAATTACTAAAATAATTACTAAAATTAATTATACCTATACTCTTTAACCCAACAATTCATAATTATATCCATCAAAAAATGGCAAGAACATTCATAGCAGCTCTATTAACAAACTCCCATTCTTTTAGTAAATAGCAGAGTCTAACACAAAAGCTTCATGTTCAATTTCCCTTTCACAAATTCCTCAGAATGTTAGAAAAATGCTGTAAAATTTGTAAACAATATATATAGTTTTATATAAAGCAACATATTATCTATATTTTTACAATAAACTAGAAACTTGTATCTATAATAAATTAGAAAAATGTATCTGGTATCATAATTAAAAAATAAACTGAAGCCAATTATTTTTAAGTTCAAAGTCTTAGAATAAAATTGAAACAGGCTGTCTGCACATAAATCTACACATGAAAATCCTGGGGGTACAATCAATAAATGGGCAAAATAATTAAAGAGAAATTTCTCAAAAGAAGAAACACAAATGGCCAATAAATATATGAAAATATGTTCAACATCTCTAGCAATCAGGGAAATGCAAATCTAGTCAGAATGGCAATGATCAAAAATATGAACAATAAATGCTGGTGAGGTTGGGGAAGGGGAAGAACACTTGTACATTGTTGATGAACTGCAGACTAGTAATGCTGCTCTGGAAAGTAGTATGGAGATTCCTTAAAAAATGTGGGATGGAACCACCATTTGAGCTGGCTATCACACTCCTGGGTATTCCCCCAAATATCTAAAATCAGCATATTACAGATACAAGCCACCTCAATGTTTATAGCAGCACAATTCACAATAGCTAAATTATGGAAGCAACCCAGACGCCTGACAACAGATGAATGGACTAAGAAATTATGATGTGGTGGCACATGCCTGAAATCCCAGCCGCTTGGAAGCCTGAGGCAAGAGGACTGTGAGTTCAAAGCCAGCCTCAGCAACTTAATGAGGCCCTAAGCAATCCAGTGAGACCCGGTCTCTAAATAAAATATATGTATATATAAAGGGCTGGGGACATAGCTCAGTGATTAAGTGTCCCTGGGTTCACTCCTCAGGACCCCCTACACACACACACACACACACACAGAAAAAAATTGTGATACATACACACACACATATACACACACATATGCACACATACGTATGTGTATACACACACATGCACGTGCATGTGCACACATACAATTGGGTTTTACTCCATCACAAATAAAGAATGAAATTATGGCATTTGCCATAAATGGATGGAAATGGAGAGTATCATGTTAAGTGAAATAAGCCCAACTCAGAAAGTCAAAGGTGAAATATTCTCTCTCGTATGTGGAAACTAGAGTAAAAAAAAAAGGAAATGGGGAGGGAAGGATAGGATAATATAAAGAACCAATCAAATATAAGTTAATAGACAATTGAAAGGAAGTAGAGTAGAGGAAGGAGAATGGAACAGGGGAGGGAGGATGGGAGGGAAAAGGGGAAGAAAAAGGGGGGTCATGAACTGAAATCAATTTCCTTGTATGTATGAGTTTGTCAGGATGAACACAACTACTATGTATAACTACAAAGCTCTAACAAGAAAGAAAGATAGAAAGAAGGAAGGAGAGAAATAAAAGAAAGAAAGAAAATAGACTTCTGAGGGTTAGAAACTGAATCACTAATAATGTACAAGCCACTCCAGTATTATCCATAGATACAAAAAGTATGAATATAATTGCAGTGGATACTGTGGTGATGGAGAGTGACTGTGCATAGTATTCATGATGAACTAAGAGGTAACTATAAATTATAACTAAAATTTAAACTAGAAATTGTAACAAAATTCAGACCTCTCTTGGCTATGGTAATTTTTAATTTTTCTATTATTGGCAGAAATTCCTCCTCTTGTCTTTTTTAAATGAGGACTAACATGCCCTAGACACTGAAAATTAATAAACTAATTAAGAATATTAATTGACTAAATGTGGATTAGCCCATTACATTCTAGAACAAATGTAATTTGTTTTACATTTGTTCTGGAACAAAATGGTGTCCACTTGAAACAGGAAGTTAGTAATGTAAGGACAAATGAAAGGTTGCTTTGTAAAAGGTAGAAGACTTAAGGGTCTTCTTGTCCAGATGATGGTTTGGGATAATATGAAATATTTAAGAAAAGCTTAGAAAAATAATAATGACCATATATTCTTCTAAAATCAGGACTTATATCAATTTATATAAAAAATTTGGTAAGGGATAGAAATTAAATTATATTTCTGCATTCAATGTACGTTTAAATCAACTTTGTAGAAAAAAGTAGCATTATATAAAATTTGAATATATATATATATATATATATATATATATATATATATAT
>NW_026000016.1:12157284-12166459 GCF_001458135.2 Marmota marmota marmota | reverse complement strand
CATTCATATATATATATATATATATATATATATATATATATATATATATATGTATGTGTGTGTGTGTGTGTGTGTATCTTTTGACACCCTCTCAAAGTGAATAGCATACATTAGATTGGCCAGGGATCTGGCACCCTGTTTAAGAACTTACATTGTTTAAGAACTTACTGCAGCAAATCCAGTCTTTTCTCAATAATAGTAATTTAGATTTTTCTAGTATTTGCAGAAATTCCTCCTTCTTATATTTTTTGTTTAAAGATGAGGAACAAATAAAATGTCCTAGATGGGCTGTCTTGTACACACAGGAATGTTGCAAAGCCAAGTTCCCCAACTACCTGCCTTTCCTAATTTCATGTGGGTCAAGCCAGAACTCACCCTGGTGAGCATGACAGCAAACACTGGAGCATTCTAAGTGTGCTGTCAATATTTATTGAGTGAGTTAAGTTCTCAGTTCAGTGGGTTAATCATCATCAGGGTTCTCTAACTTTTTCCTTTGAAAAGGTCAATTTGTGTTTCCCTGTGGTCAGCATCATGGGTATACTAATGACGATAATGGTCCAGCTCTCTTGCCATTAAAACTCCTGTGGGGGCTGGGGATGTGGCTCAAGGGGTAGCACGCTCGCCTGGCATGCGTGCGGCCTGGGTTCGATCCTCAGCACCACATACAAATAAAGATGTTGTATCTGCCGAAACTAAAAAAAATAAATAAATATTTAAAAAATTCTCTCTCTCTCTCTTAAAAAAAAAAGAAAAAGAAAAAAAACTCCTGTGGGTCAGTGTTTCTCAAGTTTGGTATGTTTCCTAGTTACCTTAGGAGCTTGGTTAAAATATAAGTTCCTGGTCCTATTCACAGAGATTCTAGCAGTTGATCTAGGGTATGGCCCAGCAATCTATATGCATTTTTTAACATACCCCATAGAGTTTCTAGACTAGCAGACTGTAGACTACTCTTTTGTAAACAGTGCTGGGATGAGCCACAGTCCATCGGTACAACCCAGGAGTAACTCTTGAATTGTTCCATAATGTTCAGAGTGCTGTGTGTACATATGAGCATTCTGACTCCCAAGAAGTTATCTGACTTTAAGAATGGATGCTATTGCTTATGATATGCTAGAGGGATGGAATTTTTTGTCCCTGGTTTCTAGTTTGAACTTGGATTTTCAATTTGATTTCTTTGATTGGGGATTTTCCTTTCCATAACATGTAATTAGTTGCTATTTGTAGTAGCGACAGGTGTATCCACTGTTGGTAAAAGGTGTTTTAAGTTAGAAACAATAAAGAGATGTAAAAAGTGATGAAGTAGGAGGATCATGGAGTTTTGGAAAATAGATCATGTGAGTGGTAGGTTTTTCTAAACTTCATAAAGGATGGTGAAAACGGTATAGATTAAACCTAGCATAAGCATTCGAATTCTCTGGTTTCAACTTTCCTAATTGTAAAAGTGTCAAGTATGTATACATACACAATCATGCACAGCTTAAAATATCATTAATATTAACTAAATTAACTAATATATCATTACCTTTGGAAAGTAAAGTTACCCTTATTAAAGTTGACAAAATAGACACAAGTGTAATTTTTTTAAATCATGAATTCATCTGGTTTTAACTTCATATACTATGTCTTATTAGTAATCATATTTAATTGGCATAAATTAAGAGTACACAAAAGTGGCAAGGGTAGCAAGAGAAGCTGGAAAATCATTAAAACTAAGAAGGAAAATAGAGCCCTGGGGACAGATTCCAAGAGAGGATGTGAGGGTTGTAACAGGAAGAGCAGACACCGTTCCACCATAAAACAAGGGCCCTCCCTGCCAAGTCCCCTGTCCCTTTGTGCTCTGCCTCATAAAGCAGTGTTTCTGAACCAGGCTTCATCCTTCAGAACCAAATTTAAACACAGGCGCCCACCGTCACACACATGCATCTGAGTATTTCAGCTCAACCTTCCAATGGTGGTTTCCTGGAATAGGTTTTCCTGAGTTCTTTCCCTATGACCTGCATTATTTAGAGTGAGTTACTTAAGCTCTATGAAACTCAAGTTCTTTATCTGTAAAGCTGAAATAATAACAGTTCCCAAGTTTGGATGATGGAGAACATTGACTAAAAGAATACATATGCTTTTAGCATAATGTCTGGCACATGGGAAGCTAAATAAATAAAACAATGTTACTTTCATTACACCTTACTGAGCTCTCTTTTTCATTTTTTTTTTTCATCTCTACCTCTCAAGAAGAGACAGGAACTTTACTTGGTCTGGGGTGGGCTGGTAGAGAAGGCATTGGAATAGACCTAGCCAAGTCAAAGTGCATCCTCACAGTGGAGCAGAGCTTCCTGGCGTGGATGGAGGAGGCAGGTATTCTATTATTTGAGACCCTCCTAGGCTCACAATTTTTCACAAGTGCTCCCTGGATACTTTATAAGACAACTGAATCATCTCAAAAACAAAGACATTGCCTGGAACTCTCCAGAGAAAATTGATGGGGAGCAGGAAGCTCTTACGTAGTTATTCTCCTGTGTCAGAGTGTCAGAATTTTATATGCATTAAACTTGGAAGAACACAAATAATTAAGATTATAATTCTTCATTCTTACTGAAGATATTCTTAGTTTTTAAACCTTTCTATCACAGAGAAGTGAGGAGCTAAATAAATATGAAAAAGATGCCTACTAATGAGCTGCATGAGCTTATTGAAGTATTAAAGTAGCAAAAAAAAAAACTGTTTTGAAATAAAGTCACATGCCAAATTCTGACACAAAATGGAAAAAAAAGCTTCTTTCTTAAAAAATCTTTTTTGATATATTTATTTATTTTTTAGTTTTCAGTGGACACAACATCATTTGTATGTGGTGCTGAGGATCGAACCCCAGGCCGCATGCATGCCAGGCGAGCGCACTACTGCTTGAGCCACATCCCCAGCCCCAAAAAAGAGCTTCTCTAATTGCCCCTCCCTACCATTCTCTTCCCCTTGCCCTGACTACTGGCCACTAATATCTGCCAGGGGAACCCACGAGTCCTTGAGACATAGTTTGCAATTCAATATTCTAGTGAAAACAACACTAAACTGAGCATCACCATTATGTATAATGTAATGCCATGTATTGCTTGTATGGGTTTAGATATTTCACTTATTTGGGCATTAGTTTCCTCATCTATACTGTGTTTAAAATGGAAAATTCCCCTTGACCCACTCCAACTTTCCATGAATTTATTATATGAAAGAAAACATAAAAGGAAAGTAAGACTTCTGCTTCATGGCCAGAGAGAATAACAGAGGCTGGGTTTACCTTTCTGTCTAAAATAGTTTTTAAATGGAAAAAAATATGTAAAACGATCATTTCCATGATATTAGACATCAGATAACTAAGAACAGTGGTTCCTGAAAAAGGAAAATAAAAAGGTGAATCCTCAGATCTTCCCAGCCTAGTTGCTACAGAAAGTCTGCTCCCTGGAGAGAGGTGACAGGCTGCAGCACAGGCAGGGGGAGCCCAAACTGAGTGTGGCAGCCTTCCTTAGTTGAGACAGAGCTGGGAGTCTGGAGAACCACAAGGACAACAGTCTCCAAGGTAGATCACTGGAGAGAAGACTGCTGAACACAGAACTCTGGGGTCTGCAGGAGGTGCCTCGTGAATCTCCAATGCAGGCTGATCAGCACCTGAGAATAAACTCCTTGAGGGCAGGAAATGAACCATCTGCAGAGGTGAGACAAAATAATCTTTGAAACTCATACAACATGAGGAATAGTGCCTCANAAAATATTTGAAAAAATTAGTGAAATTTTTCTAAACTTGATGGAAAACTGTAAGCCCATAGATCTAAAAATCTTAACAAACTCCAAGTCTTTTAAAAGAAACATGAAGTAAACTTCAGTGAAGACCCACCACAATTGAACTGCTCAAAACCAGTGGAAATGATAAAATCTTAAAGTTGTCGAAGAAGGACACAACATACAGATGAACAGACATAAGGATTATTAAGAGATTTCATCTAGAAAACAACGTGAGAATAAAATGGAACACCACATTTAAAATTCTGAAAGGAAAATAAAATTGACATAAAATTCTGTACCCAGCAAAAATATTTTTTCATTAACAAAGACAAAATAAAGATTGTTTAAAAGACATATAAATTTTAGACATGAAAGAATTCATCATAAACACTACTGCACTATAAGACATGTTAAAAATCCTTTAGATGGAATATAATATCAGATGAAAATCTTTATTTATAGAAAGGAATAAATAGCATTGGAAATAGCAATTATATATGTAAGATCTTTTTATGTTTATTTAAATTTCTGTAAAAATTAAAAATCTGTTACAGCCTAAAACAAGAACAATGTATTGTGGCATTTATAACATTTGTATGAGTCAAATGTATGACAGTGATAACACAAAAGTCAGGAAGGTAAAAAGAAAAACCTACTATTGTTTGTCTTAAACTACATGTTTATATACATAAAATAACTTGAAGGTACTCTGTCCTGAATTAAATATGTATAGTATAAACTCTAAAGCAACCACTAAAATTACAAAAAGACTTGTAACTAAAAATCCAACAAAGAAGTTAAGATGGAAATAAATGTTCAATTAATCCAAGAAAAGACAGAAAAGGAGGAATAGAAAGAACAGATGGGAAAAATAAGATGGTATATTTTTTACAGCCAACAATCTTAACATCACATTACATATGAATAATATAAACACTCCCCTCCTAATAAAGGTAGAGATTGTCATTTAAAATAAAAAAGCAAGCCCTAATTTCATACTACCTACAAATAACCATTTTAAAAAAACAACATAAATTACCACCATGATCATTGTAATTATTGACATTCCTTTTAGAAGCTGTGAAATGTTATAACTTGTGTTCATGTAAATACAACCTTCTATCTCAGTACAGAGACACTGACTTCAATGAAGTCTATTTATACTAAAAAAGAGACAAATCGCGGGCTGGGATTATGGCTCAGCAGTAGAGCACTCGCCTAGCACAGGCGAGACTTGGGTTCAATCCTCAGCACCACATAAAAATAAAGGCATTGTGTTGTGTCCATCTACACGTAAAAAAAAATATTAAAAAAAAGAACATGAAAAAAAGAGACAAATTGGGTCATAATAAAAAATTCAACATAATTTCAATATCAATATTAACCCAAATAAAATAGGAATGTTTATATTAGTTGCAGAAAAAGATTTCAAAACAAAGAACATGATCAAAGACAAAGATGATTATTTCATACTGATAAAGAAGTCATTGAGAGAATATAATATTCCTAAACATGTATGTACCTAGTAAGAGAGCTTAAAATATATAAAGACTGATAAGAATTGCAAGGAGAAGTTTAAAAATCCACAATAACTAACAGAACAAGTAGTTAGGAAATCACAGATATAGAGTAACAGAACAACATTATTAACTAACTTGATGTTCTTGAACTTCATAGAACATCTGGCTTAACAATATCAGAATCTTATTCTTTTCAATGAAAACACTCATTCTTTTAATGGAATTTTAACAAGAAAAATCATATTCTGAGCCATACAACAATCTCAAAAAAGTTTTAAAAATATTTAAGTAATATATGTCTCTGACTGTAATGGAATTAAATTATAAATCAATAACACAAGAGTCACCAGAAAATACCCAAATAACTGGAATGATAGATTTCTAAATAATACACTAATCAAAAAAGAAACTGAAAGGGAAATTAGAAAGTATTTTTTACTGAATAAAAATGAAACACAGCCTATTAAAATTTCTTGGATACAACTGGAAATTTCTAGAACTGAGTACCTATATTGGAAAAGAATAATTATCTTAGATTCCCCCTTAAGAAACTAGACAAAGAGTAAATGAAATCCTAAAGTAGAAGGAAAAACCAACAAATATCACATTGGAACAATGAAATGTAAACCAGAAAAGCAATAGAGAACACTTAATGAAACCAAAATCTAGTTCAGCTAGAGGTTCATAAAGTTCTAGCCAGAAATTCTGTCTTCTCTTAGGTTAGGAATAAAGGGAAGATTAAATTTACAAATATTAGTAATGAAAAAGTATAACTATGGTTTCTACATATAATAAAAGGATAAGGAATTATTATGAACAACTTTTATGCTGATATATTTAACAACTTTAATGAACTGAACTAATTCCTTGAAAGACACAAAGCACCAAAGGGGTTCAAGAAGAAATAAATAACAGACCTACACTGATTAAAGAATATTCTGAGTGAAAGGATAAATAAATGGTGATACATCCATATATTGGAGTACTTAATCAGCAATGAAAGAGTGAAGCATTATATGCACAATAACATGGAAGAGCATGAAAATAATTAAACAGTGGAGCAAATCAAACAAAAAGCCGAGTGTATACTTTATATATGCATTTATATTAAGTTCCAGAAATTGCACATTAATCCAAAATGAAGAAAGCAAATCAATGGTTGCCCAACAACAAAGAGGGACTAGAGAGGGGGAATCCAAAGGGGTGTCAAAAAACATAAGGGGATCATTATCTTCATTCAGTAATGGTGGGTTTGTGTGTATGTGTGTGTGTGAAAACTTATCAAACTGTACACTTCAAATATGTGCATGTATATGTCAATTATCCCTTAATAAAGCTAATAAGACTTCTTAAAAAAATGAAATAAGGAAAACATTTGATATATGTATATAAAAAGTTAACTGCCGTGAACTATCATCTAACTTACTGGATACCTCCATAAATTTCTTTTTCACTTTTAAGGAGACATATAAATAAGTAAAAAAAAAAAAAAAAAATTAAAGGACACATATAAATAAAGAGAAGAAAGCCAATCAGAAAAACTCTGTGCTTACTCTGTAAGCAGTGTCCATTCACTGACACCTCTTAGGTCTACCTAAGTTATTTAGTAGCCTAGGATCACCAAGCAGACTATCCCCAGAACTTCAGAGAACACAGGAAATGTGCGAAAAGGACTCAGAACTGCTCAGAACTTCAAAGTTACATTAATGGAAAGTATATTTAGGTAAAACATTAAGTACATAGACACTGAAAATTCCTGGGTGACCTCAGTCTCTAAAATCCATTCACTTGACTCACTGACATTAATAATATTTTCGTTTTCTTATGTTAGCCTTCAAAAACTATGGGGCGGGTTCTGGATTCTTATTCCTGGCTCTCTGGCCATACATGTACTGAGCCTGGGATGTGGCCAAGACAGCCCTGTTGACTGTACCCACATGGAATCACACTACTCTCTCTGTGCCAGTGCTGGGCAGACTTCTGATAGTATTTTCTGCAATCTTTTCAATTTCCTGCCTTTCAGAAAGTTATAGCCGGAATGTAGCTTTCACCTGCCTGGTATAGACATTTGCAAAAACAAATCCAATGTCACCATGGGGAAAGGAGCTTAATGTCTTTCGTGGGTGCTCATCATCTCTATTTGATCACTTTTTCTGCCTTAGGAAAAGGCTTGTGTTTGCTCAATTTTTCCTACCACTTCCTTTCCTCCTTATATTACTCTCCTGAGTTATAGGTTTGTAACAATTAGTAAATAACTTTGAGGTATCTCTTAGTCTTTTCACATTTTCAAACCAGTTTTCAACAACTCTGCATCCACATTCACCAGATTTTGTAACGAGTCAAGTTCCTGGGCTGATACTTTTGATCAGTTCTGTGTAAAAATCACAGAGGACACAGTGAATTTTTCTGATCATATTGTATGTACCAGGGCAGAGCAGGGGAGTTATTGGTCCATTTAGAAGAGATTCTTCCTCGGAAGGCTCTGACACAGGATTGTTTTTCAACATAATTGAATCAGGAAATCTTTATTGACCTCTCGACAGTGTTTAAACACAACCTTTGAAGCTCACTCTTTCTTTGGCTTATAGAACTCCTGCTTAACTAGTTAACTTCTCAAGTTTACTTTGACAGCTCTTCTTCCTAGTTTACGTGCCCCCAAAGTGAAAACGTAGACATTTCCCAGGCTTCTCTAGAGTCTGCCAAAAACATCTTACCCACCCTCTCGCATGGTTTTGTACTTCTTGGCAGATAGTTTCCAAATGTCCCCCATTCTCCTTGTCTCTAAATTGGCATTGTCTGGTAAGAAAACCACTAACTACTAGTTAATTATTTTGAAACATGGCTAGTCCAAAATAGATGTACTATAAAACACAAATTGGATTTTGAAGACTTAGTACCAAAAAAAGTATAAAAAATAGTAATTTTATATTGATCACACATTGAAATAATAATATTTTGGATAAATTGAGCTGAATAAAATATATCACTAATTTTATCCATTTATTTTTATGTTTTGCTAAATTATGACTACTAGAAAATTTAATATTATGTACGTGGCTCACATGGCATTTCTACTGGACAGCCCTGCTCTACACCTAAATTCAAATGGGCCATTCAAATTGAACGCAGGAGAAGCTGAACTCATGGTATTGTGGCCGCTCAAGCCTGCACCTTCACTGTTACTACAGCAAAAATATCAGTAGTCGTGAGAGAGAGATTGCATAACATCAGCTGTTACTGTTGAGGAAACTGTAGGACACAGGCGCTAACCCTAGAATGAATTACTTATGAATAGGGTGACGGGTAACAGAGCCTGGTAATTGCAGAAGATTCTGTCAACATTTGTCATGTCAGCTGCAGCAAAAAAGTCTGCAGGAATGGAAAATAACACAGTAAGCATTTGACCAGAGAGGGGCAGTAGCAATTAGGAACAAAAACAGCCTGGAATCTGCCAAGAGTGAATGATTATGCATTCAAAGTCAGAAAAACAATTGCACACTGGAGACATATTCACTGTAGGTAACTGAATCACCCTAATATGCAGAACATTTTTCTTGCATTATTGTAGAATGGATTCTTCTTCATTTAGCCTGAAGTTTGGAGTCATTTGTTCTCTTTCTTTTATTACCCATATCCAAGCAACTAACAAATCCTGTTTATTCTACCAATCCCAGTACACCACATTCACATTTTTTTTTCCTCCTTAAAGACAACCAGAGAAGGGAAGCAATAGGCTTCCCACACAGCCCTGTGAGATCTGGGGCTTGGAGCAGGTTGAGAAAAAAGGGACAGGTCACCTCCACAACATACATTCGTGCTGACAATGCCCCAAAGCAAGGCTTGCCTCTGTATCATTGCAGATGGACTTGCCAAAAAAAAAAAAAAAAGTC
>NW_026000016.1:12092451-12156102 GCF_001458135.2 Marmota marmota marmota | reverse complement strand
TGCAGATGGACTTGAAAAAAAAAAAAAAAAAAGTCCTATTATTTACAGTTATCCTCCCACAGACATAACAGTAGTTAGGAATGCAAATAGATGAGACAGACC
Source organism: Marmota marmota marmota (assembly GCF_001458135.2). Classification (NCBI taxonomy): domain Eukaryota; kingdom Metazoa; phylum Chordata; class Mammalia; order Rodentia; family Sciuridae; genus Marmota; species Marmota marmota. The sequence goes on along the minus strand of NW_026000016.1, from coordinate 12,156,000 downwards.
CCATGATCACCAAAGATGACCTGGGAAAGGCTCTCTGCACAGCAGAAGCACCTTCTTTGCTCTCTCTTTAATGTCTACACACCTCCATCATTCTTATTTCCGTCATTTCCTAATAAAATAAGCTGTGTGGGTGGGTGAACACAGTTACAATACTGTACACAAAAGGGATTCTGGATTATCTGTTGATTTGCATTAGAAGAACTCCTTGAGAGTGGCACAGATGCCTGGCATCTAATGGTCAGCCTAATGACCATGCAAACCTTATGAAATTTGAAAACTTTCTGAGCCATCTAGAAATGCTCTTCTTAAACTGGGAATTCTCTACGTATGTGCTATGTGTCAGACACTTTACCAGGCTGCATAACTTTTGCAGTTTTGTTTTTGTAAAGGCTGTATGCTTACTGCATCTTAGACTGTGCCAATCATGTTCAATAACAGAATGTATAATTTTAAATTAGAAATCTCTTCTTTCTGAAGTGTGAACATAGTCGCATAGAAGTGACAATGTTTTCATTATTCTTTAGTAACTAGAAGTTAACATTCCAATTTTTTTTTATAATTTACTTTTTAAAATTGCTCCTTAGTCTAAAAGGTGCTTTTTATGCCAGATTTTTGCTTGACGAAGTACATAAGCCTAACTTATGTGTCATAGAAACAGATTTATAATGGAAAGAATGATATATTTAAATGTAATTTGGTTTTCATTTCAGAAAAATTAACATCACATCTTTCAAATATAATAAGTTTGAAGGATGAATTAAAATAATTGCCTAAAAAATTACCAATTGGCATTTTTAAGAGCATTATTCATCTTAGATGTTTCATATTTAGCATATCTAGATTTGACTAGATATGAATAACTGGAAATTTAAAATCTTATCTAAAATATCAAATCAGGATATATATTTCAAAGTGTGAATGTGTCTGGTTGTCGTTGGTGCCAAATTAAGGTAATAAACAGTAAAAACAATATTGTACAAGTAAACAAGCTATTGATATTTTAATATTTTAATCAGTTTTTCCTGATGCATGTAAGCTGTTCAGGTACTCTAAGTATTTTTGTATTTATTACCATCAAAATATTCTAGGTAGTTTCCAATGTGGAGATTCACTAAAGGCTACATGCAGAAATTCTTCTAACTGTATGTTAGTTAAAGGCAAAAACGTCTGACGCAAAGATTTGAAACACAACACCATTTTTGAATTGATCCTTGTTGTTATGGTAAAGACTTTTAAGCTTTAGTCTAACAACAGTTTCAGTCATTTCTTTTGCTGTTCAGCTGTTGTCCCTGCATGTGCCTATTATTTTTTTATGTACCTACTAAACAAACAATATATCAAATAGATTTATGAATACTAGTGATTGTTCATGTCCTATACAATTTACTTAATTCAAATTATAGAATGATTAATTATTTTATGAAGTACATTTATATGCTTTGATTTAGAAGAATTCTGTATTCCTACAACTTTTCTGCAGCAGAAAACCATGTTAACACATGGTTCAAATACGGCTATGATCCAAAAAGGAAGCACATTCCTTTTAGTAAAAGCTTCATGTCCCTTCAGCTTCTTTCCAACCCGCCTTTACCACACTGGGACTAAACCGTGACGTCAGTGAACTGTACCTTTACTGCGCCATTCTCATGCATGGTGATGCAGTTATCTGCATCTTCTGAGAGCTGATACAAGGCTTGGGCTGTTGCTCGATGCACATTGGTGTCATTCGATTTCAGGTAGCGCACCAAAGGAGCCACTGCTCTGTGCTCACCAAAGGCCACTCTGTTTCTGCCCCACATACAGCAACGTGAGACAGCCTCTGCCAGATGACGCCTCAATTTATCATTATTCTGCACAAAGAAAACCAACTTAAGAAATGTGCATTGTAATCACTGTGTGTGATCGCATGTGTGCACTTTATGCTTATGGCCACTAGATGCAAATGAGTTTAGAGGGATGCAGTAGCTGGCTCCTTAGGGAGTGTTTCGAAGGAGCTAGTATTGTGGTGGGTCACCAATACCAAGGTTCAATTCTGAGTTTTCTTTGTACAAACTGGATTTTATAGAAAATTGGATATTCTTCAAGGAATACCTCACATAGCTGGGATAAATGGATTAATTCTTCTTCACCTTAGGAATACTTCTACATCTTGGTAATACACCTTGGGCCCCAAGGGGGTGAAGACAGTGTAGGAAATATGATAACATATATGGGGTCCTCCATTTTTTTTCTGTATACCTTGTGCAGATTAGATCCTTTTTGTATGTAATTACCTTGTACAGGTAAAATGTAACTGAATTGGACATGGTCTCTGTTTAATTGTACTATTCTCCTGACTCAGGCAACAACTTGGTGAACTTAACAATCTAGCAGATTCTCTTAGGAACTCAAAGTATCCGATAGCAGGTATTGTTCCAGCGCTTGAATTTCTGCTCTACGACTTTTCTGCCAAGTGGCAGTCCAGGCTATGCTTGAATACCTCTGGTTAAGATGAAGTCATTGTCCCTCAAGGCTGCCTATTCTATCTGGCACAGCTTCAGGTAAACAATACAGTGGTTGCCAACACCTTCTAGCTTAAGAATGCTACCAATCCAAGCTTGCTAAGCGGAGGAGGTGCCACTCAACTTCTAATGTCAGCATGAACAATAAAAATGATGACAGTGGCAGTGAATAGGTAATACTTACATAGTAGCACTGCTATTTGCCACCACTTCACTTGCCAGTGACAAATAAAAGAACAGTCTCTTAGGATGAAGTTGTGGCTTAGTGGTAGAGCACACACCTGGCCTGTGTGAGGAACTGGGTTCGATTCTCCACACCACATATAAGTAAATTAATTAATTAAATAAAGGTCCAACAACAACTAAAAAAATTATTTAAAAAAAAAACAGCCTCAATTCTACAGGAGCCTGCATATTAACATTTTATCATTTCGAAATATACTTTTGCATAACTAGGTTTCAGAAAAATTAAGGGAGTTAAGAAAATCTCAGACTTCATAAGTGGTGGATATTAACCATGAATTCAGGTCTCTGGGCTTTAAACTCACGATCTGACAATAAATATTAAAAATAAAAAAGATGGGCTACTTACTGTATTTGCCAGCTTGGACAATAAAGGAACAACCCCATGATCTGTAATAACAGCTAAGTTTTCTTGATCTTTTGCTATATTGGTAATAGCAGCACATACGCTCGCCAAAACTTCTTTGTTATCCGATTTCAGTAAATTGACAACAAGTTCCAAACCACCAACAAAGGAACGAACCATTTCTCCAGCATCCTAGACAAAAAATAAAAATAAAGATGGTATCAAAAAATAACCTATATTTAAGATCTTTTTCCAAAGGTAGAAAGTGAAAAAAAAATCTGTGAGGTATACATTTGGAATGAAAGACAAATTCGTCTTAATTTATTTTTATATTATATATAATTTCTATGCATGTCTGTATGAAGTATATGTGCATATATGTAATATGAATATATATGAATATATATGTATATGTAATATGAGTATACACAGATGAATGTATACACACACACACACACAAAAAAAAATTCAGTTTGAAGACCCATTTTGTGGAAGTCACTGTGTGAGCTACTAAGGACACAGAAATTAATAAAATACAGTTGTTTTGTTCTATGAAGACACTATGAGCCAACAGTGAACAGTGAACCACTGCTGTTAGAGGTGACACAGAGTTGGGTTCTTGCAAGACTCTGGACACAATATTTTCATCATTTTGTGAATATATAATCTTGTTTACATGGTTCTGTTTGAAAACACCTCATTTCATATAGATTCTTAAATCGTGAGCCTTGAACTCACGGCCAACAGTGCTGTAACTCATGCAAGGAAGCTTATCCAACCAACAAATTTTCTCCATAAGGCACATGAAAGACATCACAACCAGTGAAAGTCCACAAAATGTACAACCGCAAAAAATGTGATCCTAATTAGAACAAGTGAGACTCCACATCAGTATGTCAAAGTACACTCCACTGTGATATAGCTAAAACTTTTTTAAAAGCCCTAGTTAGAGCCTAGGGATGGAGTCCAGTGGTGAGGTGCTTGCCCAGCAGGTTGGAACCCCTGGGTTCAATTCCAGGATTAAAAACAACAACAGTACTAGTAGCACAACAGTAGCACTGCAGTACTAGACCATTTTTAAGCCGTGAAATAACTAACAATATATACAAAAGTATGAAAAATGTGGCTCAGGGACCAGAGATGGATACTTATTGACAGTATAAGGGCTGAAACAAGAAGGAAAACATTATCTTATTCCTGCTGGAACATGCATGTCGGAGGACACCAAGTTTCCACCTTCTGCGCAGGTCAGAGAATGACTGTGAAAACACCCTGAACATCGGTGTGGGGGTTACAAATAAAATTTAGCAAGAATTCATCAGTAACATGGAGAGATTATATATATATTCATTCTCTCTCTCTCTCTCTCTCTCTCTCTCTCTCTCTCTCTCTCTTTCTCTCGCCATCCTATTGGGTACAATGGGTCGGGAAGATTGATACTGAGAAATCACACATATAATGAGTAGCACTTGGGGGGAGCAGGTAAAGGTATTACGAATACACACAAGGGGATTTCAGCTTTTGTAAAAACTCAAGGATTGCCTCCCCAAGAGGATCTCTGTTAGTTAAAGCCTAAGGGGCACAGGGAGCTATCCATATGAAGGGGGTTATGGATGGATGACTCTTCATGTGACATAGATTCATGAGAAAGAAGGTGGTCCCCCCCCACACACCCCAGTTCAGAATGGTTATAGCCTAAAATAAGAAAAGGAGCTTGGGAGAAAATGAGAATGAAGAGGTGATATCTTGAAGGAGCTGATAAAGACTTGGTGGAGTTTGGAGTTCTTTAAAGGCATTTGAAAGTCACAGAAGAGGCTTAAGTATGGGCGGTACTACTCTTGTACCCTAGGAAATCTCTCAGGATTATGGATTCAGAGTTGGGGTTGGGACAAAGAATGAGGTTAGGAAGTCATAGGCTATTTCACGAGTCCAGACAACAGACTGGTGTTAGAGTGGAGAAAGGGGATGATCAAAGTCTGCAGAGAAAGGTGTGGATTGGGGAAGCCTCATGGGAGAAGATCAAAGTGATTGATGATTCCCATGTTTCTGGGTTGACCCAGTGGTGCCAATGTTGGAAAAACAGTTTTGTTTTGCGGGGTGGAGAAGGGTGAAATTTGGGAAGAGAAGACCTAATTTGAATAAAGTGATCACAGACATTTAAATGGACATGTCCAGGAGTAAGAGGGCAATATGGGTTTGGAGCTCAGAAAAGAAAAGTAGACTGGAAATACGGATTTGGAATTCACTGGCATAAAAATTGTAACTCTGAAACAATGACTGTAAAAGAATGAGCACGTGTGATCAGAATGGGCTCTGTCCTGGGTCCCAGGTATGGGCAAAGGAAAAGAATGTCAGAGGACCTTGGAAACAGATGTTTGAACACAAATCCCATCATCCACTGAGAAACTGTATAAGTGAGGGTCTCTAATGTCCACCAATTATTTGGCCCCATCACTTTCTTACATAATAGAAATTAGCATCTTTTGAATCTCAAATGTATGTCATACATGCGTAAAGGCATTTGAAAGTATTTCACATAAATTACCCCAGTTAAGCCTCACCATTACCTTGCCAAGTAGGTATCAATATTTCCATTTTAGATTTTTTTCATTGAGGTTTCACAGATGTTGAACTTTGTAAACTAGATTGCAGGAACTGTGTCTTACTCAACTAGAGATTTTTTATGAACCAATAATTGATTGTCTCATCCTCATGCCCCCTAATTCTCCCACAGTCTCCCCAGCCCTTAGGACAAAATTCAAACCTGACACACAGTTTACATGCCCTTCATGCTGTGCCCCAGCTTAGCTTTCCTGCCTTGATGGCCCCTATAGCCCCACACGCCCTAACCCAGTGGCTCCCCACATGACTTATTATCACAGCCTTGGGACTCATTTCCTGAGAATGTGATTCATTAAGTCTGGGTGGGGCCTATAAAAATGAGTCTTTGTAAAAGCTCTCTTGGTGAGTCTGAACTTGAGCCAGCGTTGGGAACACTGCTTTATGCATTAAGTCCTCCAGGTTTCATGCCCTTAAACCTGCTGCTTGCACATGTCTCCACACCTTTGCACATGTTGTTTTGACTCCCTTCTTGGTTTGGGAATTCCTACATATCTTCAGCTATCAACTGAGAAATCATTCTTCCTGGGACTCTCTCCTAAACTTCAAATCTGAGTCAACAAGAGGACATGCAAATTGTAATGCAACGTGTTTATTTTATTTATTTTTTGAAATGCTGGGGATTGAACCCAGGGCTTTGCTCATGGTTAGAAAAGTGCTCCACCACTGAACTATAGCCTCAGCACCCCCCCAGTAACATTTTTAAATGAACTGAAACAAGGTTATAAAAGCAATGGATAAAAAACAAGTTAGAATCATGAAAATCCACAAATTAGGTGATTAGGACATGACTTAGGAGAAACAAAACTTCCACAAAGGAGGAATGAAAGAGAAATTCACCTTGGAAATGAAGAGTCAACTAGAAGCAACACAAGAATGCATGAACACATGATGTCTCTAAATAAACAGAAGATGTGAAAACTGCAAAGTAATGAAAAAAGAACTCACTAAATATTCAAGAGAACAAGCTGAGAAGATCTAACACACGTGTGTTTAGAGTCCCCAAGAAGGAAAACAAAACTATACAATGGAGAGGATTTTTAAACTATAATTCGAGACAACTCTCTCTTAAAGAAATATTGAGAGTATATTCAAAAGTCACCTTTGGTACCTGGGAAATTTTACTTGGAATGGGGTAACATGAAAATACATTCTAACACAACTGTTGGACTTTAATAAAAAAAAATAAATTAAAAAAAACCACTTTGGTTATTCAGGCAAAAAGACCAAGTCATTTGTAAGGAAAAATACATTATTTATTATTAGACTTTTCAGAAGCAATTTTTATGATAAATAAAAGAGAATAATACATCTAAATTACTGAATGAGAGAATATATTAATCAAAGTTCTCATATTGAGCCAATTTGACGTTCAGTGCATAAAGCTATTATAAACATGGAAGATTTGGGGAAGCGATGGCAACCTAAGTATGACCTGAGAAACCTACCTTTGAGAATGAATGTCAGACTTCCAAAAAGACTAGAAAGATATCAACAAAAGGACTGTGGGGCTTTTTTTATTGTTTTCTTTTCTTGTATTAATTGTACATATTGATCCTGTGTGATATTTCAACACATTCATATAGCATACACTAACCAAATTCAATCTCTCTTTATCCATACCCCACAAAAAAACTTTCCAACTTTCCTTAATCACTTTTCTATATTCAGGTTGATTTTTTTTACTTTCACAGTTGAGAGAACATGCAGTACTTGTCTCTATCTAGCTTATTTTCACCTAACATAAAGTCCTCCAGTTCAATTCATTTTGCTAGCTAGGATTTCATTCTTCATAACTAAATAATATTCCATTGTGTATCTATACCACATTTCTTTTACCCATTCATTGATGGGTATCTAAGTTGATTCCATATGTTAGCTATCATGAGTAGTGTCACAACAAAAAAGGCTATACACATATCTATTTGGTATGCTGATCTCATTTCCTTTGGATATGTCCAGAAGAGAGAGTACTGAGTCACATTGTAATTCTCTTTTTAGTTTTTTGAGGAACCTCCATATTGATCTCCATAATGGCTCTACTAATCTATATTCCCATCAACAGTCAATGAGAGTTCTTTTTTCCCACATCCTTGCCAACATTTGTAAATTTTTTTTGTCTTTGTAATAATAGCCATTCTAACTGAAGGTCAGAGTTAGGACCTTGAGTTTCTTAAAATTCCCTACTGATTTCATTTCCTTCAGGACTATCTCAATCCCCTTCTCAGGACTGATGTTTTAGTCAGCTTTTTCATTGCTGTGACCAAAAGACCTGATAAGAATAAGTTTAGAGGAGAAAATGTTTATTTGGGAGATCTTGATTTCAGAGGTTTCAGTCCTAGATAGTCATTCCCTGGGCCCTGAGGTGAGGTAGAACATCATGGCTGAAGGAGGTGGCAGAGGACAGCAGCTGAGGACGTGGTACTAGAAAGGAGAGAGAGAGAGAGAGAGAGAGAGAGAGAGAGAGAGAAAGAGCGCTAGCTGTGTTCCCCAAGAACAAAACATACACCCCAAAGGCACACCCCCAATAACCCACCTCCTCCACCCACACCCTACCTGCCTACAATTGCCACGCAGGTAATTCCTATCAGTGGATTAATTAGTGGATTAGGTGAAGGGTCTCATAACCCCATTATTTCACCTCTAAACTTACTGGCATTGTCTCACACACAAGCTTTTGAGGATACCTCATATTTAAACCACGACCATTGGTCACTCCTTCCCTCTATACTCTTACAGATGTTTTTCTCCAAAATCCATTTCCCCATTCTTCTTTGCTTGCCAAACCTTGATAATTGATTGTCTGCCTCATACCCACAGCATCAGGAGGGGTCCTCTGGACCCCAAGGCCCACCCCTATCACAGAAGTCCCACTCCACTTGCCAATTATTTGTTAAGGGTCCAGTTATAGCCAGTGAAATCTGAAATATTCTCTTATAGTCTTCCAAGAATGTTTTGTTAATTGTAAGGAATTATCACAGGTCACACTGAAAATGGCAAAAGGAAAAGAGACTGGGTCCTCGATGACACTGTTGAGTTTCTGGACCAACTAACCCCAAAGTCTGATTCTGACATTCACAGACAAAGGCATCTTTAGCTCTTTATTCATTGTATTGCAATGATTTTCTTATGGGTCCCTCCTCCATTCATTTGTCAGCTCTTCAAGAACAGAGGTACCTGTTCTCATTTTCTGATTCTCCCTTGGCAGATAGGCTCCTGCCTGTCACACAGTGGCCAGTCAATAACTGTTGAATTATGCAAACAGAAAAAGAGAACTACAAGTTTAAGACACTCAGACATAGTGATAAACACTAAAAAAGAATATTATCTCTACATGGTAGAAAATAAATTGGTAGGATCAGGTCACCAAGCCAAATTCCAAATCAGCCTTGCTTCTCTGGAGTCAGCCTCACAGAGCCTAATGAATTCCCGATTTGCCCATTTTGCTTTATCAGTAGAGACTAAGCCACAGCACTGGGGCTGTACTGGGAAAAGTGACAAAAGTGATCACATCTCCCTCTGATCCAAGAACTTCCTAAGGTGCATGGTATGAGATACAGGGAGCCAAAGTCTCCGTGAGATCATGGGCCTCGCTCACCAGCATCTCGAGCTTGCAATCAACAGGACAGAGAAATGTTAGACTCAAGAGCCTTCCCTCCAAAGTTCGTTTATTTGTTTTGAAGGTGTGATTTCTTTCTTTTCTCTTTTCCTTTTTGAGTTTAAACATTTTAAACATATGACGTCTTGCCGGCCGCATAGTTTCTATGGAAAGGGAGACAGTATATTTGAGGATGGAAAAAATAATTACTCTGCCAAAACTGTCTTTCCCTAGCGCTAAACGACTGGGCAAATTCACCACATTTTCCACCTTCTCACATATCTTAAAAACTAGCCTTTGCCAGTTTCACCACTGGTACAATGCTGGTTATGCACAATTCAAATATTCGTCTATAACCGAAAAGGCCTTAGTAATAATAATAACTGCCTAATTTCTTGCAGTTAAAAACAGATTCCCATATGCATTAGTTTCAGGTGACCCTCACAAAACTGCCTCAAGGAGGCATGATATCCTCAATTTATAATCACAAAGGCTCAAGGTTCATGAGTAGTTAGCAACAAAACTAAATGTTAACCTAAGATTTCTTGAATTCTGTAGTATCTTTTCCCAATATGCTGTGTACTTAGCCTCAGAAGCCCTCACAGTGATACTGATCAGATTAAATCCAGTTTATCATCAGAAGAATATTCACAATTTGGGGGATTAATAATTCCCAAAAAAGATAAAGTTATGTTGCCAGTGACATTTCCTGAGACAAACAAAAACAGTCCCTGAAAAAGAGAATATGAAACAGCTTTTTAATACTATTAAAAATGGAATGATTAAATAAGTAGAAAAAGGTGTCAAGTTCAAACTAAAAAGAAAATCAAGTCGAATGCACAAATACGATAAAAAAATGTAAAATAGCCAAATACGGACATTTGGCTAAAATTCAACTAATAGGAAAATATTAAGACATTATTTACTGATTAATGAATAAAACAGAGAATACTGGGTGTTTTGGCACAGAGCAATTAAATTAATGGGTATGAAATTCTTTCTCTTGCCTCCAGCTAAAAGAACTGGCAGTTTTCTGATGAGGTGAGATATACATAATACAACTTTAAAGCACATACAAGGCAAGCGTAACATGACTTAAGACAAAAATTTTTAACCAGAAGAGCTATAAAAACACTGCTCTATGCCACATAGAGACCATATGATGCATAATATAGCATTTGAAAAAGATTTAAAAATAGCACACTGCATATAAAAATTTCAAAAATCCTACACTCACATTCGAATAGCATGTCAGAGAAACCAAAACTGAACAGGCAAATCTTGTCCTAAATGCATATTCAATAAATTAAGCCCTTTTAAAATTCTAAATACACTGTATATATACTCCAGGAGAACAGGGTTTGTTTGTACTGCTCTATCACAATAACATCCTTGTTCTTTTCCCAGTGGTTAACAAACCCTAAAGTTTAAAAAACATTGATGAATTAGAATTACCTTATACTCTCAAATGTAATTTTTTCAAAAAATCAAAATTAGAATATCAGTTATAGTGCTTTTCCTTATAAGCTGAAGGAAATATAAATTAATTTCAGATAAAAGAAATGATATAATCCTTATAGTTCAGATTTACATAGGAAAAACATATTACGCTTTGAGGATAGTTTTATCCAATTGACTCTCAAGAAATATAAAGAACATAAATTGATACTTTCTTTTTTTCTACTTTCCTAACCTAGTACAAGAAAATTTTCTTAAATATCATAGGACAACTATAATTTTCCCACCTCCTATGTTTATTCTGCTTTAGATGCAATATTCTGTTAATGAGGAGGTCTAAATTGTGAGGAACCATTGTATAACCAGAGGCTTACAGAGTTAATTATGTGACATTCTTAACCAATGACGCATTTGAAAAAACTTTATAATAAGTACAAGGTGCTAAATGAAGGTAAGTCATATTATCATAAAGTAGCTATTATTTATAAGCTACATTTGTATATATTTGTGAGTATTTTTAAAGCATATGAATATTTTTAATTTTTTTAAATGTATGTAAATATCTATATCTATTTAAATTTTCTCCTTGCTTACACTCAATAACCCACAGATTAAGATGAGTAAAGCAAAGTCCTGCCAGATTCAGACAGATGCTTCTGAAAAGGAAGTTTTATGGATTAGGCTAAGAATAACACTTGAAATAATAATTTTGACAGAATAAAAATTATCTATATGAAATATCATGCTGCAGAAACAAGAGAGCTTCAAGAGATTGCTTTCCAAAAGTTTACTTCTTGGATCAGTTATACCACATTTTTCTATAAATATGTGGTTAGCATGCCAATTCAGCATGTGAGAGTCTATTTAACTCATAATGAATGTGAAGTATCAATTAAGTTAATCGTAAAAGTTAATCCTTATCTTCATGATGTGACATTATTCACAAGTCTGTGGGGAGGAAGAAAGTAGAGCTGTATGTGATTGAAAGTAAGTTATTGTCAATTTCAGCTGGAATACTGTAACTTTAGGATAATATATACAATTCCCCTTAGTAACCACAACAGAAAAGCACAAAAGAGGGGCTGGGGTTGTGGCTCAGCGGTAGAGCACTCGCCTCGCATGTGCTAGACCCTGGGTTCGATCCTCAGCACTACATAAAAATAAATAAATAAAATAAAGGTATCGTGTCCAACTACAACTAAAAAATAAATATTAAAAAAAAAAGTACAAAAGAAAATGAGAAGGAAATCAAAGTGTCACTGTAAAAAATCAAGGACCCACAAAGGAAAGAAGTAATAAAGGAAATGAGGGATAGAAAAGCAAGAAAACACAGAAAACAACAAAATAGCAAAAGTAAGTGCTTCAGTATTAATAATTATTTAAATGTAAACGGAACAAACTCCCAATCAAAAGGCAGACTAACAAAATGCATTGAAAGACAGGATCTAACAATATGCTGTCTAAGATATTTACCTGATATTAGGAACATGCATAGGTTGAAAAAAGACAGTTCATGCAAATAGTAATCTAAAGAAAGCAGGGATGGCTGTACTGTTAACATACAAGGTCAGGGATGGCTGTACTGTTAACATACAAGGTAGACTAGTCTGTAAGCCATAAATAGTTATAAGAGACGGAAGAGGACAGAAGGGTCAATTCAACAAAATATAATAATTACATTGGAGCTCCAAAATAGATGAAGCAAACAGCAACACAATTGAAGGGAGAAACCCACAGCTTTGAAATCCTACTTTCATTTATGAATTAAAAGAAAGAAGATAAAAATGGAAAACAGAGGACTTGAACAACACTGAAGACCAACTGGACCTAACAGACATATACAAAACACGCTGCAACAGCAGACTACTTAGTTTTCTCAAATGCATACTGAACATCCTCCAGGATAAACCATGTATTAGTAAACAAAACAAGCCTTAAATTTTTTGAAAAGATTGAATTCATATAAAGTATCTTTTCAAAACACAGTGAAATGAAACTGGGAATCTACAGCAGAAGGACAATTGAAAAATTCACAAATAAGTGGAAATTCAAAAACACATTTGTAAACCATCAATGAATCAAGGCAGTAATTACAAATAAATAGAAAAACAATAAAGAAAAGCAATGAAAATAAAAGTTGGTTATTCCAATAGATTTATAAATTAAGAAACTTTCAGCTAGATTGACTTGGATAAAAAAATAAGAAATTATTAAAATCAGTAATGAAAAAAGGCATATTAAAACCAATTTAACAGAAATAAAGGAATTATATGTGCAAATAATTATATGCCAACAAATTGGATATCCTAGATAAAAATGGAAAGATTTCTAAAAACATACAATCGAGCAAAACTTAATCTTTAAAAAAAATAAAAATAAAACCTTAACAGACCTATATTGACTAGGAAGACTGAAGCAGTAATTAAAAACTTCCCAATAATGTAAAGCCCAGGAAAGATTTCACTGATGAACTCTACCAAACATTCAAAAACGAATTGAGAACTGGGCGAAGTGGCACAGGCCTGTAATCCCAGCACCTCAGGAGGCTGAGGCAGGAGGATCGCAAATTTAAAGCCAGTCTCAGCAATTTAGTGAGGTTCTCAGCCACTCAGCGAGACCCTGTCTCTAATAAAATTTTTTTGAAAAGGGCTGGGAATGTGGATCAATGGTTAAGTACCCCTGGGTGGTTCAATCCCCAGTACCCCCCCAAAAAAAGTTAAGATTCATTCCTCTTGAACTCTTCCCAAAAATTGGAGAGAAGAGAACTCATTGTATAAGGTTAGCAATATTCCAATACTAAAGCTGAAGATGCTTAAAACAAAAACTCAAGAAATACCAACATATAGACCAAACATCTCTTACGATACTGATATAAAAAATCTCTAATAAGAGCTGGGGCTGGAGCTCAGTGGCAAAGCGCTGCCTAGCATGTGTGAGGCACTGGGTTCCATCCTCAGCACCACATAAAAATAAATAAAGAAATAAATAAAGGTATTGTGTCCACCTACAAAAAAAAAATATTTTTTTAAATCTCCAATAAAATACTAACATACCGAGGTCAATAGCATATTAAAAGACTTATAATACCACAGTATAGTATAGTACAATTTAGTCCTAGAATACAAGGATAGTTCGATATATTAAAGTCAATCTATAAGCCACGTTAGCAAAATAAAAACCCCATCATCAGATCAATTAGGGCACAAAAGGCATTTGACAAAATTCAATACCATTTGTGATTGAAAAACATCTCAATAAACTAGATATAGAAGAAAACTATCTCAAAATAATAAAAGCCACATAGGAAAAACGCAACAGTTGACATAGTCAATGATGAAAGACTGAAAGCTTTTCCTCTTAAAGATCAGGAGCAAGGCAGGGATATGCAGTTTTAGCAATTCTATTCAACACAGTACTGGAAGTTCTAAGTCAGAAGAATAAGGCAAGAAAAAGAAATTAAAAATCTCCAAAGTGGAAAGAAAGAAGTAAAATTACCTTTGTTCAGAAATGATAAGATCTTATATGTAGAAAAAACTAAAGATGGTGTTAGACCTGATAAATAAATTCAGCAAAGTTGCAGGATAAAAAATCATCATGCAAATATCAGTTGCATTTCTATATACTAACAGTGAGCAATCTGAAACAAAACAAAAATAACTTCTTTTATCATTGTATCAAAAATAATAAAACTTAACAAAGGAGGCAAAAACTTCCTGCATTTATGGACTAGAAGACTTAATATTGTTAAAATGTCAGTCACACCTGAGCTGATCTACAGATACTATGTATTATCAATGACTATTTTTGCAAAAATAGATAAATCCTTTCTAAAATTCATATGTAATCTCCAGGGGATCTTGAAAAAGAAAAAAAAATTGTAGATTTCACACTTCCTGATGTCAAAACTTACTATAAAGCTACAGTAATCAAAACAATGTGATCCTGGTGTAATGCAACAAAATAGAGATGTATATAAACCTTCCTGTATTTTGTCTGTTTCAGCAAGAGAATCAAGACCATCTAATGGGGAAAGGACAGTCTTTTTAACAAATGGTGCTGAGAACCTGCAAAAAGAATGAAGTAGGACCCCCCCCTACTGTATACCATACACAAAACATGAACTCAAATGGACTAAAGTCCCAAACAGAAGACCCCCAATTATAGATCCTGGAAGGAAAAAATCCAAAGCACAATGTAGTCAAAGTTCTGAGTTTGGTACGTTTAGATCCAAAAGCGGTCACAAGGTCCTTAGTTCAGATTTTATAGGAGAAAATAATAAAAAGACTTCCAGATAGGAGACCCAAATCTTGCTCACTTCTTGAACACAGATGTACAAAAGGGATTCCATATTCATAAAAGAAGGTGGACAAACATTAGGCTGCCATGGCTGTTTCTAAGATGAATTTGTGCCTGCAGAGAGAGTGATGAACCAACCTGGTGGCCAGACACTAAGCCAGGGACAGAAGAGAATTAGAGCTATTGCCAGGACAGAGAATTATTGGGTAGAGAAGCAAACTGGCCAGAGAACAGTCTTTGGAAGAAAACAGCCATGCTTTTGACAAACCCAGCATAGCAATTTGAATCTAGATAATTCCAGAATACAAAGATAATCTCTGTGAGTGATTTTCTAACACAAGAATTTTGAGTTATGGGGCTGGGGTTATGGCTCAGTGGTAGAGTGCTTGCCTCACATGTGTGAGGCACTGGGTTCAATTCTCAGCACCACATATAAATAAATGAATAAAATAAAAGTCCACCAACAACCAAAAAATAAAAAAATGAAATAAAAAAGGACAGGTAGAAATAAAAAATATTAAAAAAAAAAAAAAGAATTTTGAGTTATTAGAAAACTTGAGGCCATGTTGGAAAACAGAAAGGGTCCACCTGGTGTCCCCACTCTGAGTCTTACAATCTTGTGTATTCTGTGTTGGCAGTGTTGAAGTTCCACAACCCCAAAGGTCTCATGGCATCCTAGCTTCCCAATCTTGCAGTCCCTGCAGTCCCACATTTTGGTGTGTGGTCCTTTGTCCCACTGTTCCATGTTCCGACCCTGCAGTCCCAGTGTCCCAAAGTCAGGTTTCATGGATGGTCACTCCCACGCTCTCCGATTCTAGTCCTGTGCTCTCAAAGTCTGCCGAGGACTGCAGTCTTACAAAGATGTACTCTCACTGTCTAGCCACCCTGAGGCCTCAAAATATCCAGATCTTGCAATTTTGTAATTTTCAGATATTGCAATCTCTTCGTACTTGGTCTCAAGACCTGCTAGAGGCAAGACTTGGTTTCACCTATAAAGTGTTTGAAGTCAGAGGTGACCTGAGTTTAGTCAGAAGTTCAACCAAGGTTCCACCAAATTCAACTTTGATAAGACCAAAAGATAAGTCTCAAAGCCACTCAGATAATTGAAATTGAGCTGAGTACCGAAAAGTGATAAACTTGGGCTTCTGGAATGTGATTTCTAAGGTCTTGATAGATGAAAAAGCAGTAATCCTGCTTCCAACAAATTCAATTTTTTATTTCATCAAATTGGTTAACCCCTGATTCCTGCTGTCCAAGGAAGGAAAGAATGCTCCTTCTATTTTAAAAATCTATATACATAACATACTCACATACAATGGCACTTTTAAAACATATGCATTTTAATATATGCAATGACCAGCATACAAAAACAATTTTTAAACCAACAAGGAATGCAAAGAAGCACATGGAATCAGAGACTAAGGAGAGAAAAAGAGAATGTGGAAGGAAAAACTTTTAAAATAATGACCCAAATATTTTCCAAAATTGAACCGAAAGAGCAACCAAAAAATTCAGAGAAATCTCTGAGAACCACAGAGTAAGTATTAAAGCAGACACACACACACACACACACACACACACACACACGTACACACACCCGTTAAAATTAGTTGCCGAAAACTAAGAATTAAAAAGTCTAAAATAAGCCAAAGAGGAAAGTCATAAGGAAACAAAGAGGATCAAAGATAAAAATGACAGCTATTTCTTATCAGAAACAGAGAAGGGTAGAAAACAGCAAAACAACACTTTTGAAGTGCTAAAATAGAGAATAAGTCCAAATATGAATTTGAGTAAGGTTTATGGAAGTTAGAATCAATGTATTCCCACCTTTTAGAAATGATTGGGAATGTGGAAAATCATTTAGTAAATTCTAAAATAGAACCCTATACGAGAAAGGGGTAATATGGGTCTTATGAGAGTGGAGAAACTCACTGAAGCAGTGGGGGTTGGGGGAGCAAGTTTACTAGAGAAAGTTACCTTGACCAATTTGAGATTGTGATCCTGAGATCTTAATAATGGTAGTCAAGTCAAATGACATGATTTTCCCCAGTGACAGTCACCTGCTAGAGGATAGATAGTTCTTGGGGAAGACAGATGTGTTCCTCCATGCAGGGTTGAGACTTTGTCAGGCAGGTACAGGGAACAGAAAGAGGGTGCACTGACTTGCTGGTATTTGGAAAGGAGCGAATGATAGATGGTGGACTCTAATGTGCAAAAGGAAAGAAATGAACATAGAAGGCCTGGTACTGGGTTGCCTCCTGCTTCACTCTTCCTGCTCAGGACTGCCTTGGCTATTCTGGGTCTCTTATTTTTCCAAATGAATTTCATGATTGCTTTTTCTAGTTCTATGAAGAATGTCATTGGGATTTTAATAGGAATTTCATTAAATCTGTAGAGCAGTTTTGGTAGTATGGCCACTTTGACTATATTAATTATACCAATCCAAGAGCATGGAAGATCTTTCCGTCTTCTGAGGTCTTCTTCCATTTCTTTCTTTAGTGTTCTGTAGTTTTCATTGCAGAGGTTTTTCACCTATTTAGATTGATTTTTAAAAATGTTCATCGTCTCTAGCAATTAGAGAAATGTGAATCAAAACTACTTTAAGATTTCATCTCACTCCAGGCAGAATGGTAGTTATCAAGAACACAAGTAATAAAAAGTATTAGTGAGGATGTGGGGAAAAAGGTTCACTCATATATTGCTAGTGGGACAGCAAATTGGTGGAACCACTATGGAAAGCAGTATGGAGATACCTCAGAAAACTTGGAATGGATCCACCATTTGATCCAGCTATCCCACTCCTCGGTTTATACCCAAAAGACTTAAAATCAGCATACTACAGTAACACAGCCACATCAATGTTTACAGCAGCTCAATTCACAAAGCTAAACTAGGAAACCAACCTAGATACTCTTCAACAGATGAATGGATAAAGAAAATGTGGTACATATACACAATGGAATATTACTTAGCCTTAAATAAGAATGACATTATAGCATTTGCAGGGGAATGGATGGAGCTAGAGAATAACATGCTAAGTGAAATAATCCAATCCCAAAAAAACAAAGCCGAATGTTTTCTCTGATAAGTGGATGCTGATCCATAGTGGGTAAGCGCTATAGGGAAGAATGAAGAAACTTTGGTTTGTGTAGAGGGGAATAAGGGGAGGGTTGGGGTTGTGGGGATGGGAAGGTCAGTAGAATGAGACAGACATTATTACCCTGTATACATGTATGATCACACTACTGGAATGACTCTGCACCATGTACAGAGAAATGAGAAGTTATGTTCCATTTGTGTTTAATATGTCAAAATGCATTCTACTGTAAAATACATTTTGAAAAAAGATTAAAATAAAAAAGAAATGAACACAGGAGAGGTGAATGGCTGGAGAACACAATGGAGTCAATGGATGGGGATGTGGTGGGTCAAAGTGCAATGGGAGATTTTAGTCCAGTGAGCTGAAAGGATAGGCTACTTGCGGTCCCAGTCAGATGTCTGAATCAATGTGTTTTGACATGGCACCATTTTTGATGGTGACAAAGTGCAATGTGAAATTCTAGGTGTTTGGGGCTGTTGGGGATGCAAAAGATCATATAATTAATTTAATACAGTAACAGGGTTGTAAGGCCTCATAGATAGCACAGCATAGATACACAATTTTGTGCATGTGCTACCTATTTAGAATAGCCTATACCTTTAGCCTCACTTTCAATTCTACTTCTTCCTAGACTAACACCCCACATTGTAGCTGTTTGTCAGGACAGACTGAGAAGCAAGGCATGTGCGTGGAAATCCAGTGAAATCAACAGACAGGACTTGCAGCTAGTGGCACTTCCAGGTGTGCTCTGAAGATAGTTTTTTAACACCCTCATGTTTTGGTCCTTCATGTCCCTATTTGAAATCTGGTATACAAAAAAAAAAAAAAAAGTTTACACTATAATTTGTTACCTTCCTCTTAGGATTTTAGGAACTGGAGACCAAACGAGGAGCATATTATTTGGTAACTTAAAAATGGTGGCAGGCTTCAAACAGCCAGGCAGAACATAAGCACGGATCACATTTTAAAAGGTTTTAGGTTGTTGTTTTTTAAAAACTATGTTGATTCTCTGGCACAGTGTTGGGCAGCTATACATTCTATGGCCTAATCATGGGCTAATGGAAGCTCATAAACTGTGTTTACAGCGGTGTTCTCAGTATGAAACTAAACCCCCACACAAGCCTTCTCCAGGTTCTCTTTGGCTCCCTGATTGGGCATGGCTCATTGGGCAGCTGAAGTTAAACAGAGAGTGATGTCAAATTCCTATCCTGTTTGATCAGCTGGGTTCTGTCACACCTGTGGTCAGGAAGTTGGCCTCATCCATACTCAGTGCTCAACATTCCTGGCTAGAATTGCCCGAGCATGTATTCTAACCTCACAGAAATTAACTACTTCTCTACTCTTTGGGGGAAATCATTCTTATATTTCTCTAATTAACTTCTCTATTTGGAGCAGATCCTTATGTCACTGGTTTTGGAGATTTATTTTTCCTCCAAGAACAAATTCAAAACCAGACATTGTTTTCTAAACAAGTAGCAAACTTAAATTTAAGACAATTATAGAGCCAAATAATCACACAGAAAGAACTATTACTGATTTGAAAGACAGATTGAGTTTTTTTCCTAATTCTACAACTGACTTATACATTCAGAGTACTTATCCTAAAATAAGAATAGCCATTTCCTATATAATTCCTAAGAAATTAGTATTTATAAATTAATATGAAATATATAATTCATAAGCAATATGAATTCCTAAGTAATATGAATTAATTATAGCACTCTGTATTAAAGGGCAAATATAAATGTTTGCTT
Source organism: Marmota marmota marmota (assembly GCF_001458135.2). Classification (NCBI taxonomy): domain Eukaryota; kingdom Metazoa; phylum Chordata; class Mammalia; order Rodentia; family Sciuridae; genus Marmota; species Marmota marmota. The sequence continues at coordinate 12,136,085 of NW_026000016.1, read as the reverse complement.
TTTGCTTCATAAAAATTTTTTAAAACTTGTTAAGTGGAAAGAAACTGAATTACAGAAATACTGTGAATATTATTTAGTGACGTTCACACAAAAAAAAGGTAGTTTAAGAAATATACATATTTCTTACAAACGTTGGCGAAGGCCATAAAAGTGATTGTATGTGATGTGACACAATTACACATTCTTTACTCGAGCGCATTCTACTTTTCAATATCCTATTGCTTGTGGAACACAAATTTGAGTTGACTTTCTGCAGCCACGGTTTTGCTTCTTAAGAACAAAGAATTTAATACATGGGTTTTTGCCAGATTCGGTTTTTGCATTCCTTACATCACAACTTCCTAATACTGAACACCTGTTCAGCTGCCGGTTTTTTCCAAAAATGTGTTTGATCATTCAGCTTGAAAGCAACAGCTTTTTACTTCCATTTACAAAACTCTCACATTTTGTTGTGTGTTTTTTTTTTTTTTTTTTTAACAAAGCAGTTATTAGCCTGAAGCCAGGCTTGCAGCTCATGAAATGTACCAAATAACATCACTACTGAGGTCAAATCTTAGGATCTCTGTTTTTAGTGACCATACTTGGAAAAAGCAAAACATAAAAAATAAAATTTCCCCAAAGCCTAATAGGTGTTTTCCAACCTTAAGCAGTAAACTTTTAAATAAATATCCTTAGGAAAATACACAGTGAATCTTTTGTAATTAGGTCACTTTAGTTGACCTTCTGTTCTTCAGTACTTGGTAGACCCAAGAACACTGAGCCACTCTCTAACTAAAGAGGCTTATTTCCTGCCTTAAATATTCTTTCAAGGGGTAAGATAGACTCACATTTCACGCTCTGATTTTCCAATCACGTAAGGAATGGACAGGTAATTATTAAGCTGGAAAAACATCTTTTTCATCTAGTATGTTTATCCCTAAGTAAACAAAAACTATAAGATACTTTTCCAAAATGAAGGGAAAGTTTTTGAAATTTCTAATTAAGACACTGGTCTACTACTGAAAGATCAATATTTCTCATTTAAAAAAAATTCACATAACATTTGTTTTATGCAAACTAATAACAAAACAGTTACAATGCAAACACAATGCCAACTTTCATCGTGAATCATCGTCTCAATTACCCTGTAAATTCATTACTGAAATCTTTGATTCTGGTATCTTGTTGTCTGTCTTCTTCCCTGATAAGTAACTTCAAATATTTCCCAACAAGAAGAGATGTAAAACATTCACTAGAAGCAATTTCCACATCTCATTTTCTTAACAGCTAGATCTGAAAATGTGTTCTAATGTATATGCTGTTAACAATATGAAAAATGGATAACATCTGTTTCCAACAGTTGACATTTCACCATATCCACACCACATGGGCACATGTGTATAGTGTGCTTGGGTTTCATGATGCCTGACAGACGTGGCAGGGACCCTGAAGTAGCAATAACTTAGCTGAAGGTGAGGCTTGTGCTTTCTTCGCATTTGTGTCACTCTCAGCTGTAACAAGCAATGGCTGGTTTCTGCAGCATTATTGTCAGGGCCATTAAGCCAAAAAAAGAAAAAAGTTACCTATTTCCAATTGATGTCAAATCCTATGACTCATAAGTTAACATATTGAAAACTACTTGCAAAAGCATCTTATGTGAAAAAACATGGAAAGGCTTCCTTGCAAAAGGTGATCTTCCCTGGAGAGCTGAGTCATTGATTTTACCTAAATGGGGAAGGGCTGAGGATGAAGATGAAGAATGGGCCCAAATCTCAGCCAAGATCTCCTCTAGTTCCATTGTTTTACTGCAAGCTAGGTGTGCCCTGACATATTCAAAAACCATTTCCTGCCCCTACTCTTCCTCAGGATTTGTGATCTCTAATCCAAAATGCACTTGATTCTGAAATGCACTATTAGTTTATGTATAATTAAGAAAAAGAAAACACTAACCGCTGACTTTTGACATTATAAATCATATTCCTAGGGAACTATGTTCAAATTTTTACCAATGAGACAGAGGTAACTTTATTTTCCCTATATGAAAGAATATTCTAGAAAGACTCCAATGAATTTTTGTTTCCTTTAACCTCACTCTGTATTTTAAAACTGGAAACTTAATTGCATAAGTAATATTGCCATAAAAAAAATACGATGGCCAAAGAAAATTAGACAGTGATAACTAATACAGAGAATCAGATACTCATTGTTAAGGAGAAAAAAAAAATGCTAGCTGTTAATAGTGGTTATCTCCAAGTCCTGAAATTTAAAAATAATATTTTTCCTCTACTTAACTTTCTAAAATTAACATAATGAACATATAACCATACACAATTTTATTTAATTCTTGAGATATACAACTCTTTTTAACAGTTGCCTTACCAAAACAAAACTCATCATTGCTTTTTTTAAATTTAGATTTAGGCACCAAAACAATACCCACTAACCATAGTTGGCCACTTAAACTTTAATTAAAATTTAAGACAACTATAGATTCATTTCTTCAGTTGTATTAGTCACATCTCAAATGCTCAACAGCCATAGGTGGCTAGTAGTACCCATATTTGAGCAGTACATTTTCATTGTCATAGTTTTATTAGCTCAAGCTTTCTTAGACCATGGTTTGACTGGAATCTGTATAAATAATAAGATGCTATCTAATTTAAATATTATAAATTGCTTTCTTTCCTCTTGCCTTTCTGAGCAAATGATCTATTTCAAGCTCTAACCCTAACATATCCTTCTGCATTAGGAAAATGAGTTTGTATAGAAAGATACAAGGAAGGGCCTGGGGTTAGCTCAGTGGTAGAGCCTAGCATGCCTCAGGGCATGGATTCCATCCCCCCCAATGCAAAAGAAAAGAAAAAAATGCTGGCCTGGAGGCTTATGACTATAATCCCAGCTACTCAGAGAATGAGACAAGAGGAACACAAATTTGAGGCCAGCCTCAGTGAATTAGAAAGACCCTGTCTCAAAATGAAAAATAGAAAGTAATGGGGATTAGTGCCTTGGACTCAATCCCTAGAACCAATCAATAAATAAACAAATAACTAAATAAATGAAAATATGTAAGGGGGAAGGCCAATGTAATATTCAGTTTATGACCCTGAAAAATAGGATTGAGATTCTCAAAAGATTAGATCCTTATAAATCAGGCTACTTTCTTGAGGAAAGATGTGTAAATTTCCCATTCTCGTACTTCAAAGGCCAGACCTGGTACATGAGACTAATCAATGGTCTTTAAAATTTGTGCTCACATATCCCAGTATATTTCTGAAAAGTTGCGTATATTTCTTATTCATTTGAAATTGACATCTAAAACTGCTTTCATCATAAATTGAGTCATAAAATATAAATGTTCTGATAGTTATATATACCTTCAAATTTTTGATTCTGCATATTTAGTTAATTTAATTTATGAGAAAGTCCTCCATGTTACCCAATCAGAAAAAACAGTCCTTATTGTTGAAATAATCAGCCAAATTAATAACTGACTTCAAGTTTTTTGATTTACAAAGGGTTATTAATGCAGATAAATTCTTTTGATAACTATCTCATATCTGAATTCAAAATCAAAGGTAGAAAAAGGGAAGAAAGGAAAGGAAAAAAAGAGGGAGGGGGAGGGAGGAGGGGAGGGGAGTGGAAGACTGGGTCCTGTTTAAGGTCTAACTTTAGTTCAGTTTCAGTTGCTGGCATAGAAGATAAGCCTGATATTCAAGATTGGAAGCCTGCACAGGAATAATGAATGTGATAAAAAAGTAGATATGGAGAAAATCCATGAGATAAGACACAATTTATACAAAGTAACAGTACTAAGTAGAAATGGTTACTATACAAAATAGCATCTCATCAATACATTAAATTCTATATTTAAACTGATACTTTCAATGATGATTGAGAAAAAACTAGTATCTATAACACTTTTTTTTCTGGGAAAGGAAAAGGCCCTTAGCATGCTTTTACCTATGACTTCTGAACTACTACAAGTTACTATCTACTACTTCCTAACCACTACAAGTTACTACCTAACTACCTAACTTGTAGTTTTAATTCTCTGGTAGTTTGAAGTCAGATTGTTACTGTGGTAATTAATATCAGCATTAATTCTATTTTATGCCACTACCTTGAAAGGAATTCTGTCTTAATAATGTAATGAAACTTAAAAGCCATATTATCAACATCAATTCATATTTAACTGAAATCATGTATTTGTTCATTATTGTTTCTTATAACTCACATTATTCTCTTTCATAAAATCTTTTATTTTTTTAGTTTTTGGTACCAGGGATTAATTCAACCACTGAGCCAAATTTCCAGGACACCCCCCAACCCCTTTTAATTTTTTATTTTGAGGCAGGGTCTCACTAAGTTATTTAGGACCTCGCTAAATTCAGTTGCTGAGACTAGCTTTGAACTTATGATCACTCCTCCCTTAGTCTTCTGAGCCACTGGGATTATAGGCTTGAGCCATTGAGCCCAGCTAAAATCTTTATGTTGCTGAAAAATATTCTAAAATAAAAACTATTTTTCTTTTCCAGAAAAGATTCATCAGGGATAAACTTTCTGAATTCTGCCATTTCTAAAAGAAAAAAAAAAAAAAAGTCTATTCTTCCTCACTCTCTACTGTCACTCAAAAGCTAGTTTTGAAGGATATAAAATTCCAAGATAAAAAAGTACTTTCCTCTAAAGACATAAAAAACTATGTTTTTTTCTAAAAATATTTTTTGATTACACATGGACACAATATCTTTATTTTGTTTATTCATTTTTATGTGGTACTGAGAATTGAACCCAGTGCCTCACATGTGAGAGGCAAGCTCTCTGCCACTGTGCCACAAATCCCAGCCCAGCTATGTTCTTACTAGTAAATTCTTTCAGAATTTATTGTGGATGATGTTAAGTCTAATGCCAATGTGATGTGATTTTTGTTCTTTTATAACTTTTTTTCTTTTATTTCTGAAACACCAAGTTTAAATGTATGTATAGGTATGAAAATTTTTGTTTGCTTGTTTTCCTGCTTCGCAAAAAGTGAATCTTTCAAATCTGAAAACTAGAATCTTTCTTTAGAAATTCAGTTTATAGAACCTTCTTCTACAAGAAAAAAAAATAACTATTTCTTCTCAATTACTCTTTTTTATTATTATTATTGTTTAATGTATTTTTGTGTGTTATTTTTGTTTCATTTTTACTTTATATTCTTATTTTTTATTAGACTATATCTTCCAGATAAATATTTAGCCATTTTGATCATAGTTTTACTCTTTTCTACTATATTTATTGTTTTGCCAAATAATTTAGATTTCAAAAAAACCTTTCTCTGTATTTCTTTTTTATAACCACCTATTTGGAGTATTCTTGGATTATTCTTTTCAAGAATATTAATTTTTAAAAAATTAATTTAAAATAAATTTTAATGGTACATTCTGTTCCTTTCTGTACATCCAGTTTCCTCTGAAGTTAGTTCTGCTTATTAATCTTGGTTTGTCTTTTTTAAATTATTATTACAGCATGATAGTTATACACAGTAGTTGGATTCATTTTGACAAAATCATACATGCAAGGAATTTGATTTCAATCCCCATTTCCCCCATGTGGTTTTTTCTCTTTAATATCATTTCTTAAATATATGGTGTTCCTTTATTGTCATATTTATTAATGAAGGACTGAGCTGATATGGAAAGTAACCAATAGGGATTATTCTTCAAATATGTATATTGATCTTCACCCAATAGACTTCTTTCTTGCTCCCTAAATAATATAATTTAAATTTTATATTTAAAACTGTCTTTGAACTTTCAAAGGAATCATATTGTATACTTATTCTGCAACTTGTTATTTCTTATTTATTTACTTACATTATTTTTTTGTGGTGCTAGGAATTGAACCCACAGCCTTGTGCATGCAGGGCAAATGCTTTACTACTGAGCTACATCCCCAGCACTAGCTTAATATTTTTTGTGAGATTTATCAATATCAACGAATATATTAATTAAGTTCATTTTTAATTGCTTCATTATATGATATGGTATAAATAGACTACTATCTTATTGTTCATTTCTTATAGATGGACATTTGAGATCATTTTAATTGTTTGCTGTGATAAACAATGGTTCCATTAATGAACTTGTAATAAGTCCCCTCTTTCCTAGTATATATCACAATTCACTTTTCACAAATGGTTACATTTAGGATACTATTTCGAATCATGTTAAATTTACTAAAGAAATAAAATCCTTTAGATAAACGTATTCAACAGAAAGAAATAGCATTGGCAACAAGGACTTCAAGAGAAATCTCTAAACTGATAGAATGTTGCTAAAGAGAGACAAGCTGAAAAGATATCTTCAAAAGAAAATAAAACAATTTACAAGTGAAGAACTAAAACAGACATCAGAAACTTCTGATTCAGTTGTTAATGACAGATAAGAAAAGTGAGTGAGGCACAGTAAAATTATGTAACCTCTTCAAGGTAAAGCAGACCTGACTGCGCTTTCACTGCTGGCTAAAGCTACCATAAAAGAAGTCAAGCTTCCCACCATGCTTGCCCTTATCTGTAAGTAGCAGGTAAATGCAGATAATTTTCTTATTATCCAAGAATTAAGAACTTCAGTCTGTCTTTCTTCTGATTTACAGGGTATTTGTTTCAATTGCACACATCAAGTAGAACTTTGTAAGCACTGCATCAGACACTAGTTTTATTTGGCATTTTGAAACTGACCAGAAGAAGGCATTGCTCAAAAATTTTTTTTGCATAAACATTGTTTATCACTTTTTTTCCCACAAGATCAATCTAACCATAGGTAAGTCAAAGGCAATTAGTGACCTGTGGCAACATTATTCAATATAGTATTAGAGACTGTAGATTGATTCACAGATTGATTTGCAATTCGTTCCTACCTTTGCATTTTCAATGCATGGACAGAGGGCCCACGCTGCACTGGACTTCACATCTGGGTGTGGATTTTTCAGCAGGGACCACAACAAACGAACTCCATCTAAGCGATCAATTATTCTATGGTGAAATAAAAAAATGGTGGCATAAACTGTTATTAGGAAGTGAAAATGAAAACTTGACCCATCTATTCACATAATACTAATTTTTTTTCTCATTTTGACATTTTGCTTCCATTTTTTTTTTTCAAAACATCAAAAGAACAGCAGGATTGTAACATGCTGTTGACTCGTCAGCCCTCTTGATTTGGGTTTTAAGTTCACAACACGAAAAGCAAGCTGCATGATAATTACGATTCACATAAACTTAAAATCAAGCCACGTAATTTTTTAATTAGCGGTACACAGACTGTTACCTAAATTTAAAAATACTGGTTTCTTTCATATAATAACATCTAAATACTTTCCAAAACAAATATTTATGCCTCAAAGCTGTGCAGTTACCTTTTTTATTTGGTCTATGTTTAATTGACTTACCTTACTGTATGACATATTTTAAACTCCTTCAGTCCTAATCTAGCATTAGGAATTAAAATCATTACACCACAGTGCATCCTTTGTTGGGCATGAATAACACATAACTTGTTTTCCATGTGTTCCCTTCCCAGCAAGACTAACATTGCAGACTGTGTTATAATTACTTAAACATACTGTAATCAAAATATCTTCATGACTAGCTGAAAAATGAATTATCATCAGAGTCATCTCTACACCATCTGTCTTCTGTTTATATATCAATCAGTCCAGGGAGCATAACCTTGCAGTAAGGTCCACTGAGTACTTGGAGTTGAGAAGGCCAAACAAAACTTAATGTTCTTCACAAACATGGCTTTGTTCAAAAAGATACATTAAACTCAAAGCAGATGAAAAAAGATAAAGAACATCAGAATTTCTTTGATTTTTTTTTAATATCCCATTGAATTAAACACATGCAGTACTTAGCCACAGAATAAATTCTCCTGGCTTAAAATGCCATGTAAATTGTTCCTTGAACATTGACACTAAAAAAAAAAATCTACATTTCTTGATTACCTGAGATGAGTTTGCCAGGAAAAGAAAAGTATTATTCTTCCAAGTAGGATATCAGTTTTGCATAACTTTGTAAAATGAGTGACGTAAATATCCTGTAGAGTAAGATATAAACTGTGTCTTTAAAAAATGACTTCTAATAGGAAAAAAAAAAAGATACACTGACACCAAAATTTAACTAAAGAGCTTGTCATACATATTTAAAGCTTTCTGACAATGCTTGCTTGAGAACAGAGTTTTATTTCTCAAAGTGTGGAAACTATAAAGACACACACTAGGTACTTCACAAAGAAGGATTGACTCTTAAAATTTAAATTAAAATGGCTACTGCCTTATATGCTCTACTGAAAATGTAATTAATGCTGATCCCAGCATCTCTGTATTTTTTTCACAAAATTTTACAGTGAACAGCAGGGAATGATTGTCTTCCTTCTCACAGACTTTTCAGCAAGTTTAGCATTTATAACATTTAACTATCTACTGTTAGGTATAAATTGTCATTAGAGTGGAAGTCATTTACACACACTCAGTTTAAAAAGTATAGCTCAATCCTGAACACCCTTCCCCAGACAAAATTTCACAATAAACTATAAAAATTTGTTATTAATTTAAAAACTATATCTATTATTCCCCCACTCTCATCCCCAACAGTAAGCAATTCATCAGTTGCTAGTTATAAGGGATGAGGATTGTGACCCCAATACTAGTATCTAAAAAAAGATTCAGCACAGAATGGAGTAATAACCCAGTATGAGAAAAATATTATTAAAAAAAATTTCCAGCACAGGAAATAACAAAGTCGGGATAGCAAACTTCAAAGTTTAGTCTCACCCTTCCATTGCCCCACCCTCCGCATGAAATCACCTTCTGATTTCTATTTCATTGCTCCAGAACCTGCCCCTTCTTCCCTGTTCTCTATGTAGCACCCTAATCCAGGTCTTTACTATCTTAAGTCAGGATTGCTCCAGAAGGGGCATAACTTAGCTTTGTGTTTTCATTCTCTCTTCTCTTCCATTCATCCTGTGAAACTAACTCTCCTAAAGAAACTCTTAGAGCTTCTTCAGAAGCTTCTTATGATCAGGATCCCAGGGATATTCATTCTGTCCATGACACTATCTAGACCATTTTATCAACTCTTGGTGAACAATTCACAATGAAAAGATCATTTTCAGGGCAAAAACATCTCCAAAGACTTTCCATTGCCTGTATGATATTAAAATCCCATTTCCTGAGCTCAGTATTGAAAATTTTAAGGGAGCTGAATTATTCTTCCCAATTCAAGTAATTTCTCATAAAACTCCTTGACTGTCTATTAAACACTAAGTACTAGGCACAGAAATACAGCCAATTTTCCTTACCAGGAGTCGTTATATGTTCTACAAAGTCACTAACTGAGCAAATACTGAAGCGCTATGACTAGGAGAAATATAACATTTTCTTTCTGTGAGTCTCCAGTCTGAACACTTTCATCAATCAATATGTACCTTGTTTTCTTTTTGTTTAAAAACACTTTATTTAATATCTTGAAACACAAACATTGAACATACGCACGCGTGTCATACCTGAACAAAGGTGACTTAACACAAATATTTCCTCTCTAAAGCACTTCGCAATATTCTAGTGCTTAGAAAAACTGGATGGCATTTCAGAATAATGCTCAGGGGCCATTTGAAACAGCAAAATCACCGATGTAAAGCACAAAAATGCAAAAAACATGGCACTAAAAAAACAGTCAAAAGCAAGTATTTACCGGGGACAAGGTGTCTCCTGGTATCAGCTGGGAACATGTGCATTGGGCAACTGGAAATTGTTCACTGCTCTCACATGTCCACAAGTGAGAGAGCAGAAGTATGAAAGCATATTTGTAAACTTTGTTTACAAGTAAAGTTCAGTGGGTGCAGGAGTTCATCAATACAGAATCTAAAAATGAGGGCTGACTGCATGTTAATTTTCCTTCAGGAAATGACAGTCTAGTGAGGGCCATTATAACCTATTATAATGATGCCACAGAAGATGTCTTCATAGGGTTCCATGTGGGGCTCTTCTAGACCACACAGACTCCTCTCTCATCTGTCAGAGACGCCCATGCCACCTCTATCTTCTACTCGAATAAACTGTCACTTAAGGTCATAAAACATCTCTGTCATAAATCCTCTGGCTTCCCCCTTCTTTAGTTTTTAAAATTTGCCATCCTCCTTTCTGGAACTCCAAGTGATCTGCTTTGCCTTGTACACGCCTCGATTTCGGTGTGATCTCTTTCACAGCAGGAATCATCTATTGCCCGCCATGCATAGGGCATAAAACCACAGCCAGCAAATGTTACCTAAATGGATCTGAAACAGGAAACTTTTGCTTACTTCTTTTTCAAAGAATCAAAAATCTTTCCCAGTACATTCCTTTTTAAACTTCAACTTCCAGAGTACTTTCAAATTCAAAGTACTTTCAATTTTCCAATTCTATATCTAACCAGCAATATTTTTCTTTGAAGTTGTCTTTGGGTTGAAAGTATATTTGCACAGAATTTCTTTACAACTTTGCTGGTTTTTGCATATACACTGATGGGTTTGTAGGTGGTATTGATTTACATCACTGTTCATTTTCAATGGGTCTACCCATGTTTGTCTAGTTCTTTTACCATCTTTTTCTCAATTCATTTCCAGTAGTATACAAGTTCTTCCCACTTATCAATAGAATTTTACAATAATAGCTGGACTTTATTAAAACAAACCTGAATTCTGTTTTTCAAAATCTTCAACTTTATCATGGAAATCAAATTGCCTGTTTATTAGAATAACAAATCTAGAAAGACGTTCACATTCAAGCTGTTTTCTTTTTTTAAAACCAAACCAAAAAGACACAGCTGCTTGTTATGTTTCTTGATTTCTCTTGTTACATTAACATTTGCCAGGACTGTTACAAAGTCTGGCTGGCTCCCCTTACTGTTGAGAACACATATGTGAACAAATGTGAACAATTTGTGACCATATCGTGGGCATGGGTAGGGTTAGGTAGGGTTTCCTTCTGGCAAAACCAATATATCTATTTTGAAACCATAATTTTGCATGTTTTCTAAAAATTTCACAGTACTTGCTGAAAACTACCCTAATGAACACTATTGTATGACAGCAGAATAGCTCAAACCAAGTGTGGCAGGCAGAATAATAACATCAAGTGACCCAAAAGAACATGATGTTCTTAAACCACAACACGAAGAGATGCAACGGAAATCTACAGATTTTGAAACCATGTTGGAAAGTCAACATAAAGGGAAATACAAATGTATGTCAGAATTAAAATGATCATCCTTATAAAAAATGAGTTAGAAAAGAATTTTGCTTTAAAAAATGCCTCACTATTTTTGTGGTTTTTATCTCTATGCGTTATTCTAACGAGACACTGGGAGACCAAATGTAGAGAAAAAACAGTCACTAGAGAAGTATATCAAGATTTTCTAGGTCTTGGTAAGGCAGAAAAATACTCTTTTACCAGAAAAAAAAAATTATTCATTCACACATCAGGTATTGCAACACATCATATGGCAGAAAATGTTCATGTGTCCAACTCTTAGTAATGCTCAGTTTGGTCATTTAATTATGCTGGTGACCATCAGATCTCCCCTTTGTAAAGATGCAGTTCTCCCTTTTCATTGACTAACAATCTGTGGGGTCATACTTGGCCACCCTGAGATGGTCCTGTCTCAATAAACTTTTCCTATTTTACAGTTTTGCTTTCTGTTTTACCTTTATATAACTTTGGCCAAAAGATCTGATGAGAACAACTTAGAGGAGGAAAAGTGTCTTGGGAGGTTCAGTCCAGAGTGTGGGCCCAAGTGTGGCAGAACATGATGGCAAAAGGGCAGGGAGAAGGAAAGCAGCTCACAACATGGGAACTAGGAACAGAGAGAGAGCACTGCTCTCAGGGACAAAGTATAAACCCCAAAGGCAGCCACCAGTGACATACTGCCTCCAGCCACATCCTACCTGCCACCACAGTTACCATCCACATTCCATCGATGCCAAGTGGACGAATCCACTGATAGGTCACGTCTCTCATAATCTAATCATTTCACCTCTGAAACTTCTTGAACAGTCTCACACAGAACTTGTGGAGCAACTAAAGTATCAAATAGTTATCCTTGCTTAAAAGAATTATTTTATTCAGAGTCGTAAACACTGATTGTTCCAATTCTGTCCATTTTCTCAATTCATGAGCTAACATTATTCTATAAAAAGTTTCCTTTCATCAATTAGAGATGAATCATAGGAGGGATGTTTAATTCTTCTTGTTTAGTGACCGATTTCTGGTTACTGCCACTGAAAGCAAAAGAGATTTTTTTACCTCTTTCTCTCTTGTTCATTCTGCCTGAGCATTTTAAATAGCCATGTAACTAAGTCTATCCATTATTTCATGATTCTAATCTTCATCAAGTTGAGAAAAGCCATCCCCCACACTCCAAGACAATGAAACTGAAATATTTCTCTTAACCTTTTACAATTTACTTTGTTTAAATGTCTTAATTACCTGAATTTGCTGTAAGGAAGTAGAGATCTAACTTTTTTTTCCTTCAGGAAAATCACCAAGGAGAATCAGCCTGACATGTGGGGACAGGGCTGAGGTGGGGTGAGGAGAGTGCCAACGCACTGGAGCAGCCTTATATGGGAATTCAGAGGCTGAGCAAGGTGAAGGGGCAGAAAAACAAGGGGAAGATGACCAGAGCCCAGTATCAGAGGCTGAGTAAGATGAAGAGAGTATCCAATGGCTGGTCAGTAGAACATGATAATCAGTACTACAGCTGGGTGAGAACATCTGATAGAGGGGGAAGGTAGGTTACATGCAGGTAGATTGGTCAAATAAGTCAAGATGGAAGTTGGTTCTTCACTGTCACTTAAGTGAAGAGATAGAGAGAAAACCAGAAATTTACAAATTTAAAACCATGACTAAAAATCTTTACACTCCTTTCTCAGGAGTGGATAGAAAAGACTTGTAAAAAATGAACCACACACTTAATCAATTTGACTTAACCAATGCTTTAAAAACACAACATATAACTACATCAGAATATACGTTTTTCCATAGTGTGAATGTTACATTTATGAAGGTAAGCATATGGCCAGGCAATAAAGCCAAATATGAAAGAAATCAAATCACAGAAAATATGCTCTCTGACATGACAATATGATATATGGAAAATACTCCATATTTTGGAAGTCAACATTTGTAAATGACTCCTGGATCCAAGGAGAGTTAATAAAAAAGATATGCAAGAAATCAAAGAGATACCTGCACTCCTCTCTTTACTGCAGCGCTCTGGATCAGTGGATGAGTGGATAAACAACAAGTATTATAGATACATAATACTATTTAGTCATTAGAAGAATGAAATCCTGTCATTTGCTGGTGTGGATTTTTAAGCCAGGCACAGTAACACAAATGTTCTCCCTCATATGTGGAGGCTAAAAAAGTCATTTTCACAGAAGTAGAAAACAAAATAGTGATCATTACACACTAGGAAGGGAAGGGAAGAGGGGATAGGAGGAGGTCAGATAATTGGTACAAAAGTACAGTTACTTAGATATGAGGAATAATTTCTAGTGTTCAGTAGGGTGACTACAGTCTACAACTATGACATATATCTTACAAAGAACTAGAAAACAGGACTTTGAAGCTTCCCAACACAATACGACAAATGTTTAAGAAGGAAATGATAATTAACTTGATTTGATCATTACACAATGTACACATGTATTGAATTATCACATTGTACCTATAAATATGTAACTATTAGATTTCAATTAGAATCTTTAAAAAACTGTTAAAATTTTAAAAATCTAAAAACAGGAAAAAAATTAGAAATAAGAAATTTTTTTAATTAAATGAAAATGAAAAATAGAACTTTCCTTTTTTATTTGTTCTTTTTAGATATACAAGACAGTAGAGTATATTGTGACATATTATACACACATAAAATATAATTTATTATAATTAGAATCCCTTTCTTGTGGTTGGAAAATAGAACTTTCATTCACAGATGAAGTTAAAATAGCACTTGGAGAGAAATATCTAAACAACTATATATGAAAAGAGTTGACATGTAATATCAATAACCCCAGCTTTTGCCTTAAAAGAAGCTAAAAGAGAATCAAGTATTAATACTGAAATAAGTATAACAAATAATAAAAATAAAGACATAAGTTAATGAAATGGGGAATGGACAGAAGTGAATAAAATTAACAAAGTCAAAGTTATTTATTTTCTATGTTTTGAAAGATGAAAAAAACCGCATAAGCTATTAGAGCAAGGGTTGACAAAGTTTTACTGCAAAGAGCCAGAGAGTAAATGGGCTTTGTAGGTTACACATATTCTAATTTGTTTAGTGAAACAATTTAAAGAGGTAAAAGCCATTTTTAGCTCACAGGTTATTTAAATATGGTTCAAAAGTCTCCCCAAATAGACTTATCTATGAGAGAAACAGAGGGAGAAGACAAATTAGCATTATTATAGAATGTACAAATAATAAAAGAATGATTCAAAGACTAACACAGTGCTAGTATAAGTAATTTTATGCTAATAAGTTAATATTACATAAAGTGAATGTATTTCTTGAGAAATACAAATTATCAAATCTGACCCAAGAAGAAATTGAAAACCTAAATGGTTCCATATCTAATTTTAAAAAATAGCACTCATGGTTTTAAGAAACAGTAACTAAAATTCTTTCCACAAAGAAAACTCCAAATCCAGATGATTTTGCTAATGAATTCTATCATAAATTAAGAGATAATCCTATGCAAGATTTATCAGGAAATAGAGGAAAAATAATTTCTCAACTTGTTTTATGAGGCCTAATTCTAAAACTTGACAAACATATTCATAAAAATAAAACTATAGGCCAATATAATACATGACCATAAACACAAAATATAAAACACCAACAAACTGAATTCAAAATACATTAAAAGTGAAATATGACAAGATCAGAATGACTTTTTCTAAGAAAAGAAAGATTGGCTCAACCTTCCAAAATCAATCAATGTAATTCACCTTATTACTAGAACAAAATAAAAACCATGTGATTATCTCAAGAGAGGCAGAAAAAGCATTTTATTACACTTAAAATCCATTTATATTTGAAAATAAAACAAAGTCTTATACTTATGCATAAATGGAAACATCTTTAATATTCAAATTATTCATCCATAAAAAAAGAGTGAAATCCTGTAATTTGCAGCAAGGTGGATGGAACTGGAAAACACTACATTAAGTGAAAGAAGCCAGGCACAGTAAGACAAATGCTGCATATTCTCCTTCTTGTGTGGAAGCTAAAAACTTGTTTTCAAAGAAGTAGAGAACAACCACCAAAAACATACGAAGTAACTTTACATTTAATGGTGAATAATTAAATACTTTTTCCCTGAGCTCAATAATGGCAGAAAGATGTTTGCACTAACTTCACTGTAACAAAGGCACTCTCCTGTGTAATAAGAAAAATAAATAAAAGGCATAAAGATTAGGGGAGAAGGAAAGAAAGAAAATTGTCATTATTTGCAGACAACACAATTCTATATGTAGAAAACTCTTTGGTATCTACAAAACAAAATTGAAAAAATAAAGTTGGCAAAGTTGCAAAATACATAAAGTATGTCTGAATATATAAAGATATCAAAGATAAATTATATTTCTATTATTTACAACAAACAACTGGAAAATATAGTTAAAATTGCCAATCAAATTACATAAATAAATATCTAGGAAAATATAACTAAAAAATGTGTAGGATTTCTACATTGATAACTATAAAATACTGCAGCGAGAAATGGAAAATCCAAGTAGGTGGAGATACTGTATACCATCATATGAGCTGGTAATCTCAATGCCATTAAGATTCCCATTCTCCCTAAATTGATCTATAGATTCCTAACAATAATTATTAAAATCCACTAATACTTTTTAAAATTTAGACAAAATGGTTCAACTCTAGAGTTGTCCAGAGCTCAAAAACTTGGAGGATTTGTACTACTTATTATAAAGCTATAGTACTCAAGATAGTTCAGTACTGGCATAGGAAGGAAGGAAAACTGGATCAATGGAAAAAAAGAGCTCAGAAATAGTCAACTGAATTTCAACCAAGACACCAAGTTAAGCAAAAGAAAACTAATTCCAAGAAATTATACTGGACATTGGATATTGTATGAAAAAACTTTCCTCCTGTTACTCCATACTTTGAATAAAATACCAAAGTCCACTAATTATGAAAGAAAAACTGATAAATCAAATTTAATCAAATTGCAATTGTCTGCTCAAAAGGCAGCCTAAATGTCTATTGGGAAGAAGTTATTCCACAGCACAGATATGTAGTAATAGGTTTACATCCAGAATATATAAAGGACATCTTAAATTAACAAAGACAATCAATTAAAACTAAATGAAAACCTCGGATGGACCACAAAAGAATATATCCAGGTGGGCAACAGCACATGAAAAATTGATCTGTCATTAGTTATCAGAGAATGAAAATAAAATTTACAACGGCATATCATTTTATCCTATTAGACTCACTGATTTAAAAGAAGACTGATAACATCAAAATGGGATTGTAAAGTCATACAATCACTTTTGGGCATTATTTGTAAGTTTCTCATAGTTAAACATTTACCCTGTACCCAAGAATCCAGTCCCAAGAATATACAAAACTAATCTACATGATAGAAATTTAAAAAGTAGTTTCTTGGGGTGGACATAAGGATTGACTGGAAAACAGCCTTTATAAACTTTCCAAGGTGAGGGAAATGCTCACTATATACTTTTGGATGATGGTTATATGAGTGTATGTAACTATTAAAACTCATCAAACTAAATGATTAAATGTAAAAACAACTCATTAATTTGAACAAAATAAATCAGAAAAAAACAAGCACATACTACATGCTTTCCACTCAAATATACTCCAAATTGAAACAGAAGTATAATTTAGAGGGATGTGTTCTGAAGTATAAAATTATGAAAACAAAGCAAGATATTGATAACCATGAAGGGCCATCTCCAGAGTAAAGAGAGGTACATTGTGGAGGTTGTGATGAGAGACACCAGGGGGACTTGGTATCATCCAAACACAATTCCTGGCTTGGAGAGCAGTCTTGCCTTTGCAGTGCCTTACTAATGTATTCATTCACACTCTGCATTTTCCTTTGCATTCTAGACTTCACCATTTCAAAGTCTTTAAAATGTTGTTTTTGTTTCATTGTAAATGGCCATACACACGTGTTCTCACACAAGAAACAGCACCAGGTAGCTCATTAAGTCAGCTATTAAACTAAGCATATATTACAACTAACTGGATAAGATATATAATGCAATAAAATAGAATCTACATAAACTTCAAATAACAAAATCCCTAGAGTTTGTCTTAAAATGAGATTCAGAAGATTAAATGATTCATTTAATTTTCATTTCACATCTCAGTTAAGTCTACATGTTTTTAAAAAGCATGCAGATGAAAAACAAAAGAAATGTGACAGCAAGGAAAGATGCTGTCACTGATACAAACATGCAAAACACATATTCTTGTTTGTATAAACCCTAAAAGGTCGCAGACACTAGTTTTATAGCAAAAGGGATATCTGGGAAGCCACAAAGAAATTAAATCCCTTCTGTATACAAACAAGCATAGCTTTACTTTTTTTTCTTCTTAAAAAGAACAAATAAACCCATGTAAAAAGTCTCAAAAAACTATGTAAATGCAACATAATTATGTTTAAACCACAGAAGACAGAAAATTTAGAGTTAGAGATTCCATGGTAAATTTTAATTCTATCCTTATGTATATGTTTTATAAAAG
Organism: Marmota marmota marmota; assembly: GCF_001458135.2. Taxonomy (NCBI): domain Eukaryota; kingdom Metazoa; phylum Chordata; class Mammalia; order Rodentia; family Sciuridae; genus Marmota; species Marmota marmota. The sequence continues at coordinate 12,118,294 of NW_026000016.1, read as the reverse complement.
AGTCTTTCATTACATGGTCACATAACACTGGTCCATGTAACAATCAGTTCAACAAATGTTTATTTTACAATGTGTGGCGGGAAAATATTTTATAGGATAAATTGTAGGAAATTAGTATATCATTTTAGTGAATGGTTAGATAATACTCCTTAGAATTCTGGGCATTTTCAGAGTATTAATAAACCACTTTGCCCTGATTTCCTTCTGAAGAACATAAAATTTAACTCATTTACAGCAAGTATTTCCTTATATTTGAAGTTGACCTTTAAATGTTGAGGTTATTTTGTTGCAGTGAAAAATTTAAGACATTAGGATTTTGGCACGTTTTAAGTCATATATGACCAAGTATTTTGTATAAAATAAAGAATGAATAAAGCATGAAGATATATGAGCTTATAATACCTTTTTAAAGAATCCCTTATCAATATTGGATATATGAATCGCTCTTGGCAATCATATATCTTAAAACTGATTTTTTTAAAGGAAGAACAAAGCATTTATCTTGTCTTTCCTATATAAGGTATACTTTAGGTCAATCAGTACTGAGATATCAGAGCCTTCAATCTGAGACATATCTTGTAAAATTATTAGATTATAAAGATAAAGAAACAAATCCTCAAGGCCCCCAGACAAAAGATCAAATAACCTACAAAGAAAAAATTAAATTAAACTAGCATTGAACTTTTCAACAAAACTTGTTATGAAGAAAAACTTACAGAAGACAGTGTGAACCGAAGATGTTATGTCTAGCAACGCTGTCTTCCAAGTGTTTATAGAAAAATAATTTCAGTCTATTAGGAACTTCTGTATCTATGAGACCCATGGTCTATTCTCAAAAATTCTACTGGAAGACAATCTCCAAACAATTAAAAGATTATTGTAAAACTTCAGCAAAACACTGCTGCTGCTGCTACTGCTGATGATGATAATGATGATGACATTTGTGCCTATCAATATAATTGTCAATATAAGATTAAAACAAAGACAGAGGACAGAATAGAATGATAATGTTCAAATGTTACATAGTGCAAAATAGAAATGATGCACTTAAAATGTGGGAGGAAAAGGAGAAAAGAAAAAATAGAATAAGCTTGCTGATTACTGGATGGACAATAACTGTGAGTTAAAAGGTACCAATAAAAATGGAGAAACTAAATAGTGAGTGACTAAATTAGTAAAAAGGAGAAGGAGGGCCTTAGAAAATTTTGTAGGTACAAAGGTAACCACTAGAACAAAAATGCAAACCTTTCTAACTAACAATAGGAAAAGACTACGAATCTGATAAAGAATCATAGTGAATACAATAAAATGCAAATAATTTAAAAATATTAAGACATTATTGAGACCAAACATTTTATTCATAAGTGGGAATTGGGTTAATTCACTTATTAAAACAAAAAGTGTGTTTAATTTAGCTCTCACATCAAGACCCATCTTTATCCTGTATATAAAGGCACACTTAAAGGGATTCAGAAAGACTAAAAATAAAAGGTAGATCAAGATTTAACAGGTAAATGGAAATAAAAATAAAGGAGGAGTTAATGATCCTGACAGCACACAAAATAGAAAACAAGCCAAAATACACTAAGGTTGTATTAAGTATAGCACCTAGAATATTTAAAACCACAATCTATAGCCACTAGAAACATCATGTACCAAATAATACAGCTTTGGTCTTCTAGAAGCAAAAATGTCATGCAAATTTAAGAGAACAGATTAGAAGCACACTACTAAGAGATTTTATTATGCCATTTTCAACACACAGGTCAAATGTACACAAAATAATGAGTAAAGAGTGTACACCTGTCTCTACATAAAATATAAAATAGGGCTGGGGAGGTGGCTCAGTGGTTGAATGCCCCTGAGTTCAATCCCTGGTGCCAAAAAAAAAAAAATCATCTATTAGTACATAAAGGCAACATCAATAAGCACCATAAAAATAGAAATAAAATAATCTACACTCTGACCAAAATGCAGTATAATAAATATCTAACAAAAATAAGTATTGTCCTTGTGGAATTAAAAAAAAAACTATTCAACAACTCCTGGACCAAAAAATAAAATACAAACTAAAATGAAGGAACGTCTTAAAAATGATGACAATAAAAGCACGACACATCAGATTCCAGAGTACACTTTTAAGACAATCAAAGGAAAACTCAGAGCACAAACTATGTTTAAAAAGAATTAAAATAATTTCCCAACTCAGAAAAATAGAAAATGAACCAAAAGAAAGCAATTATGCAGCAATCAAGATAAAGAAGAAAGTATTCAGTAGAAGAATAGAAAAGTACATCCAATTAGTAAAATACTCTTTGCAGGACAGATGGCACACACCTGTAATCCCTGCTACGTGGGAGGCTGAGGCAGGAAGATTGTAAATTCAGTCTCAGAACTTAGTGAGACCTGACTCAAAATAAAAAATAAAAAGGGCTGAGGATACAGCTCAGTAGGAAAGTACCCCTGGGTTTAATGCCCACTACTGAGAAAAATAAATAAACAAACATTTTTTTAAAAAAATATTTTTCAGGAAAAAAAAGAACTATTTATAATACCTAACCTGATCAGGAAAAAACACACGAACATTTAAAATGACTAAGAAATGAACTAAGAAATTAGTAGACTCACACAGATGCATAAGCAATTTCTACCAAACTTTAAAAGCTCAGATAATCCATAGCTCAATAAGTCATTCCAGAGTGTAGGAAATGAAAGAAAATGTCTTTATTCTTTTTTCAAAACTAGTATTGATATCTAATTTGACACAGTTGAAAATAAAACCCCAAACCAGAAAAAAAAACCCTCCATACTAGTACTACTAATAAATATTCTAAAAATACTAGTTAAATAGTAATAAGAGTTCTTAAGAAAATAGTATGCCATAACCAAATGAGACTTATTCTAGAATCCTAAAGCTGGATCAAAGTTTGGAAAGGCATTAATATCACTCACTATATTAATCAATATATGAAAATCATGGGGGAACATAAGAAATATAACCTACATAAATACTCAAATAGCCTTTGACAAGACTCAACAACTATTTTAAAATAAAAATCAAGAGATATTTTTTAATATGATATATATATATAAAACATATGTATTAGGACTAAAACCTTTATTTTACTTTATAGGGAAACACTAAAGATGTTTCTACTAAAATCAAGAGCAAGACAAAGAGAGTCGCTACCTCCTTTTCTATCCAACACTACATTTCTAGGAAATAAACTAAAGAAATTAGAAAACAAATAAATTTAAAGAATAATATTTTGTAAAGGAATAAAAACTCTTTAGAATATGCTAGAGCAGAGTTTGGCCAATTTTTTTTCTGTAAAGATTTTGACAGTCATTTTTGAGGGCCATTCAGTTTCCATGGCAACTACTCCGCTCTGCCATTATAACACAAATGCAACCAAAGATAATATGTAAAGAATTGAGTGCCATTATGTTAGAATCAAAATTTATTTACAAAAACAAGATCTGGCTGATGAGCCATGGTTTGTCAACCATTGTCCTAGAGAATAAACCATAAAATGACCCCAAACGACAAGAGAATTCTTCAAGGGAGCAGGACAGAGAATTGATATACAAAATTCAGTAGTGTCATCAAGACAAACAGTTGAAAGGACACAATGGTTGCTGAAGTTTAGATCTGGAATGTCCTGCAGAGGCTCTGTATTAATACTTGGTCCCAGCCCATGGCACTGTTGGGAAGTGGTAGAACCCTTAGGGAGATGGGGCCTGCTGGGAGGGTTTAGGTCCCTGTCTCTTTTGCCCCTGGATATAAAGTGAATTGGGATTATGTGCCAAGCATAGCTGCCATGATATACAGCCTTGCCTTGGATCCATAATCAAAGGAACCACCAAATATGGACTGAGACCTCTGAAACTATAAGCCAAACATACTTCTTCTCAATATCAGCTGATTTTCTCAAATATTTGTTACAGGTATAGAGAACTGACTCACTCATTTTGTTTTGTTTTGTTTTGTTTTCCAACAAAGGTAGAGGGAAAACAACAACTTATATAATCAACAAAGACCAAAATCCACATGAAGAAAACTTGAAAACACTCTTCAAAGTCAAAAACCTGGATTTGAAGAATGCAAGATTTCTATAATTTTACTATGGCTATGTAGGTTGTGAAGATTAAGGGAAACTGGATAAAAAGTCTCTGCAAAACCTGGGTACTCTGTTTTTGCAACTTTTCTGTAAGTCTAATGCTATTTCAAAGTAAAAGTTAAAATGAAATATATTTTTTTAAAAAAATAGTAAAAACGAGGTGTGGACAATAAATCATAGATATTTCTGGAGTTTTTAGCTTCAATACTTTCAGATGTTTGAAATTTTATAGTGTTTTATTAGAAAATCATGCTCCCCAAACACAAGTGTTAATGGTTTTTTTGCAATGTTGGTGTGATTTTATGTACTTGAAGGCCAAATTACCTCCAGATGAATTCTTTACATATCAAATAGAGACATTAAAAGTCAAGAAGAAGGGAAAGTTCAGCATGAATAAATTTACTTTTTCATAAACAGTATTTTAGGATACCTATTGGGCTGTTTTACAGTGAAACATAATTAAGATGAAACCATTTACATTGAGTTTTAAAAGCAATAGCCTGAAACTCTGTAAAAAAGCCAAAGGAGTTTTACAGAATTCTGCTTTCATCAAAACTGCTTTTGATTAAGTAATCAAATTGTTATTATTAAGAAGATATTTCTTATTCTTACAGAGAAATATATCAGGTGTAAGAGATGCTTTTGTGGCTTATTACATAAAATTAATAAATTATGCTAAGAGTTTACATGTTTATCCTGATATGTGTACCTAGATTTTAGCCACAGCTACATCACCAAAACACAAGCTGGTCATTAAAATGAGTTCTTAAATCATGAATTATATAAAACTTACATAATGAGAAGTATTTCTCATTTCCTTACATCTAACTTAAAGCTCGAAGATGCAATAAATCCTACAATTCCAGCAATAATAGCCACGTCTGAAACATGATGCCCCGTTCTTACCAAACTCAAAATACTGTTTTCTGAAACCATGTTAGTGTGTTTATAAAAATACTGTGGGAAAACCATATCACAAATACAAAAGCTGTTGCATAGAAAAGAAGAGTTTGGTTCTTAACTTTAAAGATTTGCTATAAAATATGACACATTTGATCAATTTCTCTCCTTTAAACACTGCCTTCCTTTAGTTGTTTTCATAGTCTACTCTTCTAGAAGTTTTCGTCTCAGATCATTGGCTGATCCTCCTCACTTTCTTTATGAGTAACTTTTCTTTTGTCAGTTTATTCTCCTTAAAAACTGGTTGCAATAGGATTCTGTTTTTGTCCCTTACTTTTGTTTTATCTTCCACCAAATCTCTCATGTATTATCCATGACTTCAGTTACTGAATATTCAAAATATTATACACACACACACATACCACGTTCACATCTTTATCCTAAACTTTAGATGTGAATATTCAATTGACTAGCTGCCACTGACACTTGGATTTCCCACAGAAACTTCAATGTCTACACAATCATGACTGAACTCATCATTCACTCATAGAATAAGTGTTTGTTGTTTGCCTAACTTGAGCCTGGTCCTGGGCTAGACATTGAATGTATAACAGGGAACAGACTGACTTTGTCCCTCCCCTTATGAAGTTGAAGCTTCCTTTACTAGCCTCCACCTGTACTCCTCATATCATTTAGTGGTAACGTTAGCTGTCTAGTTACCCAAGCCAGAAACCTGAATGCCAACCATGACTCTTCACTCTTCTGTGCAACTCACATTCATTCACCTGGTCCCATCCTCTTCCTTTCTAGCTTTTTAACCTATTTCTCTATTCTTAATTACAGAATTAGTTTAACCTATATTCCTATTTGACCTGCAGTCAACCCCTAACAAATTTCCTTGTCTCTATTCATGCTTAAAACACTTCACTGACTCTCTGTAGACTTTAAAACAAAATCCAACCTCAGCATGGCACACAAGGCCTGAATCACATACCAATTTTATATGTCAAAACTGTACCCTTTAAGTGCCTTGTTTTCAAGTGACCTTTTAAGGTAAATGGGTCACCATTTTGGGCCACTTTATTACAATTTATGGCAAATTCAATTAACTATATATAAGGGAGTCAAATAATTAAGGAAGAGTCTTCACCTATTGATAAGTTCAGATACTATATAATCTGACATTCATTTTCTATTTTTATTTTCATTTTCTATTCTCTTTTAAAATAGCTATTAATAAAAAATACTGTTATATCAACAATACTAGCCAACATTTACCTAGCACTTACTATGTGTCAAGCACTTTACATTAATTTACATTTACATTAAATCACTTAACAATTATGACAACCCAAAGAAATAGTTACCATAACATCCCCATTTTATGTACACGGTAACCAAGGCATTGAGGCATTTAGTAATTGGCTGAAGGAAAAATAATTGGTAAGTAGTGAGACTGGCATTGCAGGAAGTGGTTGCAGAATCTATGTGCTCAACCATTATACAGCATACAAAACAAAACAGAATTGTGCAAAGTATTAAACAGGAACTTTGTTGTTATAAAAATGATATATACTAATCATGCAAACTGTACAGAAAAATATAAAGTAAAAAACACCAAATCCTACCACCCGAAAACAGAAATTATTAATAGCTAATGTAAATTATTCTGGATAGCTCTTTATGCCTAGGTAAAATTGATAAGCAAATAGTTACATAATATATAGATGATAAAAATAATATATGATATATTATCTACTGCCATTTATGTAAAAGATGATCACATTTACACACTTACACGCTCAATCTACACTACCATCTTTGCTTTTATTTTTGTCAGTTGTATTTTTACACTATCATTACCAATATCCATAAAATTTAAATGATTTCTCTAATGATAATTCCTTCAGTAAGATAATAAACTAAGATAATTTGTCTTAGTTTAATATTTAAATGAATTCAACAGTCTCCACTGGCATCTTTTAGCTGTAGTTTTGCTGTTTTGAAATACTTTGAGCAATTTATTGTTTAAGTTTCTGTCAGGCAACTTTTTCAAGGAGAACTAGTGAGAACTGCATTCACTAATCCTATGTATGCTTGAGAATGTGTTATTGCCTTCATATTTGAAGGACAACTTGGCTACTATGAAATTCTTTAATATTTTCTTTTTTTATTTCTTTGTTTCAGCTTTACTTCTCAATAAATGTTTTTAAAATAAACTGAGACAATACAATAGCCCAATCAATCCACAAATAACAATCCATAATTATAAGTATACAATAAAAGAGATGGTTTTAATACTTCCATATACCGGTAATCGTCTAAGTCAGGAATGGGTAAACCATCTCTGTATAGCACCAAATAATGCATATTTTGGGCGTTGTGGACTGTATGTGTTTTGTCTCAACTGTTCAAGTCTGCCTTTATAGGCAAAGGCAATCATAGAAAATATGCAAAAAAAAAATGGTCAGGCATGTGGTCCAAACTTAATTTATAAGAATAGGATAAGGAGTGGACTTGGCTTAAGGTGCTGATTTCTGACTCCTAAATTTTTTATTGGTGCATATTAACTATAGAGAGTGGTGAATTTCATTGTGCCATGCTTGCATATGCATATAACATTGTAATTTGATCAGTTTCACTACCTGTTTCTTCCCCTTACCCAATTTCAAATTATACAACAGAGCCATAGTAACAAAAACAGTATGGTTCTGGCATAATAGCAGACACACAGATCAATGAAATAGAATATAGACAAAGAGAAAACCCATACAGATACAGCCATCTGATTCTCAACAAAGGTACAAAAATATACATTGAACAAAGGCCTATTTCTTTTTTTTTTTTCCTTTGTTTTTGAAATGCTGGTAACTCTTAGGATGTGTTGCTGGTGACCATTCTGGGTCAGTATTACTAGGATCTTTTTGACCTGCATATTTATCAGAAAGCTTTTTTTGTTATATCTTTAAAAACATGTTCCATTGGTTCCAACATCTACCTGAACACCAATTATGTTTATGTTGGATCTCCTTGGGTTCCATATATATCAATTTCTCTATTAGCATTTTTATATTTTTATTCTTCATTTCATTTTGTAGGTTCGATATACCACATTCCTGTCTGTTTTCAGTTATGTTTATTATATTTCTGTTGCCTGTATCCAGGCTTTTAGTCCAAGAATTTTTCTATTTCTTTTCTGTTCTCTGACTACTTGATTTTTAAAATTATTTAAATTGTGTTATAAAAGTTTTTTGTAAAACTTTATGGTTTATTTTGGCCATCTTACTAAAGGGGACTATATAGTCTTAACAGCCTTGTGACTGTGGGAAAATTATTTGTCTGAATTTATCTGTTTTCTTTGGTGATAGAATCACCTCAAACACAATCCCACAAATATCTGCCATTCCCTTTGCCCTGAGAACACATCTCCATCCAGTTTGGAGCAGTTAAAGAGTCAATCTGGTCCACTCCAAATCTCCAAAAGTTTATAGTGACAGTGTTGCAATCTGGAAACCACTGTCTCCCACACCCTTTTTACTCCTGAGTGACTTCAGCAGTCTCTTTGGGATAGACGACTGTCATGAACAACATAAAATGACACATCCGTATGACTTTTCCTTAGGTTCCACTTCTCCTGATGTTTTATAACGTAAAACTGGGTGTCTGTTGGGAAATTCTCCACTCTTCAAAGGCCCACTCACTTCCCTTTAATCTCTGCTCTCTATGTGGAAAAAAAAATATGTCAACTATGCAATGGAGGACTATGGCATTTATTTGGGGCAAAATCTTGAGATCTTAAGAGGCATATTCTAGTTATCAGCATGACATAGATCAATAATTCATAGCATTTTGCTATGGTGTGTTTCACAGTCTAAGACTTGGAGCTGTGTCCATTTCTGTATTTGGAGGAATATGGGTTCTTTTTAACACTTGAGCTTTTTGTAGCTTTCTATTCTTTTTTTCTTTTTTTCCCCCTTCATAGTTTTCATACCATTAACCAGAAGTAATACCTCTCACAAAATTCCAGAGTTTTGTATATTTACTTATAAGCATTTGTTTAGTGCCCTCTTATCATTTATTTTACAATTTTAAAATTATCTTTTCACTTGTATGTCTCACAAACTCAATCATAAGGTCCTTGAGATCTGTTTTTTTATTAATGATTTTTAAAATTTTTGTTTTTCTATTTCAAAACAGATTCTTTAAGGTTCAGAATAAGAAACAAGAATAGCTGTTTTCTCGTTTTCTTAAGTGGACTCAATTTAAGTCAATTAATATCTCACTTTAAAATAGCTATATTAAGAAAGGTTGAAGGTCTATTGTGGAGAGTAATATAATGGTAACATTTACCTCTAGCTGCCAACTAGATAAACTAGTAATGACTTGTGTATAAAACATTAAAAATGAGATGCAGAATAGATGTAAGAGCTCTGCAAGAATAAGTTCTATCTGTATAAGTGAAAGTCAATATATTTATTAAGAACTTAATAGTCACCAAGAGAATAAAAAAATGACATTTGAAGTAGTCTATCAAGTGATATAGAAAAATATTACTATAAGGAAGATAATGACAAATACTATATGAAGGGTATTTAAAAAAAAAAAAACTTAAGGTGACTTCTCAGGTGAAGTTAAACCCATCTCGGGGCCTTCGTATTTGCTACGCCTGTCTGAAATGTTTTTCTCTTAGGCTGCCTTCTTTCAGGTCTTAGTTTAAACGCTCTTCTGGAGAAAACTTTCCTGCCTACTTAAGCTAAAGTAACCCCCTCCCACGTAGGTTCTCATCTTCACAGTATTGAAGACACTCTGAAAATAACTGTATAGTGTCGCCCACTCCCCAAGCATATACAAGATAACAGAAGTTCCCAGACAGCGGGAATTTTGTTTTCATTACCCTTTATCCCCAGAAGCTAACATAAAAGATGCTCAATAACTATTTGTTTGATGAATAAGAGAATAAACAAGGAACCACATAACTTCCGACAATTAACATTTACCAGAAAAAGATGAAATGGAGAAGTAGAATAAGAAGGTAAACGCTTTGAATACCACGCTAAGGAGGTTCTGGTATGGCTTTTAAAGCAGAAATCACTGAAGATTCTTTGGATCCGGAAAACAAAATGACCAGATAGTAATTTAGGAAAATAAGTTTCAGTGCCATGTAGTAAGGTATTTAAAGAGAAGGAAGAGCCTGAGAGGTGATACCAGGTAGGAGCTTTCAACAGCACCTATGTCAGATAAAGGATGGCAGAACCTGGACCAAGAACACAGAGGAGGAAACAGTTCCAACAAATCAGAGGTATTTGAGGGCTAATATGAATAGATGGAAAAAAAAACAGTGTTCAAAAGAAATTCATAAATCCACTTCTGACATGCACTTATCAGGATGTAATGAATAATGTGTTTTACAAAGATAAATACCTTAGAAAATTGTCTTATAAGTCCAGTCAACATCATGTGTGTATACTTTAGTGTCTGAAACATCTGAGGGTGAGGCTGGATTCTGTGATTTGGATATGACATAATTCTATCCCCCCCAAAGGTTCATGTGTGAAAAAGGCTTGGTTCCAAGGTGGCCCTATTGGGAGGTGGTGGAACTTTTAAGAGGAAGGGCCTACTGGGAGGTCCTTAGTTCACTGGGGGCATGAGATAATTCCCATGCAACCCCTCAAGTTCTTGTAAGAGGGTTATTATAAAAGGAGCAAGCCTAGCCTTTCCTTCCTCCCTGCTCCTGATTCCAAATGTAATCGCTGTTTGTTCTGCATGCCTTTCCAACCACTATTGCTGTCTGTGCCATGAACAGCCAAGGGGCAGCCCTCACCACAGAACCCACGCTATGCCATGTGGACATTTAGCTTCCAAAACTGTGAACTAAATAATCCTCGTTTTCTTCATAAGTGGCCTATGTCAGTATTTCATATGGTAACAAAAAGCTGACTAATACACTTACTGAAAACATTATATATGTATAAAAGAGATTATTAGATACTCTTGAATCAAAATCCAAACAACAGAAATGCTGCTGCTATCTTAGACTGAAGGTGACAGAGATGGGATAAAATTTAAAAATCATCAAACTTGTAGGATTTTACAGATCAGACCAATAGAGCTATCTGACTGCAAACAACACAACCAGGATCGTGATCCAGGAATCAGGGATGGAAATAGAAAGACACTAGGAAATTACCCACTAGTAAAATTTTTATTTCCTATTCCTGTACCCTTATGATCTGCTGGCTTGGAGGTTTTCTCTCCAAAGGAGAATTCTTCCACTAGGAGACACAAGTATGATTCTGTTGTACTAGAAATTAAAACTGCCACATTGTTACTTTGTATTCCCATACCTCTAAGTTATCAGGCAGAGAGTTACTGTGCTGGCTGGGGTGGTACTGACTAGAATGATACTTGAGAGACAAGGAAGAGTGAGTCTGGAATACAGGAGATCCTTTATGGCATCTTTTAGTGTTACCATTACCTTAAAATCAATGGAAAACTACAATAGCCCACTCCAGGCAGGACAACTAATGGTCCAGACCAATCAGGAATAAAGATTTGGGTCACCCACAGGGAAAGAACCACAATCAGGTAAGGTGCTTGCTTAGGGCAAAAGGGATAACAGACTGGGCAGTAGAAAAAGGTAATAAATACCAACTATGAACATGTGATCAGCCATAGAAGTGAGGATTGTAAATATCATGAGAGGGTCTTCCTCACTTTATTATGAATATTTTATGTGTGTTTACTTACATATCTCATCAAGTAACATGAGATTTACTACTTTTATATCCTAAGTATTATCAACTTAATATGACAGTCCTTAAGTAAGGGAATATCGAAAAGAATAAACCTCCCCCAAGGAATTCTTCTGGGGAAACAGTCCATGCATTTTCAGCTGTGCACCGAATAGTTATTTCATGAGAGGCTGAAGTAGGACCTTGTTGGAGTCTTTATTTAAATATTAAATATGGTTTACAGAAATGCATGTAGGTGTCACATTGACAAGGGATGATAGTTTTGTGGTGGTTAATTTTATATGTCAAGTTGGGTGGATCACAGTGCACAGATATTTGGTCAAGCATTATTTAGGATGTTTCTGTGAAAGTGCTTTTTGGTTGTAATTAACATTTAAGGTGGTGGATGCTAATAAAGTAGTTGACCCTCCATAATGCAGGTGGGCCTCATCTAGTCAGTTGAAGGTCTTACAGAACAAAGAGTGTCTTTCCCTGAGCAAAGGATTAGACCAGCAAACTGCAACTCCTTTCTGTGTCTCCAGTCTGCCAATCTACTGCAAATGATTTTGGACTCACCAAATTTCACAGTTGCAAGAATCAATTCCTATGATAGATAGATAGATAGATAGATAGACAGACAAATATAGATAAAGATGTGTAATTGTCCTTTGGTATCCATGTAGGATTGGTTCTGAGGTCATCCAAAGAAGCCCAAGTACAGATGTTCAAGTCCCTTACATAAAATGGTGCAGTATTTGCATATAAACTATGCATATCTTCTCAAGTGCTTTATATCCATCTGTAGATTTTTTTTTACAATACCTAAATGCAATGTAAATAGTTGTTATACTACATAGTTTAGGGAACAATGAAAAGAAAAAAAGTCTGTAACTGTTCAGTACAAGAGAAATTACTGTAGCTATTATTATTATTATTATCATGATCATTACCGACATCATTATTTTGACACTCAGGATTGAACCCAAGGGCACTTTGTTACTGAACTACATCCCAAGCCATTTGTATTTTTTTTATTTTGAGACAGGGTCTCACTAAGTTGCAGAGGCTGGCCTCAAACTTGTGATCCTCTTGCCTCAGCCTCCTGAATAACTGGGATTACAGGCATGCGCCACTACACCTGGCACAGATACAACTATGTTTCTGAATATTTTTGATTCACATTTAAGTCTTTTCTTCCTGTATAGACAACAATATGCTTGAGGACTAAGATCAGAGTTTAAAATCCTTTGTCTTTTCCCTTCATAGTTCAAAGTTCTTGTTAGGTACTCAAAATATGTTTGCTGAATCAGTAAGAAATAAGTAAGTAGTAAGATACCATGAGCATACTACAAGAACTAGACGCACCCTAGTTAGATATAGAGAGATAATTCTTCTCTGGGAGGACAGAAATATGTTCATTGCATTAAGGTTTCACATGGGAATTTCATTAGCAGTCATTGGAAATCCTCCCAAATGCCTATTCCTGCCCTACATTTCTTCCAAAATAACATTTTGGCTCAATAAGTCATGCTTCAGTAAACCTGTAATTACTTATAACATATTTTGTCTTTTCATCATCTGTGCACATTAATTCTAAGCAATGATGTTATTCTATGACCACACAAAGGTGTCCTGAAATGAGCATATAAAATCTCTCCATCTCCAAGTGCACTTACACCATACTCTCGGGCTCTACCGCACAAGCACCAACTGCCTTTGTGACATTCACAAGAAGAGCCTGGTTTATTCCAACGAGGAGGTTCACAAGCGGTTGAATGCCACCACATCTCCGGACAATGACTCGGTTTTCATGTTCTTGGCAGCATTCTCCCAAGGCCCCGACCACATTCACAAGTACTTCTTCGGGTTGATCGGTTAAAAGTCCCACCAAAGTTTCAATGGCTCTGTATTCCCGAAACCTAAGATCATCACAAGAGCATAAGACATTTGGCTAATATATAATTGCAATTATCAGCTCGCTTTATGCTGAAAGTAATGTTTCTCTAACAGCTAAAAATTACTAAATGCCAATCACATTCTTATTCAATCCTTACAGAACTTTACAATGTAGATACTATTTAATTACCATTATCAGATGGCCAATCTGAAGCTTGGTTAATATGAGGCTGTCATCCACAGCCAGTCATCTGCTCCAGATTGTCCCTGGGTCACTAAGCTGAACAGCCTGTAAGACAGCTATGGTTCTGATCACATCTTAGTTCTGCAATTCCATTCTGCTAAGAGTTTCCTCTGTCTTACAGAGAGGTGATTTTACATGGACAAAGTATACTAAATATTTCATGAAAACAAATGACATATGTTTACTTATAAACACATTAAACATAACTTTTTTGTACCTTTGGGTTTAATAAGTCTCCCAGAATTAGTAGCTTGTGCTACTTACATTAAGAAAAAAAACTGTCAACTTCAGATATCTTCAATATTAACTAACCATTATACATTTTAGCATCTCTCTCATTGTGCAATTTTGCTGATTATTTAATTATATTTTAAACCAAAAGAAAGTATGATATATAAAAGTAAATATTTGAAAATCAATAGTTTCTGTATATAACATCTTTTCCCCTTTCTAATAAATTTCAGCAGTGTTTTTCCAGTATCATGATGCAGCTGAATTTTTACTGCTGAAATGTGGTGGAACATTTAATTAAGATAAAAAATAATTAGTTGAGCTAACCCTGATCTTGTCACAACTTCATTATACATTCTTTTTTTTATGTTTTTTTATTAGTAGTTCAAAACATTACAAAGCTCTTGACATATCATATTTCATACATTTGATTAAAGTGGGTTATGAACTCCCTATACATTCTTTACTAAGTATGTTTATTCTGAGTCAGGACATATGAATTTCCTGTTAAAGGAACTCATCAGATGGAGACAAGAAGGAGGTGTCTTAGAATACTCATTGAGAGTGTGAACTCTAAACATATAAAACAAAAAGAGTTAAATTTGAAGGTTAAAATAAATAAAAAAATTTACAAGCACTTTGAAATAACAAAATAAAATTTCAAAGAAATCACTTTTGAAAACAACTACTCCAGGAGTGGTTAGTTGGCATTCTGCTGACTCATCTGTATATCTTTGAAACAGGAAAAAAGGATGAAAACACTTTCATCTCTAAAGATTCCTTGGGAAATTTATTCCTTCACCTTGATAGGTCTCTGCAGGAAACAGCAGCAGAGATACTTCTGATTTAAATGACTGTCCATGTACCAAACAGCCTATTCACACAGAAAGGTCACTCCAGCAAAGCCCTTCACCCTACTGAGGTACATCAATCATTGTCTTGTAGTAACGCATTGAGAAGGACCCTTTATTTCTAACGATCCCTTCATGCTACCAACTTAACCCAGAATGTGCAATTTTGAATAAATTAGAGCCACCCCTTTATGAAAATAGCACTGAAATTCCAAGAATGTGATTCCTTGGCCTGATCTTTATTACAGAATATTGAGTGCCTTCTCTTACTTGATCACATTCTCTTTGCTGATGGAGCATTTCCATATTGCCCCTGTGACAGCAGCCAACAATTCTTTATTCTTAGTGTTATTGAGTAGATTGGCCAGCGGTTTAAGTCCTCCATGGAGCCTCACCAGGTCACGGGTTTCCTCATCTTCAGCACACTATACAAAAAGTCAAATGAGAGTCTATCAGTGATATAATGTCTCTCCAGCAATCAATGATTGCTGGCAAGGCTGGTCGTCAACTTATGATTTTTCAACTTCAGGGTGGCATGAAAGTGGTATGTACCCAGTAGAATCCTTACTTCAAATTTTCAATTTTTATCTTTCCCGGATTACTGATCTGCAGTATAATACTCTGTGATGCTGGACAGCAATAGTGAGCTGAATCTTTCAATCATTCACACAATTAAGATAGCGGACAACCAATATGCTACAGGAGACTATGTTGCTAAACTGTGATGTTCAGTAAATTAGTTGTTTTCAACACACATCAATATTTTCAACTTATCATTGGGTTATCGGGATATAATTCCATCATAAATCAAAGAGCATAGAAACTATGAAACTTCTTTTCACAAAGTATCAAGATGTATCCAAGCAAAATTTAATAATTCTTCCCCAACACCAACAGCTATCTGATGATATCTCTCTCCCCTTACATGGTTCTGGGAATGCACAGCAGTTTTTACAACTTGGCAATTCTCCCAAGCCAATTTGGAGTAGCCTGGGCATCTACAGAGCCAGAGGCAAAGTTCAGTAAGAAAAAAATAGAATACTCCCATTCTTGGAGAAGGATGTCTACAGTGAGACACCCAGGGTTTTAGGAAAATATAGTGGAGAAGACAGACAAATGACAGGGAGGTAGTCAGACCTTGAATGACCCTTGAAACCTGAAGACAAAGAATTTTCTCAGTTGAGTTTCTGTGCTCAGAGCAGTGGATTTTATCAATAGTACCTGACATTTTATTCAAATATTTGTTCATGTTTGTTTCATCCTCTGGAATAAATATTGACTATATAAATATATCCAACTGATTATTATTCTCAGATTAAAGAGCCAACACATGAGGCATTCATGATTGATTTGCCTTTTATCCTAAGCATACAATTGTTTTCTGATGCTAGGCAAAGTAGAGGTATGTTGTGTGTCATCAATGAGGGCCACTAGAAGAGATCCTCACCATAATGCCCCATAGAGTTACACTTGCTATGTTTATCTTCTGAGTATGATTTCTGATTCTCATTCAGTGGCAAATTTTAAAAAATAGTCACAATTTCGAAACAACTCTTAATGGCTTCTCATATGAGAGATATGTATAAGTCAAGGTCATAAATCCTTGTTATGGGCTGAATTGTGTCACATGTCAATGTCCTCTCAGTACCTCAGAATGTGACTGTATATGGAGACAGGGTCTTTAAAGAGGCAATTAAAGCTAAATTAGATCATCGGGATTGGTGCAATCCAATAGGATGTTCTCCCAGTAAGAAAAGATTGACACCGGCATACACACAAAGGAAACATCACATGAAGACACGGGGAAAATGAAGATGGCCATCTATTAGCCACTTACTCAAGCCTGGGAGGGAGACCTTAGAGGAAACCAACCCTGCTGATACCCTGATCTCAGACTTGCAGCCTACAGAACTGTGAGGAGATAAATTTCTGTAAAGCCATCCAGTCCATGGTACTTTGTTATACAGCCCTAGGAAACAAATCTAATCCCCTACTGAAAGGAGTCCTGGGTATCTTCCTCTAGGAAGTCTGCTCTGGGTGGGTAGAAGCTGGTGTGGTCAGGAATGAGCCAGAATCTCATTTAAATGTCAAGGCCTTCTTTTCCTCTTTATCATTCTGTTTTATGATAGACTATGAATATTATAATTTACAAAAAATAATGAAAATTATGAAAAGATAAAACAGGCACACACTTACACACACACACACACACACACACACACACACCCCATCTTGTTTGATAGTGATAAATTTCTCAAGATTACTGTGTTTGAATAGGCCATGCAAAAAGCAATATAGGATTATATGCTAAATAAATTGTTTTAGAAAACACAGATATATGTGTCCTTTTGGGTGGGGGTATAGGAGTTGAACTCAGGGGCACTTAACCACTGAGCCACATCCCCAGCCCTATTTTGTATTTTATTTAGAGATAGGTTCTCACTGAGTTGCAACTATGCAACTCATTGCTGAAGCTGGCTTTGAACTCATAATCCTCCTGCCTCAGCCTCCCAAGCCACTGGGATTACAGGCATGTGCCACCACACCAGGCAATATATATGTCTTATAGAAATATAAGTAATCAGATATATTCAAGCATGTTTATATCTGACATATACAACAAATACAGTATCTACCATTATGGCAACACAATGGTTCTCAGACCTATTCAGGGATGAAAATCTCTGAGATGCTTTCTTAAAATTCAGATTTCTGAGTCCCCTTCCCAGAGAAGGGTCATGTGTTTAGAAACAATTAGAAATATTCCTTTGAGCTAGATGAGAAAGAACACCAATAGAGGCAGAAGAGTAGGCTCCTACCTGGTAAATGGCCATGGCACAGTGCTCCTGCAATTGCTCATTCTCACTATTTAGATTCTTCACTAGGTTTTCAATGATCTTTTCAGCTTTGATTGCAGCTCGGTAGTTTTCCTAGGAATATGAGCTTAAATATTTATGTGTATAAAATGCATGAATATAATTAGCCATTTACATTTATTAATAACTATGATGAGCAAACTTTCTAAGTAAATAAACACTGAAGTCAAAGTTGAACATAGCTATACCATAAGAGAATTATCCAACATTGAAGTTTGATCTTTTTTCTAATAGAAAGCTAATATTTTGAAAAAAAAATCCTAAACAGCTATGTAATCTTAAAAATTATTATTTTTAACTAAAAAAAGTCAAGGTAAGAAAAAAAAAAGGAAGCAGAATTGGTTTGTGTACCTCTGATGCACATTCTTGCAGTGTCCCCACTACTGGAATTAACATATTTTCATGAGAAGTCTTCAGTAACTGAGCCAGCAAAGGGATGCCCCCTGCTTTACGAATGGCTTCTTTATTTGAATGACTCTTACTGCAGCTCCACAGTGCCAAAGCCCCACAGCGAGCCACTTCCACATCTCTGGTTTCATACAGACTTGATTGAGCTGGTTCTGTTGAATTCTGTGCACAGTCTAGTAAAGCAACCTACAAGAAGAGATGAATGCAATGAACTTGGATGTCTTTAAAACTTAATTCACCATTCAATAGCCACAAGGTTGCTACCAAGCTCACCTCCATCATCACCATTTAAAAATCAACATTTACACTACACAGCAACCAGTGAAAATAAAGAAACAAACAAAAACCCTTCAAGACATTTTCCTCCAGATTTGGAAACTCTTTTATTTTCTTCTGACAAAAAAAAAATCTCACCAAGACAATATTTTTCTAAATATGGCTCTAATATTTATATTAATAATATTTGTAAAAAATATTCTCAGTCTTTCTTGTACCTCAGAAAACTAAGCTTCCTAAAACCATTAGAGCTTTCTAATGAGAAATGAATGATCTAAACACACTTAATACCATGAGAACTTTAGGAAGCACACAGCCTTCTACGTGGGTTACCAAAACCAAACGGCACAGCTGCCAGCATCCTCCTTGTCCTTTGTAATAATCAAAGTCACTGAAGACCTTAAGGAAAAGGCAATTTATTAAAAGGATACAGCAGTAGTTCAGATTGCCTCTGGGAGAAAGTGAAGCCAGACCTCCCAGAGCTGTGACTGGAACCACAATAAGAAGCTATTCTGCCATTCTCTGGGCTCACCATCTTTATCTGAGGACATTGGTGCCATCATCTACTCCATTCTTCTTTGTCTATTGGTCAAATGCCTTGGATACAGCCCACCTATTCATGCTGCCCTTCATCCTAAATTTAGAAAGGAGTAACCCAGACTAAGTAGAGTCTCTCAATCCCAATTCCAAATTCCTGGGACTAGCATGAGTAGACAGTTACAGTCTCATAACAAATGGCTTAAGGAAAGACAGAGGCCAGCAAAGGGAGGGAATGTTCACATGGTTTCTAACTACAGACTACCAATGGGGTAGTAATGCAGGAAAGGAATTCTAAGACAATGGGACTGAACACAAGGCAGACAGCATAAGAGTACCTTTCTACTACAGCTATTCCCTCATTATCACAATGAAGTCCAAACTCTAACTCACTGAATAAAGCCCTGAGTGAGCACATGGCCTTCCACCTTTATCTTGCTAGTTGACTCATCTCACCTTGACTCTGGCCACATTAAGTCACTTGCAATTTCTACTCAATGATGTTTCTTAGCTCTGGATCTTTACCAACATTCCTTATCTTCCTGAAATGCCTTTCCCCAGCAGGTGTGCCTGACAAAACTTACCTCCCCAAACCTTGGTAAGCAACATCTCCCCTCTTCAACTGACCATCCCCCTCCTTTGTTCCTCCACCATTCCCTGTACTGGCTTCAGTTAAATAGCTGAAGCTCACCATAAGTCTTATAGTTTCATCTATATCCTACCTACCCCCATACTCTTTACCTCCATTAGATTGTGACATCACTAAGGTCAAGGAAGTACATTCATTTCTTTTCCCACTACCTGATTCTTTACCTGCCTCCACACTGCACTTAGGAATTGTCAGGAATGTTTGCTACTAAATGTGGGAGACCATCCTTACACGTGACTGGGTTACACTCCCCAGCTGGGTGCTGAGGCACTCAGTTGCAGAAATGTAGCACCCTTCTTGGGTCCGACAGTCAGTGTCTCGTGCATGGGTGTGTCTTGCTACAGCCCCACGGGAGGAGCTATGCTCACCTGTTCCTTTGTAATATAACCCCTTGCCCTGTTTAGGATAGAATCTTCCATGAAAGTGCCTTGTGTGTGTCCCCTTCTCTTACTGTGCCCTAGGGTGTGGCCTACCCAGGTGTCAATCAACCTGCTGACAGTGGACATCATGAAGATAGACTCAGCCCCCTGAAACCTGACCCCTTGCCTCATTTGAATAGCTTCTCCTCAATAAAAGGGATCAGGGCATGCTCTCATTCTCTCTCTTTCTGAAGACCCTTAAGGTCAGAGGAGCCATCACAGTGACCCCAAAGAAAAAGGTATTTGTGTCTCTTGTGTGGTTATTTTACCTGGAGTGACCCCTGAGCCTTTTAGTCTCCAGAACAGAAACCCGACAACTAAAAAGGTAAAAAGAACATGGAAACAGGCCTTGGTACTGACAGCACTGGTGGGTCCATATAATCATCACTTAGACCTGGTAATGTTTCCCTAGATAGATGCATTCTCCCTGTTTGCTCAGACTTTGTGTCTTTTACCCTGTCATTTGTTGCCCAGTCTCCAGAAAATGACCTCCATCTGGTACCCAAAACACACCATGGCCAGTACCACCCAACTGGCTCTTACTGTAGCCTTGGGACCCTTACTCTGAGGCCATAACCAGCCACGGTACACTTCTGTTTCGAGTCATCTTGCTCACTTCCAGTTTTGGTTAGGACATTATCTATGAGTTACCTAGTACTCCTTCCCCATGCCTTGCAAACCAAAAAGTAGATCCTAAATCCTAATCTTTCCCAGGTGTATTCTCAACCCAGCAATTGCAAGTCTATTATTCTTAGTCTATCCATTCTTGGTCATTCCTGTTTCCAATTTAGCTATCATTTAAAATTATATTAAAATGTGTGCTATTATCTTGATTGGGTAAGTACAATTGTTGAAATACCAGTTCCCCAAATGTGATATAGAAAACTCTCAAAAAACATGTTTCAGTTTTATTTTGCATTATTCATTCATATGATTTAATGGAAGCAGTTCCAGTCAACAACCACATCAATCTACCATATGATTTCAATATTTAAGCAAAATAATAATAATCATAGTAATGATTACATTTCTCTCAACATTTAATTATAAATTTTTTTCAAAGAAAAACTAATAGAATTGTACAGCGATTGCACAATAAATATTCATATTTCCACCACCTAGAGTCTATAAAATCTGCTGTATATGTTTTATCACATATGTATTCATCTACCTATGCAAACATGTCTATCTCATTTTGAAGCAAATAATTATATTTTATAAGTACTTTGCAATGACAATTGATAACACAGAAGATCTCAGTAAATTTCTGAATACACTTCTCATTATACGTATTAACATTAAAATCCATATTCATCCAATAAATATTAACCCTTTGTGTAAGGTAGTGGCCCAATGCTGTGAAAGGCACTAAGATATGTTAAAGAACTTAAGGTGAAGAAATGGAGACAATAAAGAAAGATAAAAGCTGTGGAAGAGACCCAGTATATATTGATCCTTACTATGGAGTATGAAAACATATTTCCACATTGTGCTTACTTACTTTATTTATTGATCTATTTTGGTGCTGTGGATTGAATTCAGGGATGCTCTACCACTGAGCTACTTCCTCAGGCAGTTATTTATTTATTTATTTAGAGACAAGTTTTCCCTAATTTCCTAAGGCCAGACTCGAAATTGTGATCTTCCTGATGCAGCCTCCTAAGTCTCCGGGATCACTGGCATGTACCACCGTGCCTGGCTACATGTACATTTTTAAGGTCCTTGCCAACATGGCAAAGCTTATGAGCAGAATGCTGATATATTCTTTTCTTTTGATGGCAGCTATTGAAATAATCATTTTTTTCTTATTATAAAAGTAGGACATTCATAGAAGACAAATGTTGAAAAACATTTTTTCTATCAAAAAATCAGTAATCATTTCAGAGAAAACCCTGTCAACAACTTGTGGATCCACTTCTAATTTTGCATATGTATTTATATATGCTTGTGGGTAGCTCTCTAAAAGTTGGGATCAGAGCTGAGCGTGGTGGCACACATCTGCAATCCCAGCTCCTTGGGAGACTGAGGCAGGAGGATATTATGAATTCAAGGTCAGGCTGGGCAACTTAGGAAAAAAAACTTGTATCAAAATAAAAATACAAAGGATTGGGGGGTGTAGGTCAGTGGTAGAATGCCCTGGGTTCTATCCCCAGTAATGAAAAAGAAAATTGAGGTCATAAACATCAACTGTTAAAAACTGTTATCCTGTTATGACTTTATATAATATAATATACATTTTATTCATTTTACTAAGTAGTTTTCTGAAACACAGTACTGATGGCTGACTACAGATGTTTCCCATGGATATCCTACACATTGTTTTACTCTTGAATGTTCTTAAAGACTGGGCTGTTTTTAGTCTCACATTTCGATCTAACCTGACCTTCTCTATGAAAGAGTATTTTCAGTAAGCACACTGGAGGCCAGGGCTTCCAGCCTGCTTTCCATCATACAGGTCTTACCATCTCTTACCATCTCTGCTCTTATGCACAAATGGATCCCTACCAATGATATCGGTGGCAATCACGCCTGCTTTAAATTTTTTCTGTTTCTTTCAAAAAATGAGATTTAACATGCTTGATAATGCAAACATACAAAAGTAATTATTAAGGACATATATGATATACAAAGAAGACTCCCATAGCATGCCTTTATAGCTACTTGATGTCTGGAGTGGCCAGAAAGGCAGGAGGCAATGGGTGGCAGCTCTTGTGCCCCGAGGATGTCAGTGGTACTCACCAGCTTGTTGATACCGCCATGCTGTCTCACAGCCCGCCGGGCTCTCTTAAACTTGGCAACGTTTGCAATGGTCTCAGCTGCCAAACACTTCAGACTCTTGTATGAAGAATCAAGTATACTAACCATAATTGGTAAGCCACCAAGGTCAACAATATTACGTCTGATTTGAGGATTATGACTGATTTCCTTCAGGATTTTTAATGAACCAATCTACATGGGAAAAAAGTGATAGACGAATGAGCGCTTAATACATAACCAGAGCTATGTTTAAGAAAATTTAAGTCTATCTAAAATCCTTCCCCAATCAAGTTTTTTTAAGAAATAGTTTCCATTCCCAGGGGTAACACATATCCTCCTATTTCTCTTCATTTATGCAAACAAACATTCATGGTTCCAGATAAAGCAAGAGAAAGAAGAAAAAGCAGGGAGGAGAGAGCACACCTAATAGAAAAAGCAGGTTATGAGCAAAAATAGCAGATAAAGATAATAAATAGGGGCTAGGGCTGGGGCTCCATGGTAGTGCAAGGCCCTGGGTTCGATCCTTAGTACCACAAAAAAAATAAATAAATAAAACAAAGGTATTGTGTTCAAATACAACTAAAAAATAAATATTAAAAAAAAAAAAAGATAAGAAACGTTCAGCTTCCTACAGTTTCAAAGAAAGCCATGAGAATTGGGTCCAAGAATTCTCAACCATTGTGAAAAAGCCACTCACCTTACATTTGACTTCATCTGTATCAAGCAAATTTATTAAAACTTCAAGGCCTCCAACATCTCTGATGGCCAGTTGACAGGTCTCTTGAGCTAAATTGAAATCCTTCATTGAACACAAAGCAATCACTGTTGCAGTCTGATTTCCTCCCTAGGAAGATACAAAGCCACAGAAAGGTTAAATAAAACTATGTTCCCATAGAAATAGACCAAATGGTTACAAATCCATGAACTAGGAAATATGTCTCCCCATACATAGCACATTAATCTTTTTTTTTTAAGTTCTCTGAGTGGGGCTGTAATTTGTTTAATGAATCATGTCGAGTTGAAGCATGAAAAAGCTGTACAGAGCATCATAAAATGTTATTCTAATTAAGAGTCAACATTTAAAGGTGGTCTGTCTCCTTTAAACAGCTATAACATTAGGTAATATTAATACGTTAAAGAGAGGCAAGGGGCATGCCTGAAGAGAGCGACTGAGGAAGGGAAGTTGTATGCAGTGTTAAGAGAGGGAACCCCAGTTCCTGAACAGTGTTTTGTGCAGAGCAACCCAAGTTTGAAAATGATTCCTACAGACATGGTGCTGTGAAATATATATATTTGGACTTTGTTCCTGTTTATGGCATATGACACCTAAAATCTGTATAATCTTCAAAGTGGTAAGTATATTTTATATGCTGAAGTTGACTGATGCTGGCCCCCCCTACTCAGCTTCAGGATGGGAGCCCATCACCAGAAAGATCAAGGTGACATTAAAAGTTGAAATTTTTAGTTCCAACCCATTAGCCTCTAGAGAGGTGTGGGGACAGGTACATAGCATGCATTAAGGGTGTCTGAGTGGCAGGCCACTCCCCTCATGCTAGGCCTGTGAGCAGCAAACCATTTACCCCATAGGAACAGCCCTGGGCATGAGGCCATGTGTTGCAGTCCCTGTGCTTGATCCACAGTCCACTCCTCGATTGGTGGCTGCAAGGACAGTTAGCAGACATCCATGAGGACTGAGCCCTCAACCTGAGGGATCTGAAGCTATCTCCAGGCAGAGTGTGTCAGAACAGAATTGAATTAGAGATGAGAAGACATCCATCTGGTGCTTGCTGCTGCAGGATTGGTTGCCCGTTGGTGGGGAGAAGTTCCTACACCTTCTGAGGTCACAGAAGTCTTCTGGGTTGACTCATGTGGCAGGAAAGCACGTGGCATGTTTTTTTCCTGCATAGGTGTACAGGGAACAGAAAGTCTGGAGAAAGGTGTGGAAGGCAGCAGAGCAACTGAGACGGGACCTAAAGGAGGAGAGTGAGGCCTGTGGGGAAGGAGAAAGCAGTTCCAGTAAGACCTGCAGATGGGTGGGAGGGGCAGGATGAAGGGGGAAAAGAAAGCCTGTGAGTGACCTGCTGGCCCAACACAGAGAACCGATGGAGTGGACATCCACTGACTCATCACCACATGTGAAGACTAGTGGTGAGCTATTCTTTTAATTAAAACTAATCTGAGAGACTAAACATTTTTAATGATTGTCAAACAGACCTGCCAGGAAATTAAAATCAGAATTCACTACAAGAATCTCAAGGAAGGTCCACTGGTCATTACTGCTTTGAAAACCTAAAGAACATGGCCTAGTGCATGCCACTCCTACTGCCACTGAGACTGGCTAATTTAAGTTCCAGCACAAGCACCAAAATGACTGGAAAGACACAAAAGCTGCATTTCTGTTGCTAAGAAACTATTTTTATAAAAGATGCTCATAAAAGACAGCTTTTGGTTCGTGCTTCAAAACAATACCAATGGTCTAAAATCCCTCTTTTTTTTTTAAAGGAAAATACCTTTGAATTATCTGTTTTCATCTCATTTAATGTTGCCATTACATAATATTCATCCATGATTTGAATGCTCCCTCCTAAACTCTGTTAAAATTGAATTGCCATTATCATGGTGTTAGAAACGATTAAGTCTTGAGGGCCCTCTGCCTTCACAAAAGGATTGATTCCACTATCCCAGAGTGGATTAAGCTTCCCAGGAGTGGCTTTGTTATAAAAGAGATCTCTCTCTTGCTCTCTTTCTCTCATACATGCCCTCTTGCCATGTGATTGATGTAGTCTGCCATTCGAGGCTCAAACAGCAAGAAGGCCCTCACCAGATGCCGGCCCTTGATATTGGACTTCCAAGCCTCCTTAGAACTGTGAGAGATAAATATCTTTTCTTTATAAGTTACCCCATCTTCATATTCTCTCTCTCTCTCTCTTTTTTTTTTTTTTTTTGG
>NW_026000016.1:11974148-12092427 GCF_001458135.2 Marmota marmota marmota | reverse complement strand
ATTTTTTTTTTTTTTTTTGGTGGAGGGGAGGGTACTGTTTGAACTCAGAGGCACTCATCCACTGAGCCACATCCCCAGCCCCATTTTGTTTTTTATTTAGAGACAGGGTCTCACTAGTTGCTTAGCACCTCGCTTTTGCTGAGGCTGGCTTCGATCCTCCTGCCTCAACCTCCCGAGCCACTAGGATTACATGTGTGTGCCACTTCACCCAGCCATATTCTCTTAAAGCATCAGAAAATGGGCTGACATACGGAGAAAATACATAAACATTATATACTTATATATTGAAATATGTAGTTCTATATATTATATAATTTCTTTCTTGTTAGTATTTTAAAATATATCATAGAAAGTTTTAAAAGTTGATTATATATATGTATGTGTGTGTGTGTGTGTGTGTGTATATATATATATATATATTTGTGTTTATATATATGGCTTAGCAAAGAAAATAGAAATTACTTACAGACTGCCAAACCCCATCTTCCTTTAAGTCACACATGCACACATATGCAAATCTTCTTGCAAATTCAATACAATATATTACTGCTAAAATAAGAAACTGAAATGGGATTATTACAGGGTATACAGTGAAGGACCTAGGTATGATGATACACCCTGTAATCCCAGCAACTTGAGAGGCCGAGTGGGGAGGATCATAAGTTCAACACCAGCCTTGACAACTTAGAAAGACTCTGTCTCAAAACAAACAAAACAACATAAAACAAAATAAAACAAAGAAAAGAAAAAATGCTGAGAATGCAGCTCAAAAGTAGAGTGCCCCCGGCTCAAACATCAGAACCAAAAAAAAAAGAAGGAAAGGTTTAGACTTCAGCCTTTTTCTGACTCCTTTTAAGAAAATTCCTTCCACTTCTCTAGAAATGTTATGAACACATGTCCTGAGGCGATGTCATGAACAATGTCTATTTTTCATACTTATTCTCCCTATGGGTAAACCAGGCTTGTCCTTATATTTAAGATTGAGTTTAAAATAACAAGAACCTTAACTTTTATTATTTACATTTAAAATAAGTTACCTTTTATAGCTTTTAGTGTCTTTTTCTTCTTACTATCAAGAAAAATGTCACCAACACCATTTTCCATAGTTGGTTTTAAAATATAAAATAATAAATCCACTATTAGTCAAGTTATTTGGGGGTATGAGAAGAACACACGCAGTGTTTTTCTTTTCTTTGACTGAAAAACAGAAGTCTGATATTTTGTAAACCTTAAAGTATAATGCACATAATTAATTAACGAAAATGAAATGACACCAAAAGAATAAGCAAAAAAAGTAAGGAAAAAAGGATTCTTTCAACAAGGCTCTTTCTCCAAATTTAAATGGTTAAAAGGAGGCAGAAAATTCCCTGGGGGGGGGTTTCAGAAGGAATTCAGCTGGGGTCCTTTATTAAGAGTTTGAAAATCCAAACTCAGAGCTTGGGAGAGAGGAAGATCCTTGGGCACAGCGTTCTGGTCTTGAGCATGACTAGGAAGTAAACAGAGACCTGGGGCAGCCTGTCATGCTTCAGTCAAACCCAGAGCCTTCTCCCATCCCAGGACTTTTTCAGAGAAGAAAGCATCGTCTGGATATTCTCAGTTGTGCATGATCAAGGATTCTCTTGACTGTTATTCTTGCTTTATAATATTTACTTTGGTAGTAATTTTCTGCTTATGCACTCAGCAAAATCTTTGTTTCTTATTTCAAGTTGTCTTAATTTTTGTTGTCTGGACTACTTCTATTTTTGAGCTTTATTTCATTTTTTACCCTATAACCAATCACATACATTTTTTAAAAAGTCGCCTCATTGCAGCTGATGTCCAAAAGGTAAGAGTTTATATTTCTCTGAAATATCTATTTCAGGGATATTTTAAGGTAAAAAAAAAAACTATTTACATTTATCATTAAGAAGTGAGATCCTCATAGAAAAAAAATTTTGTAAATCGGCTTTTTCTGAAAATCTGGAAACATATTCATAAGCTTGAGGGATTTTTTTAGAACAGTTTTATATTAGGAAAAGTTAGTTTTTCCACATTTCAGGATTTAGTTCTACTGTTGTCACTGACCACACTCCCTAAAGGATTATAAATCTTTCAGAATGAATACCAGAAGACGGGAGCCAAAATATTCAACATACAGAGCCACAAATGTTAGCCAATTGCTATTCTTTAAATACCAGTTATGTCAGGATTTTCAAATGTTCGTCCTACTTTGTCCAGACGCCATAAACATCAAGCTTCGGAGAAATAACGCAAATATGCTCCCTTTTCAATTAAATCTCCCCCGAGAATATAATTAGTTGCCAATACTTATTTTCACATTTTATCATGCATTGCATTTGTGAAGTTTTAAGAGCTTGAGAAAACATAGTAAAATATTATTTTACTAGCTTCTGAAGGGTTTTGAAAAATGCTTCCAATAAACTTTTCCATTTCTGAAATTAATGCAATTCTTTTGCTAGTTGTCTTCCTGCTCCTGCTTCTCCTCAGACATCCCAGCTCCCATCTTCTGCAGAGTTCACTCACATTCCTTTCTTAGGACCAGCAGGCTTTTGTCCATTGTCACAAACAGGTTTCAAACGTGCAGAGATCCACTGTTGCCTTCTCTCACTTAAAATCTCTTTTTGAAAGATAAGACGAATTTAAGATATTTTTCTAAATAACGTTTTTGAATTACTGTCAATAAGGAAGAAATAAGGTTTTACTAAGCTTATTTCAAGATGAGCAATGTATTGAAACCGCAATAAGCCGCTTGTACTCTTTCATTCAACAAAATGTGTTACAGGCCAAGCCTGATGCCAGACATACCAATCAACAAAATGAACATGGTTCTTGTCTTCACAGAGTTTACATTTGAGTGGAGAGAAAGATTCTAACTTTTTAAAGCCCACCTTAATAAATGAAAAGTTCTTAAGTCTGAAAAATGCTACAAGGGAGATGAGTCTGGAGCTAAGAAAGCCCAGAATACAGAAATTCAACCCAACCCAGGGCATCATGGGGAAAGACTGTCTTAGCTGTTTGGACATCAAGAGTAGGGGCAGTCCCCTGCTAGGAGAGGAGGGGACCTCTGAGCAAATGGTATGCACAAAAGCCCTGCAGTGATGTGAGCATGGTTAAGCTAAGACTCCAGAAGGCCAATGTTGCCAAGGCCTGAGTGGGAGAGTGGTATAGATGAGATTTCTAAAAAATGAGGTGGGTATCAGTAGCTGCTTGGGCTGGGTGGAGAATGTTAATCTTTAACTCAAAACTGGCTGGCATGGGCCAATAACATTTTTAAAAGATCAGTTCAGCTACAGAGGGTCCTGGCTGGAAGATGTTAAGTGTAGACGTGTGGAGACCATTCAGATTACTGCAGAAACTGAGAAAAGAGGATATCTTAGAGTAGGAGGTTGAAGTGACTCATCAAGCACCATAAAGGAACTTTTGAAATGAAGGTTTTTATTTTTATTTTCCTTCTTTTTTTCTTTGCTTATGAAAGGACACTGTAAGCTAGTCATTGAAACTCTCATGGGCAGCATACCTGCACATTGCCATTTGAACTTACTGAGAGCACAGGAAGACAAGAGGGCAAGCAGAAGCATGATTGGAACCAGAATGCCCTTCGGTCCCATCCCCGACCATCTGTAATCAAGAAGCAGAGGGTGAGACCTGGCAAAGCCATACAGCCATCCTACAGCCAGCCAGCCAGCTGGCTTTGAACGTTCTCAGCATTTTTTCCTCCAAAACATGCCACTCAGAGCAAGAAAAGTGAACCCCTGCCAATGACTGTTCATTAATGATGACAGACGGCCCGGTGCCCAGCACAGAGGTTGGCTTAGAGAGACTATTCTTCTCCCAGGATGAGAAGTGGTAAAAAGTACTCAGATGAGTGCATATAACCATGTGAGTCTAAGTAGTAAAATACATTGCTTTGCCTTCTGTTTATTTGCAACCTATTTTATACTGACAATTCAACACTCAGAAACCTAAAACTCAACAGAATCCTAAGGAAAAAGGCAAAATACAGTTTCCAGAAGAAAAAAAAGTGTGTATGTGTGCATGTCCGTAAAGAAAGTAGACAGGTTGTCTGTCATCTTTCTTACAAGCTTTCTAAAAATTTTTATAAGAAATGGGTAAGGAACAATGCAAGGATTCCATATACTTTATTTTTCAATAACCAGGAACATGAACAGAAATTGAAAATTTACTGGAACATCCTAGTGACTGCAGTGAGGAAAATCTGTAGTAAATGTAACTGTCTTCCTAAAAATATTCAGAAGAATGAGCTGAATAATTATGATAATTAATAAAAATGATTCAGTAAAATGGCCAGATACAAGGTTAACATTTAAAAATGAGTAACTATCCATACCCTAAGAATAATAAACAGAAATGGATACTGGTTAAAAGTTCCCATGCCAGTATTAGGAAAATAACAATAACAAAATATCTATGAGTAAATCTTACAAGAAATGCTGTAGATATACATGGGGAAAGGCTATAACAATTTAGCAAAGTACATAAAAAGCTAAATCAACAGTCATGCCATTTTCCTAAATAGAATAACTTGATGCTGTCAAAATTACAATTTATCCAAAAATAATTTATAAATTCATGCAAACCAACCAAAATCCCAACAGGATTTTTTTTTTCACTTTTGTTTTTAACTTGCTTCTCAATGAATTCTAAAAATGATCAAGATTGAAAACTATAGAAAATTAGTTTGAAGTTTTTAACTCTCTGGTCTACCAAATATTCAAATACAAACAGCAATGAAACTGGCATGGGAACCTTCAAGTAAATGGAAGCAACAGAGAAAAGCCCAGAGCAAACTCTCAGGAGTGAAACCGCAGGGCTTGGTAACAGTAGCATCTGAGAGCCCTGGAGGGAAAAGTGGATGAATCAATAATCTGTGCTGACACATTCACTGTCCTTCAGGGGAGAAAAAAATAAAGTTAGCTAACTTACACTATACATAAAGTGAATTCCAAATGAATTCAGGATCTGAACACTTTTTTTTTTTAAATAAAAGCTGTATAACTACTAGAAGCAAATGGAAAAATAGTTTTTTCCTCTTGCTGTGGCTTCAGAAAAGCTTTCCTAACTCCTAAGATGCAAAATCCATAAGCCATGAAGAAAATAGTTGATGTTCATTAATACACAAAACTGTAGATAAAAAGGCATGTCACAAACTGAGAGAAAATATCTGCAACTAAGACAACAACCCAAAGGCTGATATTCACTGTTAAAAACAGTCACACAGAAAAATGGGCAAAGGATAAAATATGATGACTATTTGACATATGAAAAAAATGTATCAACCTCACTAGTAATCAGGAACATGCAAATTCAAGACATGTTTTTCCCCCACTAGAACTGGACAAAATAAAACATCAAAAAGACTGAAAATTAGTGAGAATTTGTAGCAAAAGATTCTAATCATAGATGTATGATTTTAAGGAAAAAACTTGGAAAGATTTTAAAGACTATCAATATCTAGACTCCAGACCAATTCAATCAAAATTTCTATTAATGGTATCTAGAAATCACAGTCTTTGTTTTTACTTTTAAGAGCCCTAGCAGATTTCATTCTGTGTCCAAAGTTGAAACCCATTGGTATATTACTGACATTTGTAAAGAGCTATCAAAATTTCTTTTATGTAAACCAAACTTGTTTGGTTTATTACTCTTCATTATTACCCTTTAAATGAAAAATAAATTTATAGCAAGACTTTTCAAGTTTAGTGTCCACACTTTCTTTCATTTTTAAAAGCAGCTTTATTGAGGTGTAATTGATATACAGAAAGCTGCACATGTTTAATACAATTTGATGAGTTTTGACATATGCAAACTTCCATGAACTACCACAATCAAGGTAATAAACATCTATCACCTAAAGAAAGTTTCCTTGTACACTTGCCTTTTTTGAGGTAAAAACATTTAACATAAGATCAACCCTCTTAAATTTCTTTAAGTGAATAATATATATTGTTTATTACAGGTATCATTTTGTACAGCAGCTCTTTACAACTAGTTCATTTTGCATAAATTAAACATCATACCCTTTGAATAATTCCCCATAAGAGTTATCAAAAATTTAAATTTAATTCTCTTTGACCCAAACAACTCTATTTTAGAGTATCCATCTGTTATGGTTTAAATATTAGGTGTCCCCCAAAAGCACATGTGTGAGACAATGCAAAAAAGTTCAGAAGTGAAATGCTTAGGTTATGAAATCCTTAATCTAATCAGTACTTTAATCCTCTGATAGGAATTAACTGGATGATAATTGTAGGCAGGTGGGTGTGACTAGAGGAGGTAGGTCATTGGGGGCGTGCCTATGGATGGGATTTATAATTTGGGGTAAGGGGAGCTCGCTCACTCTCTGCTTCCTGCTGCCAAGTCTTGAGCTGTTTTCCTCTGCCATACGTTTCCGCCATGATGTTCTGCCTCATCTCAGGCCCAGAGGAATGAAGACAACAGTCTTTGAACTGAGACCTCTGAGAATATGAGACAAAAATAAACTTTCCTTCCTCTAATTGTTCTTGTCAGGTCTTTTGGTCACAAAAACACCATCACTGACTGATGGTGTTTTGGTCACTGACTAAAACACCATCCTACAGAAACAGTGTATATATCCAAAGAATATCTAAAAATATTTGCTGTGGTTTTGGTTGTAGTAACAAAAATTGATTTGAGACAACTTTAAAAATCATCAATTAAAAAAAAAACAGTCATCTATAGGCCTGGGGTTGTGGCTCAGTGGTAGAGTGCTTGCCTTGCATCCTTGCATGTATGAAACATTGGGTTTGATCCTCAGTACCGCATAAAAATAAATAATTAAATAAACAAATAAATAAATAAATAAATTGTGTCCGTTAAAAAAAAGTCATCAATAAAGCAATTGTTAAATAAAGTAATGGTACAGCCCTATAATGAAATACTATCTAGTAATTAAAAAGGACAGAAGAAGATATGAAAGATTACAAAGGCATAATATGAAATATAAAAAGCTTAATGTAGAATGAGAAATGATATGATTCATTCAAGTGTACAAATTATATATATCCATGTACATAAACAGAAATATCTGGAAAGGAGTTTTCACACTTACTCTTTTTGTGTGGCTTGAGTTTTACAATAAGCACATAGTACTGTGGTATTTATATAATATTTTAAGAGCTTGATCCAGAAGGAAGTGAGGGACTAATCAACCAATATGTGATTCTGCTATACCCTGCATGTCACAGAAACATCAGCGGGCCACAGCCAGACAGCCACACCCATCCAGAAAGCAAAGCTGAGACAGGAGCCACAGCCTTTGGCCAGCAGGAATCCGAAAGGCCAGTGGACCAGAAAGGGACATGGAATTTCATAATTTCCCTACAAATATGCCATTTCTAATAATGATTATAATAGACCTATATTCAGATATAAAATGGAAGAACAATTATCCCAACTTCGGTGCCTCTTAAATCCTTAAGCCATACATTTAGAAGTTCTTCGGCATAAAAACTTCCGTAAAAGACATGAGTTTGTATTTTTAAAACAAAAAGCAAAGCAATCCTGCACATCTTGAAAACTAGGAACTAGCCACTGCTACTTTCCTCCAATCTATTTAATTTTCTTAAAATAATTTTTTGGGGAAAGCATTTGGGAATGAAAAATAAATGTGTTGTTTCAAAAACATGGGACAACAAATTCCCCTAAAAAGAGCTATTGGTTTTTTCAGATCATTACATAAAACTACGTCAAAATTCTTTCTAGTCAAAAATGTTATGAATAACTAGATGGACATGTGTATCATGGAATTATGCCCTAGCTGGGTTAGCTCATGGTAAGGGGCTCATGGATAAATATATGAAGAATGAATGAATTAGAAAATGATTTAAAATTCTAGGGACCTCATTTGAGAGCTTTTTTGTTGGTTTTGTTTTGTTTTAATGTTGGGGATTGAACTCAGGGCCTTGGGCATGTAAAAAGCCAGGACTCAACCAGTGAGCAAAAGCCCAGTTCCAAGATTTTTGATACTGTAGTTTCCAGTAGTTAAATTGATGTGGTCATATAATGCTAATTACTGGTAGTAGAAACTGTTAGGAATCAGTGGCACTGAATCACCAAACACATCTAATTACTCTGCTTTTTCTTCACATTTGTTTGTGATTGACAAGAGGCAAGGGGAGATTCAAACTCAAAAACTAAAGAAGTTATTACTAATTTATGGAATACAGGGTCTCCTTTGGAGATGCAGAGCTTCTCCCTCATTTCCACCTTCTCCTTTGTAATAAAAATAATGGGATGAAATGCTTCTTTGTGGGCGATTTTAAACATACAAATAACACACATTTTTCAAGTTAGCCAAATACTTAAAATGCATTCACTTCTCACACTACAATATTTATGAAAAACATGCAACGTAGACTCTACCAAGTAGAAATTTTGTTAGATGATGAAACTGAAATATGATTTCTAACAGGTAATTTTTTTAAAAGGTACACTTGCATTGTCACTGAGACATATTTTTTTAAAAAATTAATCCTCATCAATGTAGCAACATGTGTATTAACTTAAAGGTTTCTGTGAAAAAATCATGCTAGTTTTCCTTTCTAGCTACTGGAGTTGATTTGAGTACATAAACAATGACTGCTGGTTTCCATTTTCTAAAGATCCTTTACAGCACAAATAATTCTGCACTACTGCAATTCTTCTCCATCTCTTTAAGTAAAAACCTAGAAAAAGTGCACACTCCGGTATTGCCTTCCAAAAAATGAATACTGAGTCCCTTTATAAGGATGGCTCCCCATTTAGTCTCTTACTTGAATGAAGAAATGCAAACGAGAGAAGATGGTAAGGTCCAATAGCAAGGTCTACAGGCCTCCTGGGGCCTGAATTTCTTGACAGTGGGTCAGAATAACCAGGCAACGGGCAATAAAGATAGAAGCCTGGACACAGTCCCAGCCCGCAGCCGCCTTCTGTGTGGCCTGCAGCAAAGTATGCTTCAGCTTTTCCACCAATGAAACAAGGATCAAACCTCCTGCCACTCCATACCCAAAACCCAAGTAATGGGAATGGAATTTAATTAACTGTAATTGATTGCAAAGTACATCAAATTCCTGTGATGAAAAATCATTTAACTCCCAATTACCACTTAGAAGAACTCTATAACCAGTTAAGGGTGTGTGTGCATGTGTTCCTGTGTGTGTGTGTTTAATCTGTTCATGTAAGATCATTAAGGAGCTGAGCCCCACAAAAGCAATCTTTAACAAATGTTTTCAAGTCTGAAAAATGTCTCTGCCAAGAATCCCCTCTGGAGAGAAAAATCTAAAACATCCAGGGAGGCATCCCCAGGCACCTCTCTTGAAGCTTACAGTCTAGTGGGATTTCTGATGTGGATGTCTTTTAGATGTCACTCTAAAGGGGAACGCTAGACCCCTAGAACTGGGGGACTGCCAGCCGTCTTCATTTTTCATGGCCTGCAATTATGAATTTATGGATATAGAACAGAACAGAAGAATGGCGAGCAAGCTCCCTGGCTTACTTAACAGGTGAAATAGATAGTGGTGTTTTATTAATCTAATCACATAGAATAAACAAATGAGGTTCCCCCTTACCAACCCATCATGGGTGAAGAGAGGATAAATGTGTGGTGGTGACCATCCTTTCTCTCTATCGATGTGACCTCTTGTCATTGGCCTCCTGTCCCTTTTCCACCCAGATTCATTGTGCACACCACCTGCTGCTGGACACAGCCTTCTAAATCAATTCTTTCATCATCTCACCCCCACTCTGCCAGCTGGACTCTGGTCAAGATTCCAGGTGCAAAAACAGGCATCTTGCAGGGAGAAAGAACACATGGAGAAACGGCCCTGGGATTTAACTCTGGATTGCTCCATTATTATAGCAGGTATGCAGGAATGAGACCAGCTGCATCAAGCCCTGCAAGAGTAGGGGTGAAGAGCTCCTATCCTGCTTGCTAACATTTCTCTAGCTGAGCCTAAAGCTGAAGCCAGGATGGTACAGATATGTTATCCCCAAATGACAGCCTTAGACATGCCAACAGGGAAAACAAAGCCTCAGAGATTCCTCCAAACTACCTAACAGTTGACCAACTGTGTTCTTGACATCACTCTTATCTCAAACTTTCTCTTTGACTTTTGGATCTGATAGCATTAAATTCCATACCCAATCTACCCTCAATCCACATGGAAATGGAGTCTCATAGGCTTTCAATCTTTGGTCCAGTAATTAATCTTCAGTCTAAGGATACTTTCACTAATGTGCTTGAAATGCAGATATACTTATAATTGGCAACCGTTCTACATTTTACTTCACTTTACCAAAGACTACCTGCTTATATCAATTTATAATATTTGTAACTAACAAATCCACAAATTTTTTCAAACAAATAAATATTTTTCAAATGAATTTACAAAATATCCTATAATTCTCCTCCTTTTCCACAAAGGAGATCTTCTACATACCTTATTTAGAAATGAGTAAAATCATTGTATTTTTAGAGATTCACAAAATTAGTGTGGAGCACAGACACAAATAAACCATCTCCTCCAATCACTGGAAATAATCAAAAGCACAATTTTTCCTTCCTAGACTTTTAAAGCAGTCCTGGCCAGGGGAGAAAATAATATCTATATAAAGCTACCAAATGCACAATAAAATATTATATCTCCAAAGAGAAAGGCACTGGAGCAGGAAGAGGAAAGGACACAAGACAAGTGGGGAAGGACACCACTGCAGAAGGAACAGCCCTGGCTCAGTGGCTGGAAGAACTGCTCTCAAGAAACAGAGATCAGCAAAGCCTCACTTCTCAGGAGCCCGGTCCTCCTCTGCACCATTTGGACACAGTGTAAAAGGACAAACCTGTAATTGTTAGCAAGATACCTTGCAAGATACAAAAATGAATTTAAAAGTCTTTTTACTCAAGGAGCAATTGATAAGAGACAACCTGAACTATCGTGATAACAGAAGGCAGAATGTATGTCTCATAGGAAGAGAGCTGAAGAAGGAATATAGTATTTCACTTACAATTATCAGCTATGGGGAATAAAAGAGGCTGGAAGGTCAGTAAGCAAAACTGCAATGTCTTCATTAATTGAAAAATTAAATTGTGTCCCAAAAGTCCAGACAAAAAGAATACATGCATATATAAAACTTTTGCTAGTTGAAGTGAACATATGTCAAGGCCAAATAATTAAACATGAACTCCCTTTACTTACGTGCCAAGATCTGAGCTCATAGTACTGGATAAATAATAAGCTGTAGTTCATTGACCTGTTTGGGTATTAATGAGCTCATCAAATTATTTTTGAACAATCACAGACATTGCTCTGCTTGGAAAATGGTTGAGTAGAAAGTCAGGTCAACATTAACATTTTTCTGCTGGTTGAAGTCTACATTGAAGCCATAATTTTATAAATTAAAATGTCATGTGTATTTATTTTGAGATTACCTAGAGACATTCAATTTTGCATTTCAGAGACTTTTAATATCCTTTTGTGTCTTCATATAAACCATTTTACCTGTGTCAAAAGACTTGAAATCATTTGTAGATATACTTTTTCTTTTATTGGCTATGTTAAGAATATTTACCTGTGGGAACTATAAGAATTCCAAGCAATTTACTGTCTGGCCAAAAGTATCACATTTGCACATGATTTATTGATGAATAACTTGTGCAAACTTAAGTAGCACTTCATCAATAACTGTTTTCCTTAGCTGTTCTGGGACAGAAATAGTGCATCCCTTTTTGGCCCAATACCATATGGACTTATCCTAAATAGTTGAATAGCTTAAGATAGTTATTCAATAATTAGACTATTAGGAGAAACTCTCTTTACCATGGTCACTGGGTGGATATTGTCAAGGATGGTTTTTGCTCTCTCACTCTGTGCCTGCCTCATTCACTAAGGGAGAAAATTCTTTCAGCTCTTAGCACCAGGATCTGTTACACTTACTGGCAACTGATTTGTTTTTATTTAAGGATGGTAAGTCTTTCCCTCACTATGTGAACTCACTGTATTTTCCTCCATTTATTGGATGCTAAAAAACTTAAAGCAAAAATTGAGGGCCACCGGCGCAAATCAAGAAGACTCCACATCACACATTTTCTTTATTAATGGCCATACGCAACAGGCATAATTATGATTGCCAACAGGTTATTGAAGGCTTCATGCTAAGCACTTTACATGTGTTATGTTTCATTTAATATTCATAATAACCCTAACATATGAGAACTTTTATTTTTTCCATCTTCTCCAATGAGGAAAATGAAGCTTAAAGAGGCTGGTCAATCCACCCAAGGCCACCAAGTTAGTAAGTGGCAGAATTCCAACTTAACCAATATCTTTCCAACATCAAAGATCATGCTTCAACGTACTCCATTATTCCATCTCCTGGCCCATATTATGTTTCTGCACCTTTAAGTGTTCACTTTTACTAATGAAATGAAGACAATGGACCAGGACTCTTCAGAAAAGCATCAAAGCTTCTTTGAATTATATTTCCAAAAGACCATGTCTGAGCCCCAATGATCCTATCCAGCTCAAAATGCCCGTCTCAGAGTAATGGTGGCAATGTTCTCTGCTGTCAAATTTTACCCCAGGTGACGTGCCCCTTAAGAGTTGAGCAGAGTCAACAGTAGGGTAAAGAAAGGGAATCAAGGGAAAAGAAGAAAGAGTGGGAAAAGAGAGGTACTGGGGAATTAAATTATGCTTTGTATACATACCAATGTATCACTGTGAATCTCACTTTTATGAATTATGTACCATTTTTTTTTAAAAAGGAGGGAAGCCAGTAGAGTTGAGAAAAGGCATTGAGGGGGAGAGAACAGGAGAGAAAAAGGGAAAGCACTAGGAAATGGTTTGATCAAATTATGTTATGTGCATGTATGAATATGTCACAATGAATCACACTATTATGTACAACTGTAGTGCACCAACAAAAACATTTTAAAGAAGGGTTGATAAGAGGCAATCATAGGAAGTTCTGTGGCTCAGTCAATGAGTAGAGGCACTGGAGTGAATGTACTGAGGCTGGGCATTGCTATCCTACAGGTTGGACTGGGCCACTGTTCAATTGTATGGTTTATGTACAAAGATGCCTGTAAAATTATTTTCAGGAGCATGTGTTGAATCTAGTGGGGCTCTTACCTAGTGTTTTCAAATTTACAACAGACACAAATGTTCAAGATTCAGGAAGAAAAAATAAGAATTCCTGGAAATTCTTAGGAATTCTCCAAATTATAAGTTATTCCATATTTTTCCTAATATATTACTTATATGTTTTTAGGTAATCATGAGTGAGCATAATAATAGTGAATTACTTCCATAATAATAAAGAGTGAATTATTTTTAGTGGTAGAGTCATGCCAAAAATTTTAAGAGGTTTTCTTTTTTAAAAAATCTATCTATCTATCTTATAAAACAGGATTTATTATTATTATTATTATTATTATTATTATTATTAAGCAGTATACTGTGCTAATCAGCTTTCTGTTATTGTAAGAAATACCTGAGATAATCAACTTATAAAGAGAAAAGGTTATTCTGGCTCACAGTTTCAATGGCTTCAGTCCATGATTAGTTGGCCCCATTCTTTTGAACCTGTGGCAGTGCATCATGGGCAGGAGCATGTAGTAGAACAAAACCACTCACCTCATGGCTACAGAGCAAGAGCGAGAAAAAGAGACCAGGGCCTCACAATTCTCTTTGAGGTCATGCTCGCTGGCAACCTCCTAACAGAATCTACCTCTTAAGAGTTTTACCATCTCCCAATAGCTCCTAGCTGGGGACTCAGCCTTTTAAAACATGGCCCCTTGGGGAACATTCCAGATGCAAAGCATAGAAACATGTGACACAATTTCATATTATAATAATATGCAAAATGACCTCCACCTAATAATGATATTTGATAATAGAAAACACTAAAGAAGGGGAGAATTAACACAAAATAGATTCCATGTGAAAACCATCTTAAAAATTGAAAGATGATAAATATTAAAATTTATAAAATGTTATTCTTTAAATAAAATTATGAAACATTAATCTTCTCATTCAATAGTCTTGATCTTTGTTTCATAATAGTCTATAGACTAAAAAAAGATATTTCAAGCTGGGGTTCTCTGGGGTTATTGCTCAGTGATAAAGCACTTACCTAGTATGTACAAGGCCCTAGGTTTGATCCCCAGCACCACACACACACACACACACACACACACACACACACACATATCAAGTGATCATTACTTGATGCTTACATCTTGTTTAAATATAAAAAACATTTTAATGTTTTTATTTTAATTAATAAATAGTCGTGTATATTAAACATTCATGAGGTACAATGTGATGTTTTCTTAACTCTTTATGTTGTGGAATAATTGGATTAAGCAATTAACAAATCTACCACCTCATATACTTGTCATTTTTGTAGTAAAAATATTTAAAATCTACTTTTTTAGCAATTTTGAAATATACAAAGGCTGGGCACAGTGGTATATGCCTGTAATCCCAGAAATTTAGGGGGCTGAAGCAGGAGGATCTCAAGTTCAAACCCAGCCTTGGCAATTTATCCAGACCCTGAAAAGGGCTGGGTTGTGGCTCAGTGGTAAAGTGTCTCTGAGTTCAATTCCCAATACCAAAAAAAAAAAAAAAAGGAAAAAAAAGAACATTATTATGTAGCATAGTTACTATTATGTTTAACAGAATATTAAAGCTCCTATCCAACTGAAATTCTGTACCCTATAATCAAGGTCTTCCCTTCTCCCACCCACCCCCTCACTCTGTAATCACCATCCTACTCTCTACTTTCATGAGTTCAATTATTTTAGATTCCAACATGAGACCATGCCATATTTGTCCTTCTGTGTCTGACTTATTTCATTTAGCATAATATCCTCCAGGTTCATCCATGTTGTCACATGACAGAATTTCCTCCTTTATAAAGGCTGAATGGTATTCCACTGTCTGTGTTTACATTTTCTTTAGGTTGCCCCCACATCTAGGTATTATGAACAGTACTGTAGTGAATGTGAGAGTACAGACATTTCTTCAACATAACTGATTTCATTTCCTTTGGATATATACCCAATAGTGGAATTACCATACTGTAATTCTATTTTTAGTTTTCATATTTTTTCATAGTAACTATATTAATGAACATGCCCACTAACAGTGCACAGGGGGTATCTTTTCTCTACACCCTCAGCAGCCAATTATTATATTTCAACTTTTTAAATTATAGCTCTTCTAACAGGTGGGAGGGAATATCTCATTGTGGTTTTAATGTTCATCACCCCTGATGATTAGTAATGATAAGCATTTTTTCACATATCTATTGACTATCCCTATGTCTTCTTTTGAGAAATATCTGTATAGGTCTACCCATTTTTAAATTGGATTCTTGAAATCACATTCAAGAAATCTTGGCCTAGACCATTTTCTGGACCACTTCTACTATCTTTCCTAGTAGTTTTACAGTTTCAAGCCTTATATTTAAATATTTAATCCATTTTAGTTGATTTTTGTATACGATATAAGATAGGGTTTAATTTCATTCTCCTACATGTGCATATCCAGTTTTCCCAGCACCAGCTATGAAAGAGACTATCTTTTCTCCATTGCGTGTTTTTAACATCTTTATCAAAAATCAGTTGACCAACTTGCTCAGGTGTATTACTGGGCTCTCTTTCCTTTTCCATTGGTCAGTGTGTCTGTTTTTATGCTAATATCTTGGTATTTTGATTATTATAGCTTAATAATAGATTTTGAAGTCTGGCATAAACATGAAAATATTCTATATGTTTGCTTTGATTTTGATTGAGCCATTG
This sequence comes from Marmota marmota marmota, assembly GCF_001458135.2. Taxonomy (NCBI): domain Eukaryota; kingdom Metazoa; phylum Chordata; class Mammalia; order Rodentia; family Sciuridae; genus Marmota; species Marmota marmota. The sequence goes on along the minus strand of NW_026000016.1, from coordinate 12,076,610 downwards.
AAATCTGCATTGCTTTTGCTAATTTATATTATGTTACTCATTTCACAGTAGAGTATACCACAACATACACATCTTTGTATTTCTTCTGTTAAATTACTCAGAACGAAATATGTAATACATACACATATATTAGTACATTTACATATATAAAACATGCAAGTATTCAAACACTGAAAAATGACGGCCAACATTACTGGGTATGTTCAAACAAAGTGACACCTCCAAGCAAGATTAATAAGGCTACATAGAATCACAGGTTGAAATTGGAAACATAGGTCCAAATGTCACATGTGAGGACTCATTTTGCTTCTAAAATTTCTTATTCTTGGATCATCACTTATAGGATTTATATTAAATACACTATGTATAGAAACTTACTCATATTCATTTTCACAGGGAAGACTCACATTACCAGAAGACGCACATTTAGAGCATGAGAACAGCCACCAGCAGGGGTGGCTGATTAGATTATAACTCTTTCCTCACACTTACTCCTGCCTCAGTCCCTGGAAATGTTTACCATCCATCACCCTTTCTCTGCCATCAGCATTTTCTATTCTTGTTTTCCATGAGGTCTATGGATTCCTTAGAGCCTGTTATGTCCTTATAATAATTATTAAACTTGAATTCTCAAAGGGGAATTAGAATAATTTTTACCATTTTCCCAATTTCCTTATTAATTTTTCTTGGGATTCAAGATTCAGGAAAAACAGTGTTTTCTGAGAAATGCTGGGAATTCCAGTTAAAACCGAGTCCATCAGAGGGAAGGAATGTATTGTTTTTGTGGCAGAAGTGTCTTCTGTTTTCTTATGCATGCCTGTAACACTGCATCCATGCAAAGGGTCTTTGTCAATTTCATAAAAATGTACACAGGCTATTTTATATGCCACCTTGAAATCACCTCAAAGCCTGGAAAAGTATCCTTTTGCAGCCTAACAGGCACATAAATACCTTTAAGTATGCAAAGCTTCTGGAAAATGCCTTTGGCTGATTTGACCAAAGATGTGTAAAAGCAGAAAAAAACCATGAGGTGAGTTGAAATGGTTGTTTTCCACAAGTACTTCTGGAATCCAGCTTTAGACAAGGCCTAGATAGAATCAATATCTGCTATTCGAAGTCAGAAATGAATACTAATCTACTTTTGTCAAGCCACTACCCTCCATTCAAGAACTTAAATACATTATATGGACCAGTTGTCATGTAAAATATTTTCATACATCACCTGACTTAAGAGAGAAATGGAAGTAGGCCAATACATATTTTTATCACCTACAATGTATCAGACAGCATGATACATATTTCAAATGTGTTTTCAATTCTACAGTACAGGTTTCATTCACTTAATCCCATGGTTTAAGAAAATTAAGACTCAAAATCATAACTTTTCAACAGCCACCCTTCTTGTAAGTGAGACAGCTTAAAATTTAAACTCAATCCAGCTTTGAAAAACCACACTCTTTCTATCCCCTCACACTGCAAATCATAAAATGTCTGCAAATCACAATCATGTATGTGCCATGCCCCTACTCCTCAACCAGGAGAGAAAACTGGTACCAGGCAACCTAACTGCTCCCTAGGACTAATCTTGAAACCTCGGGGTAAATAAGACCTTCTCCTATGCACACTTAAATAACAACATGGGTAGTTTCTTATTTGAAAGAAACATAAAATAAACTTAGATGCAGACTATATATTTTGGTGACAGTTTTTAAAATGAACTTTGTAAATATGGTACAAAAAAAAGTATTTCTTACCTTTAAATATTTCACCAGCTTCTGAATTTGCCAATATTCCGAAGGCAAATCTGCATTTGCTTCCTGACGATGATCAGGTTGTTCTTCATCTTCTTCACTTTCCGAAGAGCTCTCACTAATAGTTTCTTCAATCTTATCGACACTCTTACTAAGAACAACAAAAAATCCATGCATATAAGCCAGAACATAAACTTGGTTAGAATGATAACATTTTAGGAACATGCATATAAGTAATAGATGTACCAATACCTTCTGTGATTTCTTAGAAAAGAGAAAAGTTTCTCCATTTCACTCAAATTTGGAAAGGTCAACACCAGTGAATCGTGATGTTATGTTTATATAACAAACTACCTACAGTGATCATGCAACAAAGCTATACAAAGAGATGCATCCAAAAATATTACAGGCAATCCTGTGTATGATTGTTCATAGAAACTTTATTTTTAATAGCTCAAAACTAAAAACAACAAAAATATCCTTCAACAGGTAAATTATTTCAATTTCAGAGTCAACCTCTGCAACTTAGCAAGGCCATAAGCAACTTAGGGACCCTATCTCAAGATAAAAAAAGGCTGGGAATATAGCTTAGTGGTTATGCACCCTGGTTTAATCCCTAGTACCCCCCTCAAAAAAAAAAGCCTCTAATTATCATGCTAACTAGCCCATTATGGGAGGGTGGCTTTAAAGAGCTGGTCATGCCATCAGAAACATACTGAAGCTGTACTTTTCCATGTGAAAGAGATGGTCTTTGCTTTTCAAGTTTTCCATGTTTTTCCTCTTGGCTGTCTTTTGCTGAACTTTTATGTCTGAAAAAAAGAGATCTTTATTACTTTATGCTAAAAAATAAGAAATAAAAGTTGCATGAATCATATAGAAATGATCCATCATTTTCACGCACCCAAATGATGGGTGTTCCTGAGACAGAGAATGATGATTTCCAACCTCACCTGACGTCCCTTTTGTTTTTCAAACAGAGCCACACATTTTATACACTGAAGAAACTTTCGGTCCAGTACTTCTTTGTACTCTAACAGATCTTCACACTAGGTTGCTATCATTGTATAAGTCCTCCAACCCTTGCCTTTTATAGGTACTTACTGCTCTCAATTAGAGTTGCCTGTGGCTTCTTATTTTTCTCCACCTAATGCTATAACAGAGCCTGCACCTGGTTTTCCAGGTATTCCCAAGTTTAGCACACTCCTTAACACAAACTCTGTTCTCACTAAATACTTAAGTAAATTCATAACTGAAAGAATAAGCATCTGATAAAAGTAGCATTGGAAAACCCACTTTCCAGTTAACAGAATTACCTATACATTTTTTCATTCTCAAACTTACTCTTTCAAGTAGAAACACAAATTCAACAAAATTGATGAGAATCAGATGAGCAAATATGTCTCCTCTTTCCATAGGGCTTATCCTTCCCAATAGCTATGGATTTACTTCCAAAAAGAATCACCCTGTAGTTACCAGTCAGGGTACTGGTGTGACCAACCAGGAGCCAGTTCTTAATCATGTGACAACATAGAACATCAAATATAGACTAAAATTTGTAAGCTATTGGCTAAATCTAAAATGTGCTTGCTATAGTTTGGACCTTACATGTTCTCCAAAGTCTCATGTGTTTAAAAGATTGGTCCCTAAGGCATCCTATTGGAAGGTTGTAGAATCTTGAAGAGGTGGGGCCTAGTGGGAGGTCTTTAGGTCACTGGGAATACATCCTCATAGTGGATTGTGAAAATTCAGTCACCTTCTCTTTCTCTCTTTTGCTTCCTGGCCTTGAAGTAAGTGGTTTTGTTCTACCACTTGCTCCCCACCAATGACATCTGACACCTCCACTTGAGGCCTAAAAGCTTTTGGTTTACTGATCATGGACTGAAACCTTTAAAATCAAGAGTCAAAACAAACTTTTCTCTTCATAAGTTATTATATCAGGCATTTTGTTATAGTGAGAGAAACCTGACTGACACAAATCTTTTGACTGTCTCAGCATTTAAGAAGCACTAGCTCTTTGGCACCTATTTATAAGAGGCCCCAAATGGAACTAATTTTATTTATTTCATTCATTCATCAATACAGTGTCAACTTTACATAGGCCTGTTAATATTTTTGAGACTCTAGTATTATTATAAGATGAGAATTGTTTATAGAAAAGACCTTAGTCATCCTGAAGGTTTCTCTACTTAACCCCATATTAGTTAATCATTTCGAAATTCCTAACACATATGTAATCAGGGCCCTTCCATTATGTTTATATCTTCTATGTTATTTCTCCACATATTTTATCATCCTTTTCATGGTTATTTGTCCCAACTCACTATCTACATGAACATGGACTATGTTCTTCCCATCCATTCACAGTGCTCCAACCATGAACCCTGTAGCTATCAAATCTTAGCACTTGGAATAGAAAGAGGAGCAGAAAGGAATCAACTTGTATCATAGAAGGATGTAAAAGTATCTCTTTGTATTTTTGTACCAAGAAACAAAGTTCTGAAGAAACTAGATAAATAAGTGGTGACTAAAGAAGTATGAGAAAAACCCATCATACAAATGTCTACATACATTTTAAAATCAACTTTGGTTCTCCAATTTAAGCTTGGCTCCAATCTCTTGGCCATATGAGTCTTCACAAAACTGATTTCATTCTTCTTCGGTCTGTCTGAACTAGTGATAACTTTGCCAGAGACAGCTTCTTTTTCCTTGATCTGTTTTTCCTCAATAGGATTTTTTTGTTCTTCATTGAATGTAAATTCCTTTATAAAAATTTAAAAATAACTTTTACAATGTTATCACTTCTGAATTACCTAGCACCATCTGAAGATTAACCCTGGTGATAAATCCTAGAAAGGAATTTTCAGATGCACCTTCACAACCAAGGCCCCTATTGGAGCTAGGTAGACAGTGATGTGTTGTTTTTAAACTTGCACTTCTGCTGCAGCACATACAGATACAATAGCAGGATTGGACCAACATATTCATCCCATCTCTAGAAAAAAATTAATTCAATCCCTATATGATTGGCATGTGTCATGTGTGAATTGCTTAAACCAAGGGTGAAGAGAGTATCTTTATTTTTATTTATTTATTTTTTCAGTACTGGGAATTGAACCCAAGGGGTGCTCTACCACTGAGCTACATTTAAAGCCCTCTTTATTTTTTAATTGGAGTTGAGGTTGGCCTTGAACTTGAGATCCTTTTGCCTCAGCTTCTGGAGTAGCTGAAACTAGAGTCACCACCATGCCCAGCTCAAAGGAAGCATCATACAGAAGAAAAGGCATACGAATTTTAAGAGAATTCTCATGAGAAATGATGAAAGTCAAAAGACAGTGATATCCTCAAAGTACTAGAAATAAAAGAAAAACAACAACAACAACAACAAAAAACCTGTCAACCCTAAAGATTCTACTTTGAGTCAAAAAGATTTTTTTTTTTGAAAAATGAAATCACAGAAAAACAAAAACAGAAAATTCTGAAGACTTGTGCTACAAGTCTACACATTTCTTTGTAGAGATCCATGTTTTCATCAAACCAGACAGAAACAAAGAAATGAAAAGTTTCAGAAACAGTAAAAAGACATACAAAAGGCTTGTGTGTAATTTTAATCATTACTAATTGACTATTAAAGTCAAAATAACAATGTTTTGAGAGGTTTATAGCAGATAAAAAATGTACAACAATAACATAGAGGATGGGGAGAAGCTTTCAAGGAACACTACTCTAAGTTTCTTAAACTATTTGAAATCATATAGTATTACTTAAAAACAAACATGAAGGGGCTGGGGTTGTGGCTCAACGGAAGAGCACTCGTCTCCCACATGTGAGGCCCTGGGTTCGATCCTCAGCACCACATAAAAATAAATAAACAAAATAAAGGTATTGTGTCCAACTAACAAAAAAAAATACTTAAAAAAACAAACAAACATGAAAATTAAAGATATATATTTTACAGACCCTAGGGCAGCTATTTAGAAACTTTCAAAAAGAAATATAACTGATAAGTGAATAGCACAAAGAAATGGAGTCATTTTCTGAAGCTAAACTAATTGAAAAGAGGCAGAAAAAAAGGAAAAAGAACAAGAACAGATGGGACAAAGAAAACAATTAACAAAAAAGTAAATTTATATTCAACTGTGTCAGCAGTTATATCAATTTAATCTGATTTGAAAACCTCAATGAAAACAGAAATCATCCAATTGAACAAAAAACAAAACTCAACTATTTGTGTTCTGAATGAACTATATATAAAGGTATAAAATCATTAAACAAAAGGCTAGTGAAAATAGTTCCTGCAAACAGTAATCAAAAGGCAGACAGGACAGATTGCTGGAGGAGGATGGCAGAAGTGAACCAGGCAGTGAGTGCCAATCTCTTCACATTACTGAGAGGAAGAAGCAAATAAAAGCAGAATTGGGAGGTGGGTAACTACATTAATGCTCTAAGGCCTTATACTACACAGTCTGAGACCTGGAAAGACTGGAAGATAGATTACCAGGGTAGAAATCAAACTCAAGAGTACCCTAACCCAAACCTGTGGATTGGGGGCAGGGCATCAGAAAGAGAAAGCAAGAGGGGGTCATGGACATTCTCTTAAGCTTACCCACTTAAAAAAGACAAACTTTAAAGTGCAGACGTCTCCTAACAGTATAAACTACTTAAAACCAGATCTTGAAAAGAAAGCCGAACAGGGCTCCTAACCATCTTGTGGAGTCCACAGCGGACCAGTCAGTCAGTCAGTCACCCTCTTTAAATCAACATGGTGTCTCCCCACACCTAGACGGCCCAAATTAAACCAGAGGGGAGCCCCTGCAGTGGACTCTCAAAAGAATCCGGCCAGAAAGAACTTCTGGAAGGCCCACTGCTAACATAAATCTCAGAAACTCTTCTTCTCCCTCCTCCTTCTCCACAAATAAGGAAAACAGAGTGGGCTGGAGGGGACCTGGGCCAAGGGAAGTGCAGGTCCAGCCCCATACAGACTCAATGACCCAGGCATGGGGGTTTGGAAACCTCTGCATAGGCTCCCTTCACTCATGCCACAATGAAGCAGCTCTGGCTGAACAAAGGCAAGTTGATTCACCAGGCACCACTAGCACTGGGGTGAGGCCCCATAGGAAGCCTAGGGACAGTCCCCAGGATCAAACCACCATACCAGAAGGAAGCTGTCTGAAAAATCCAGGGACATACAGACCCAGTAGGAAATTGCCAGAGGCTCTGCAGCCGAAAGGGCTGGATACCAGCCTTAATGGGGAACAGGGCATTGTTTGGATACTTGCAGGACCTTGCACCAGACTAATAAAGCTGAGGGAACCAATGCAGTGGAAACTAGAGTCCAGATGAATTGCCAGAGACCTATCACTACACACCTCAGAGAGCAGAAGCAGCAGGGAAAATACTACTATACCATAGAACACCTGTGGAAAACCCTCAACCAGTGTGTCAGTTCACACAGACAGCTTCCAGGATCTTCAGTACCGAGAAAAGAAATCAGCAGATGGGAACAGGTACACAAGTGACCCATCCCAGTGGCCCACAGCAAACATAGGGACGCATCAGAGCTGGCATCCTGAGCTTCTGCAGCATTAGAACCAGGCAACTCACAACACTGCTCCCTCTAATATCAATTTGATCATATAAATAATCCCTTGGCTTGAATGATAATTGTTAATCCAATAGCCAATATACCTCCAAACCATTTGGATATATTTCATCTAATTGTTTAAAGCATTAACTGGAATCAAGCTTCCTATCTTTGTTTTCCTAGCTCTGGTTTATACTTGTTTCTCATACCACCTACTAATCCTCTTGCACTATCCACTACTACCTCAAATAACACCATTTCATAAATTAAGCTTTTATAGCCTCTCTCCCTCTCACTCTCTCATTCACTCTATTTTTCTATTCTTCTTTATCCCTCCAACATTTGCACAAGTTTTCTTCCTCCTTTTAGCTTGCTTAAGGTTATAGTTAATTCATTAAATTAAACCTCTAATTTTTTGGCCTGTTCATAAAATTTATTATAGGTTTATATCTGAGTTTGAGGAACCACAGAGAACAATTACAACCAATTTTGTTTTTAAAAGTTTCAGAAGTATGAGACTTGACTCAGAAATGATTATAGTAAGTAGGGCTCAGTGGTATCTCTTAAAGTGGAGCTAATATTGGGATCATCAGAGGTCACACATTAAATTAAAATATCATAATCTAGATATCCACCCAACTGAGGGCCCTTAAGAGCTCATATTGTATTTCTTCACTTAAAAGAAGAAGTTACAACTATTACTGATAGACGTACAAACAATATGAAAAAGCAAGGGAACCATCCCAAACAACCCATAATACTTCAACAACAGACTTCACTGACATCACAGTAGAGGAAATCTCATAGATGGAATTTAGAAAATTCATAGTTAAACTATTGTATGAGCTAAAAGACAATGGAAGGAGTAAATTCAGAGAGAAAATACAGGAAGTGAAAGAACACTTAAGAGAGATTCTGAAAATAATCGAACAGAAATACTTGAAATGAAGGAATCAATAATTTAAAGTGAAAATTCAATGGAAAGCATCACCAATAGATTAAACTACTTTGAGAACAGATTTTCATGCTTTGAATACAAAGTATACAATCTTGAAAATAAAGTCAACCATAGTGATAAGATGTTAAGAGACAACAAACAGAATATTCAAGAAATTTGGGATAATATTAAAAGTCAAATTTAAGATTCATTAGGATAGATGAAACACAAACTAAAGGAATGCACCATATTTTCAATGAAATAATATCAATATCCAAACCTTAAAAACAAAATGGAAATTCAAATACAGGTGGCATATAGGACTCCAAATATATAAAATGATAACAGATCCACCCAAGACACATTATTATAAAAATGCCAAACATACAGAATAAGGATAAATTTTATAATCTGCAAGAGAAGTAAACCAATTCAGATTTCAGCTAATTTTTCAACCCAGACCCTAAAAGTGAGCAGGGCTTAAAATAATATATACCAAGCTCTGAAAGATAATGAATGCCTACCAAGAATACTATACACAGCAAAATCCAGCTTCTAAATTGAAAGTGAAATAAAAAGCTTTCTAGATAAACAAAAGCTAAAGGAATTCATAACTAGAAAGCCTTCACCACAACAAAACATACTCAATAAAATATTTCATGAAGAAGAAATGAAATGTAAAACTGAAAACTAGCACAGGGAAGATTACACTAGAAGAATAGTCAATCAGAGGAGAATCAAATCCAGTTTAAACACTGGAAATATATAAATCATAATTGGAGGAAATAAATTCATCTCTCAGTAATAACATTGAATGTAAATGGTCTAAACTCTTCAATTAAAAGACATAGATTGCAGACTGGATTAAAAAACAAGACCCAATTAGCTGTCTGAAAAAGACTCACCCCACAGACAAAGAAAACCACACACTGAAGGTGAAAGGGATAGGAAAAAACATACCATCCATATGGACCTCATAAATAAGCAGGGGTTACCATTCTCTTATCAGATAGAGTAGATTTTAAGCCAAAATTAATCAGAAACAAAAAAGCATTTCATACTGCTTAACAGAATCATACGTCAACAAGACATGACAATCATATATATTTATGACCCAAACAATGGAGCATCTATGTACATCTATCTTCTCCAAACACTTTATAATCAGGTCCAGCTTCCAAGTGGTCCAACCCACAGACATAGGGCTTTTTTCTGTCTGGCTTTGGAGAAATTGAGAAATTCAGACCCTATGAAAAATATCTGACATAACATAGAAACAAAAACTAACAAAAAGAGACTTGAAAGAAAGTGAAACAATGCTGCAAACAATGTATAATTGTTAATTTTGGGTGTCAATGGTTAATTTAGGTGTCAGTGGTCAATTTTAGGTGTCAACATGGCTAAGGTAATTGTTTTGGTCAAATATGTTTAAATATTGCTATATAAGTCTTTTTCAGACATGGTAAGCATTTAAATAAGTAAACTTTGAATAAAATAGAGTACCTTCAATAATGTAAGTGGGTCTCATTCAATAAAGTAAAGACCTTTATGGGAAAGACTGAAATTTTCTCCCCAAGACTACATAAAAACCCTGCCTGATTTCCAACCTGCTACCTTAAGGACTTATGACTCCAGACTCAAATGTCAACTTTACCTTAGTTTCTAGCCTGCTAGATTGCCTTACATATTTCAGACTTACTGGCACCCACAACTGCATAAGCCAATATCTTTTTAAAATACCTCTCCCTTCCTCTCTCTATCATTTTCTCTCTTTCCTTCCCTCTCCTTCTCTCCCACACTTCTCCATTGAATCTGTTTCTCTGTAGAACCATAACTAATACAAAAAACAAGCTTTAAAAAAAGCTGTCAGCAATATACTGGGAGAAGATAGAAAATTCATGAAACAAGTGCCAAATTCTATAAAAATTAAAATTTAAAAAACCAAACAATAAAAACAAGAGAGTTTAAAATCTGAAAACATGTACAATGTTTGGAAAATCAAGTAAAAAAAAAAATGTTTTCAGAAAGTTCGGCTGAGGTAGGGTGGGATGAGAAAAAAGAAAATCAGAGGATCAGAAAAGTCCGAGGCCCAATATCCAACTAACAAGAGTTCCAAAAAGAGATTAGAGACAAAAAATTAAAGATATAATGTGGAAAATATTTTTTTCAGTTCTATAGGACATGTAACTATTTATGAAAAAAAAAAAAAAGAACTACCAAAAGCTGTACCATGAAGGTTAGAGAATGTCAGGGAAGATTTTAAGGCTTCTGAAGAGGAGAAAAGACAAAATAAGTAGATTGAATAGGGGAAAAGCCTTAAAATGCTTTAAAAAAAAAAGATTTTCAACCATTATTCCAGAAACAACAACTGAAAAAGAATAAGAAGGATAGTTTCAAATGTGCTATCAATTTATTTTCATTTGTTTATGAGCTTCTTTCTCCCAGGAAGCTCACTAAACGTTTCGGTACACCAAGAAAAGGAAAATTGAGCAGAAGACAAATTTCTCAGCAAGATGAAGGGCATGTATGAAAAACCCATAGCTAACATCCTACTCAATGGTGGAAGCCTAAAGCATTTCCCCTAAGAAGCACATTCTTGTGCACATGTGCTGAACACTCATCGGGAGTGTCCTTAATCCAAGTAGTCCTTAATAAATCCTTAATCCAAGTAGATGTGATCAGGGGATGACCACAAAGGATATATAGTCAGAGCTTCTAGGAGCCATCACCAGGGCTAAGTCTTTTGTTCTTAGTGTCATTCATTCAAAAGGAAAGAGGACAAAACCCTATTTAGAAAGCAATTTGTAATATTATGCTTATTGCCTAAAGAAAATCAGAAACACTTTTTTAAAAAAAACTTTTATTTATTTTTATGTGGTGCTGAGGATCAAACCTAGTGCCTTACATGTGCTAGGTGAATGCACTACCACTGAGCTACAACCTCAGCCCCATCAGAAACACTTTTAAAGTATTCTTTTTATAAAAGTTATGTTATGTTGTGAAAATACTCTAATGAAAAACAATGTCCAAAAATAGGCAATATTATTCTCCCAAATTTTTATACCATAGAAAGCTCTAGCAAAATAATATAAAGTTGTAAAAGTTCAAGAGACTATAAAACTTACCTGTTTTGACATATTTTCTGAAAATATTGCTGACTTTTCTTTTAAAAGTGTGACAAGGTCTTTATAAACTTCACTTTTTCTTTCATAATCAATGTCCCCCTTATCATCTGTTTTGCCCTTTGAGAGAAAAAATTTGGTGCTGTGATTAAGGCAATAGGAATAAAGAACCTGATCAGTACAACACAACTGAGCCTAGAGACAGATTTGTTCTTTCCCGCCCCCCCCCCCTTCTGTCTGTCTCTCTCTATCTCTCATCCATTCATCCATGTGGGAGTTCTATTTTTTTTTTTTAAGATAGAATTTCACTGTGTTCCTCAGGCTGGTCTTGAGCTCTTGAGCTCAAGTGATCCTCCTGCTTTAGCCTTCCAAGTAGCTGAGAGGACAGGTGTGCACTGCCACGCCTAGTCATGTGACAGTCACTGTACATGAAACGTACAGACTAAACCCTTCTCCCTGAACGTAATATGATCCTTTCATCCATTCACTATCCATTCAGCATCTACTCAGTACCTTCCAAATGCAGGTAGAGAACTCTGCTATTCAGCAGAGAAGTAAGAACTCTAATCCTTATAATTCTCTACTGTGAAAAATGTACTGTGACATCAAAAACCTTAGCTGATGAAGTCATAGAAAGCCTCAAAGGTAGAATGTCACTACAGAAAAGGCTGTGTTTCTGTTTATCATATTCTATTCTTGCTCTTCATGTAACAGGGCTCCATGGGTTCATTTTCCAGGGTAACCATCTCTGTGGAACCATCTGTCTGTCCATTCCTCTGCTGCTGTTCCTCTTCCTTCTTATCTCTTTTTTTCCCCATTTACTTTTTCTTTCCTATTATTCTGCCATAACAGATTATGTATATACATACTCAAAATTGCAGTCTGTTTTTAATCTTTTTAAACTATTGAATATTCTTATCATCCTTTTCAATTTTTAAACCTGAGAGGAATACTTAGATTTTTCCATATCAAATAAAATTGTATGTATGTAGATCAACAGCCTTTGATGGAAACAAAAATGCCGTGATTCCCCTCTAGGTCAAAGAAAATCATTCTTTTGCCTATTATTTTCTAATTAGAGATTTTGTTTTTCCTAACTATCAAACCAAAAAAGCAAAATTGGGGTCTACCTTCTCTGTGCAGAAATACATGAAGTGTATGCTAAAAAGAAAAGCACCTAATAATAAAGGTGCACCTGAAGAGAGAGATACCTGCAATAACCATGGAAGCAGCACCAGCATTTTGGTATGAACCCAAGCCAAGATGTAACAGCTCCCAAGCTGTCCCCTATAACAGCTGGTCCTCATTGAGGATCTGGGTCCTCCTTGTGGAATTTTGCTTGTAAGTCCAAAATTTGCATTGATGATATTGAGGATGGCATGTTGCAGAGAAGAAAGCTAAGCTCCTTCTGGGGCAGAATTTAAAAAGTCTGATTTCCTCAACATGTTCTCCACCTTTAATATAAAGCTGATTTTTACATAATGTTTCCCAAGACAGCCTTATCTAAGCCACCAGCTTCCTTCAAAGCTTGAAAAGCATCTTTCCTGCAGCCTCCACTGGCTCAGGAGACCAGGGCTTGATCACTATATGATCTTCCTGGAGGACAACAAGGAGCCCTCGGCCATCTTTCTTCCAGGGGAGCACAGAGGGACCCAGTGCACCTAACCACATTACCATGCAGAGTGCAGATCTCTATGCTAAACACAGAGCATGTGAGACATGTACAGAAATCCTGGACCTGGTGCGACAACCACTGTTGCACCTGCACAGTCAGCAGTCACACTGTAAGAATTTTATCTGCCATCTCTTCAGAAAGTCAGTGCTGGAACCCCATCTCCTGTGTTGTCTCCCTTGGGCTTGAGCATAAGCCCCAATAACATCTCCTTTACTTGGTGAGGATTGCTATCTCAAATTGAGCAAAAGAACCCTAGATTGATTGACAACACTTATAGTTATTTCTGTGAATTGGGATGAGACCCAAAATAAAGTGTTCTAATACCGAAGATTCAAAAAGCTATGTGCTGCTTAGCTCAGAGGCCACCCACCCAGACTCTGCTTTGTGATACTTGGACTGGGACTTTGCAAAGCCATACTTCTTCTTTGCCAGGTTAGGTTAGATTCAGGAGACAGGAAACTCAAGACTGAAAGCTGCAAGAAGAAGGAGGAAGATGCAACTTCCTGTTTGTGACCACTGTCCCTGATGGAGTCATTCCGGGAATGGCTCTTTACTCTTGGCATTGGCGACTGCTTTTAGAAGCAACTGTTGGTACCAATTTCCAGTTGTTGTTCCCACAGTCCCACAACCAGACTCTTCACACCCCCTCAGAAATATCACCATCAGCTGACCAGGACTTCATCTTCAATGTCCTGTTCCACCTCCAGATTCTCCTCAGAGCTCATCAGGTACCAGCACTAACTGAGAGGACCAAATCCCCAAAGGTCTGTGATCCGGTTTCATGGAGATTGTCTGGGCTCAGAGAGAATGAGCACAGCCTAGAAGTGGCCCTCTCTCCAGAGGTCCAGGTTCCCAGTGTTACGGGACACTTCCTCTAAGCTTTTACATTTGGATAATGCTCTCTGTTTCTCTTTGTCCCTTCAGCTCTTAGGATGGAAGCTGAAGTTACTACTTATATATTATCTCAGTGTCCTCATTTGCCCTTTCTTACCTTCAGTGACCATGTAACTAATCCATGTACATATTATGTTAAGGAGATTTTAGTTTTATGAAGTGAAATGGGTCACTTCGAAGTCTGTTTCTTAGAAGGTTGACTTATATGACCTGAAATGATGAACAATGAAGCTGATTCTGGGACTATTCTGAATTTGCCCAGCAGAAGAAGAGCAAAGGAATTTGCTTCATTTCCATGGAACAGAATTCTATTCTCTGTGGTCATCAGAACTGAACGCAAGACATAAACCAGCATTTATGAAGACTTGTGAAGAACTTAAGTCAACTGGCTTTAATTATGTTTTTAAGAAATTACTTACACCATTTAAAAACACTCCTTCTGTGCTGCAAGTAATGCACAAAGCTTCGACATCGTGGGGTTTTACCAGCACATAACACATCTCCCCATGAATCTGTCGCCAAGGGGGGGCTCGACATCCATTTGAAAATTCATAATCTGAAAACAATCATCAAGTCACTAAGAGAAGCTCCACTTCAAGTTTTATAAAATGTGTTGGCATCAACAAGATACTGTAAAAGTTTTAAGTTTTCATTTTCTTAAATACATGATTCTGATGTAGCTAAGGAAAGCATTTTGGCAATGTAACTATGAAAAAGTAAATAAGTAAAATGCATCTGATACAAAACCTGAGGTATATTTAATAAATTCCAAGACTGTTTTTTCTCCTTTTCCTGAGAAACGTTGGAGCAGCTCTATATCTTTCTTAACAGTCACTGGATTTAGACTTATTTGCCTGCAATAAATGTTTAAAAAATTAGCTTAAGCACTTTAAAACAGAATCTACAGGAAATACATGAACACATTCCATTATATAAAAAGGAATCTCTCTTTTTTTGTAATTAAAATTTTAGTTAAACTTAGTCGCATTTTAATCTTGTAACAACATTATCAAAACATCAATGAATTAGTGATTCGTGTTGGATGTAACACTAATTATATGCAAATATTCAAATATTCATTTCATTTTTAATAATGCCATACAACTAGAAAATACTATAAATATGAATACATTTGGAACTATACAAACTCTGTATGGTATTTGTGCTATAATCTAAGACTTTGTCATTGTCTTAAGAGTCTTTGAAAATAAATAATTTCCATACTTTTTTTGGGCATTTTTCCTTTAAAACTTTGAAAGCAACTTTTGCAACTAAGCTTTAGAGATTTCTCTGATAAAAGACTCACAGTGAAATATATTTTAGGGTATGATTGAGAAGGTGCAGATCTAGTTCCTTAAGCAATATGGCAATCTTCATCTTAATCTCATTTTCATAATCAACTTCTGCTTTAATTTTATTAAGGATATTTAAGGCAATGGAGTCTTCTTTCATTTCCCCAAATTCGGAGCCCAAGATTTTTACTACTGGGTCTCTGTTACCTGACAAAAAAGAAAGGTAAATAAAAATAATCCTCTTGTCTTCCAGTACAAATACACAAAGACTAACAAATCCATCAAACCCCTCTGAAATGTCTTTCATTAAGCTTCCTCTGATTGACCCAAATAGAATTCATCTCTATTATACTTAGGAACTTAGACCTCTTGATGTTTTGCTTGTATTATAGTATCATCTATGTACATTATTTTTCTAACAGAACAAAGACCAAGACGAACTGGCTTCCTCCCCTGCCTCTGATCCCCTCCTTACTGAAGATGAAGCATTGTTCAGAATAGGCATTCAATTCATTTATTCAGAATACAAATATTAATCCCTTTAAAAGAATCACTTATAGAGCTGTGTCTGTGTGTCGGTGCTCAAGGTTCATAAATGTTTTTTTTTTTTTTATAAACAGCATGATCCCTTCAGTCTACAGATCCACTGTCATTCTTTTCCACTTGTTCTAAATGTTTGTATTCTCAATGTCCTTTGATGTTAGAGTTAGAAAAATAAATATAGCCATTTATATTTGTACCAATATTATGTACAAAAATTTAAATACAAACTCATGAACAGGGCTGACATAGATGTGCAATTTGAACCTAAAGATGCTGAAAACAGAATTTGGTAAATATCAAAAACAATGTGGTGTGGCTGGCATTATGGCTCAGCGGTAGAGCACTTGCCTAGCGCGTGCGAGGCACTGAATTCATTACTCAGCACCACATAAAAATAAATAAAATAAAGCTATTGTGTACAACTACACCTAAAAAAATTAAAAATCCAATGTGGTTGAAATGAGGGAGAAAGGGTGAAAAACTTGTTTGGAATGAAGCACTTCAAAAAAGATGAAAATTCATATTTATTGGGACAAGTTAGAGGGTGATGCCAATTGGACTAGTTAAGGAAGTTTGACTTGATTGAAATGATGGTCTTAACCTTCTAACAGGAAATGGCTATGCCACCAAGAAATTGTATTGAAGGTGTAATGCTGAGGAAAGGACTGCATGGGTGGGGAGAAGAGAAGCCTTGAGAAGGAGACCAAGGAATCAGCCATTGCCCAGCAGTCTGACTCATCAACCTGTTATGTCATAAAGATTTGTGAAACCATCCCATTCACAATAGCCTCAAAAAAAAAAAAAACCCATGGGAATCAATCTAAAAAATGATGTGGAGGATCTCTATAATGAAAACTATTGAACACTAAATAAAGAAATTCAAGAAGACCTTAGAAGATGGAAGGACCTCCCATGTTCTTAAATAGGCAGAATTCACATTGTTAAAA
This sequence comes from Marmota marmota marmota, assembly GCF_001458135.2. Lineage (NCBI taxonomy): Eukaryota > Metazoa > Chordata > Mammalia > Rodentia > Sciuridae > Marmota > Marmota marmota. The sequence continues at coordinate 12,059,868 of NW_026000016.1, read as the reverse complement.
TGGCCATACTAAAAAAAAAAGTACTACAGAGATTCAATGCAATTGCCATCAAAATTCCAATGACATTCTTCATAGAACTAGAAAAAGAAGTCACAAAATTCATTTGGAAAAATAAGAGACGCAGAATAGCCAAAGCAATCCTCGGTGAGAAAAGTGAAGAGGAAACATCACAATACCAGACCTTAAATTATACTTCAGAGCTATAATAACAAAAATAACACGATATTGGCACAAAAAAAAAAAAAAACAGGCCTAAAGACCAATGGTACAGAATAGAAGACACAAACTCACATAAATATGGTTCCCCATACTAGGCAAAGGCACTAAAACACATATTGGGGAAAAGACAGCCTCTTCAACAAATGGTGCTGGGAAAACTGGAAACCCATATGTTATAGAATGAAATTCATCTCATCTCTCACTCTACACACAACTCAGTTCAAAATGGATCAAAGACCTAAGAATTAGACCAGAAACCCTGCACCTGCTAGAAGAAAATGTAGGCCCAACACTCCCACATATCAGGTCAGGAACTCACTTCCGTAATAAGATTTTTAAAACACAAGAAGTAAATAAAAAAATCTCTAAATTGGATGACATTGTTTTTAAAAAGCTTCTTTATAGCAAAGAAAATAAGAGCATGAAGAATGGGAAAGCCTACCAAATGGGAGGAAATTTTTGCCCGCTGCACCTCAGACAGAGTATTAATCTCCAGGATATATAAAGAACTCAAAACACTTAACACCAAAAAGGCAAATAACCCAATCAATAAATGGGCAAAGGAACTGAACACACGCTTTACAGAAGAAGAAATATGATCATTGAGAAAATATATGAAAAAGTGTTCAACATCTCTAGCAATTAGAGGAACACAAATTAAAACTATACTGAGGTTTCATCCTACTCTTGTCACAATGGCGATTATCAAGAATACAAGTAACAATAAATGTTGGCAAAGATGTGGGGGAAAACGTACATTGCTGGTGTTGCTGAAAATTGGTGCAATAACTCTGAAAAGCAGTATGGAGATTCCTCAGGAAACTTGGAATGGAACCACAATTTGACCCAATTACCCCACTCCTCAGTATATACCCAAAGGACATAAAATCAGCACACTATAGTGACTCGGACACATCAATGTTTACAGCAGCTAAATTCACAATAGCTAAGCTATGGAGTCAGTCTAGGTGCCCTTCAACAGATGAATGGATGAAAAAATAATGTATATATACAATAAAATATTACTCAGCTCTAAGGAATGAAATTATGGCATTTGCTGGTAAATGAATGGAACTGGAGACTATCATGCTAAGTGAAATAAACCAATCCCCCCAAAAGCCAAAAGCCAAATGTTCTAATATGTGGATGCTAACACAATAAGGGTGGGGGAGGGAAGAATAGAAGTACTTTGGATTAGATAAAGGGGAATGATGGGAAGGGAGGGGGAATAGGAATATGAAAGACAGTAGAATAAATTGGACATTACTTTCCTATGTTCATATATGAACACACTGTCAGTGTAACTCCACATCGTTTACAACCATAAGAATAGGAAGTTATACTCCATGTATGTACAATATGTCAAAGTATAACTAAAAAGAACAAATAAAAAAATTTAAAAAGAATGACTTTATAACTTGCCAGTAAATGGATGGATATGGAAACTATCATATTAAGTGAAATAAGCCAATCCCCAAAAGCCAAGGTTGAATGTCTTCTCTGATATGTGGAAGCTAATCTACAGTAAGGGGAAGAGTGAGAAAGAATAGAAGTTCAGTAGATTATACAAAGGGGAAGGAGAGAAAAGAAGGGGGGATAGGAAAGGGAAAGACAGTGGAATGAATCTGACCTAATTTTTCCTATGTGCATACATGAATACACCACAGTAAGTCTTACCCTCGTGTACATCCATAAGAATGGGGTCCTAATTAAGATATATCCCCTGCTTGTATAATTATGTTGAACTAGATTGTACCGTTATGTATAACTAAAAAGAACCAATAAAATGTTTTTAAAAAACATTAAAAAATTCATACTAGGTGAATTCTAAGGGAAGACATAAACCTGACTACCAAATTGCCATGTACTATGCATTTGAGACCTGAAATTAAGGGTTTCACCTAAACTGAAATGGATAAAATGTAGGAAAGAATATTTGGCCAAACCAGATATATATAGCATTCCATGTATTTTGTCTCACCTGTCAACTACCATTGGAATTCAGCTTTACATTCAAGATTTCATCCCTGTTAGGAAAGCAGCTTCGATGTGCACAGAGCCCCCAAATGAAGAGTAGGCGTGAGATAAAAGATGCTGCTATCGTGAGACTGACACCTTTTTTGTTTGTTTGTCTGTTTGTTTAAGGACTTTCTGCCCACCTCCCACAGAAATGGGCAGAACTCAAGGACCTTGTGTTGGGATCCACTGGTCACATAATTCCCAAAAAGCATAACACAGACAACACATCATCACCTATGATTAGGCATTTCTACTGAAAAGAAACATTTAAACACAATTATCGCAGGAAACCAATCACATTTTTTGCATGTTAGATGGTTGGATGATAATGAACTCATTGTATATCTTTAATGAAGAAGAAAAATATTTCCTGTCGAGGTGAATGAATATAACTACTCACAGAAGGCTGTGAGGTGCAACATGGAATGAGACTCAGAAAAGGAAATGTGATGTATTAAGGGCCATCTCTGCCAAAGGAAGAGCCCACATTCATTTAAAGGGAACAAGTGAGCATCCATCATAGCTGCATGTCAAGGGAGAGAGTGGATTCAGAAGTTGGTCCTAGAAGTCTGTCTTCTCTTCCAATGTGACTTATAGGCTACAGGCCACTTGTCTTTCCAGTTTAAATCACATGGAAAAATGAGAGACCTACAAGCCTACTAATGGTAAAGGATCAGGCCTTTTATTTTAAAGCCGAAATTTGATATGAGCATAGCAGTTTAGCTAAGGAAAAATTAATGGCGTTCTCATGAAGGGGCACACATAACTTTTCACCTTTTAAAAAAAAATTTTTTAGTTGTAGATGGACACGATATATTTATTTTATTTATTTATTTTTATGTGGTGCTGAGGATTGAATTCAGTACCTCACACACGCTAAGCAAGTGCTCTGCCACTGAGCTACAACCCCAGCTTGACTTTTCACCTTTTAAATGGTAGATCTTTTTAAAGAGACCTTAGTAAATGACACCCCTCAACACACACACACACACACACACACACACACAAGATTATGCTTCTAAAAGTTCAAATCCCAGATGGGGGCATAAATATCACCTTCAATACATGCTTGTGCCTCCTTCAGCTTTGTGTCTTTGGCAATGAATAACAGGTATGCCAGTTGCCCGAAGCTCCTGACTTTAATTTTTGGTACATAGAGAAACAGCAAAGGCTGTCCATTCTTATCCACTTCTTCTGACTCAACTGTTGTATCACTAAAGATGGAAAGGAAAAAAAATGAAAGCTTCATGTTACCTGGATGTCAGTAGAAGTTAAATTTAAGACATTTAGACAGATTATTATTATGTCTCATTATAATACACATGAAATATAAGTACCTCTGTTTGGAAACAAATCTATTTTCCTTCTTTGCATACCCACTCAGACACTTAAATCCCCAGACTTACCAGCAATCATAGTGAGCAACAGGACACATCCAGAAAACTAAGCATAAGACAATTTTCAGAATTCACAACTGAACTAAACTAATCACAGTTTCATTTTTGTTTCTCTGACAGTATGCTGGTTTCTGACATCTTTTTTAAAAAGCACTGGTTCTACTGAACCATTTATGCTTGAGGGTTTCTAATGTTATCTTATTTATGAATTGTTTACACCACAGTGATTAGTGGTTAGGAATTTTCTTCTCTACACTGTATTTATGAAGAAAAAAAGCTATGACAAAAAGGCAAATTATATCCTCTTTGTGGATTATCTTTCCATGCTAAACTCACTCATTTGGTTCACCTGAGGATAATGGGCTAAATGGGCTTTTCCTGATCATACATTATTGGGTCTCCTGGATTTCTTTCTGTCAATTTTAATTTTCTTTTCATTTTAAATTTTTAGGTTGGCATTTAAAAATTATTAAGGCATTTTTCTGGAAATGAAATTTCTACAGATTTCTACCACTTATAACATTGATCAAATTGTCTAGCTTTTTAAAATTATACATTGATATCCGTGATTAAACTGCCCACATGTTAAGACTTGATCTAACATAATCAAGTTGCAGATAAGTAGATGTGAAATGTGCCTAGTTCACCAGGAAGAATGAATCTGACAGACCCATGTTACCTGCCACTGACACTGTTCGTTTTTTTTTTGTTACTGGAAAATACTGCAGATACTAAACTTAAAAAGAAGAAAGGCTCATTTTGCCTTAGAGTTTCAGAGTTTCCAGTTTGTGACCATTTGGCCATGTTGCTTTGGGCCAGTGACAAGCCAACATACATGGCAGGGACAGAATGGTGCTGCATCTGCTCATCTTATGGAGACTGGAAACAAAGAGAAAGGAGGAAGAGGGACAAGAGAAACATATCCCCTTCCAGGACATGCCCCTAACCACCTCGCTTCCTTCCACCAGGCTCCATCTCTTAAAAGTTCTACCATGTTGGGGCTGGGGGTGTGGCTCAGCGGTAGAATGCTTGCCTAGCACGCGCGAAGCACTGGGTTCAATCCTCAGCACCGCATTAAATAAATACATAGATAAATAAATAAATGGTACTACAGATGTATTTTAAAAAAAAAAAGTTCTACCACTTCTTACAGGTTCCTAAAACACCAATTTGAGGACTAAGACACATGGCCCTTTGGGAGACACTTATCCAGACCATCTCACTATCTCACTAGGATAGAAACAAGCACTTAGGGACTGTGGGAGGCAGAATGATACCCCCTCAAAATGCCCCACATCCTAATTCCCCAAACCTGTGGATTCGTTCCCTTACATAGAAAAAGGGACTTTGCAGATGGATCGAGTTAAGGTTCTTGAGATGAGAAGACAATTCTGGATGATCTGAGATAGATGTGATCCCAAGTGTCCTTATAAAAGGAGAACAGGAGGGTCAGAGTCAGAGGTGAAATGACAATGGAAACGGAGGTCAGAGTGATGCAGAACCAAAAGAAACTGGGGAAGGAAAGGACAAATTCTTCTTGATCTTCTGGAAGGAACACAGCTCGGCCAACACATTGATTTTAGCTCTGCGAATTCATTTTAGTCTTCTGGGCTGAAGAACGACAAGATAGTAAGCTATTAAATGTGTGGTGATTTGTTACGTCAGCAGTAGGAAGCTAATACAGAGACTGTCTGTCTGGCACTACCTGTGACAGATAAGATTCTGCTCTATCCCCAGTACCTCAAATAATAACCACACACAGAGATGCTCAATTACTATCTGTGGAATAAATGAAATGCTTCTTGAGTTACTAATGATAGGTTGTATGTATATTTTCAACAAAATTCAGCTTCTGGAATAAAGGCTTTTTAGGATTGAGATTTCTTGGAGCCCTGTACCTGAAGGTTAGTCATTTTAAAGGGCTGGTCCCTCAAGGGAAATGGATGGTAAGAGGGCTAAGTTAGAGGATGACGAAGTACTAAAAATGTCAAACTACTTCACTGGAGACAGTGAAACTCCTGATGAGAAGTTGGAGACTGAAGTGCCTACGTGGCATTTTCACTGCTGGTACCCGATGAAGCCTGTACCTTAAAGGAGAAGTGGGAAAGCACCAGCTGTAGAGGGGATGCATAAGAGTAAGTTTCAGCTTCCACCATAGCTAACATGGAAGAACGTGCCCTTGGAAAGAAAAACAATGCACACAGTTTATGAAGCTCAAGAACGTGTTGCTAATGCAATCCACAGTCTTGATGGAAAAACTTTTAAACTGGAATTGGGCTCAAAACTCTCATTTTTGTAGATTGAGTGATTGTGTAATTCATACCTTCATTATATTGAGTCAGAAAACAAAGGCCCAAAATTGTATAAATTGTGCCCAAAGTTTGCATTACTACAGGGACCAGGACCTGCTCAATCTAATTTCCAGCTAACATATACTTTGTCCCAACTCATACATATCACTGAGACACAGTGGAATGACATTGGTAAGTAAAACATTTGTAATAACAGAGCAGACATGATTCACAAAACATAGTTCTATCAGAGAAGGAAAGGAAAGAGCAGGTAATAATATTTTTCCCATAGTGATTCTGAATAATTGTCCAATTTATAAATTTCCCAAGCTCCATTCTAGAGAATCAAATCATCTTAGCTCTGTATACCACCAGTTGATTGCTAGGGTTTGCATCTGAGGTATCCCCCAAAAAGCTCATGTTAGGCATGCAGAAATGTTCATAGATGAATTAATTAGATTATGAGAGCTGTAATCTCATCAGCAGATTAATCATTTGATAAATTGGTAATTTGAATGGATTACTAGGTGGTAACTGTAGGCAAGTGGGGCATGGCTGGAAGTAGGTCACTGGGGTTATGGCCTTGGAGACTATATTTTGTCCCTGACATGCCTCCCCATCCCCCTCTCTCTCCTTTTTCTTTCTCTTTGCTGGCTGCCACGAGTTGAAAAGTTTTCCTCTACAAAGTCCTTCCCGGTGTTCTGCCCACCTCCATCTCAGAGAAATGGACTCAGCTAACCATGAAACCATGCCCCAAAATAAATTTTTCTCCTCTAAATTGTTCTTGTTGGGTATTTTGGTCACAGCAATGAAAAACTAACTAATATAGATGGTATTACCATTGTTTGATGTCATTTGTCTTCAGCTGACAATGAATTGGGGATTCATTCTGAAATGTTTTAGGAAGATTATTAATCTCATTTTTCCTGCTAAGAACAAAAAGCAATTGTAAATGGGAATAAAAAGACATCTATGATTTTTGTGGAAATGAATGTAAAGATACTTTCCCAAAACAAGTTAAACATGGAGAGATGATGACAGATGTTACTACAGGACAAGTTTGTTGGAAACAATTCTAGAAGAAAAGATGAATTATGCAACATGTGAAAGGTGCTGTGGCTATACAATTAAATAGCAGTCTCCACAAACGGAAAGAAGATAGCAAAGAAATGTAAGACCTTTTCAATATGTGTAAAGGTTCAGTTTCAAATATCAGACGTTCACTCACCTAATTCAGAAGGCTGATCAAACTTTTATTAGCTTCCACAGAGAATGCATTTGGAGATGTACAAAATCAAATAAGAAATAAGTACACAAATAAAAACACAGTCCCATCAATATCTGCAGAGACCAACACAAAGGGTAGCTTTCCTACTTCACAGACTTAGGGTAGATAAAATTGATTTGTCTCAGAACAAAAGACCTGAGAGAAAGTACATGTGCAAGGAAAAACATATTCCTTTATATAAAAACATCCAAGGACATTCTTAAGTGGTGGAAATACAACCAAGGGACTCCAGACTCAAGTCTTTCAGGATGACTTTGTCCTTACGCACAGACACACAGAACTCAAAGGAAAACAGCTTCCCCACTTAAAGTAAATGTATAAATAGTGCACTGAGTGTCAGAAGCTAAGCCAGATGAATTCAGGTAAACCAAAGGAGCAAAGAATGAACTACTGATGGGGCTATTTTAATGATGGTTTCTTCTAGTCCATAAGGGCATCTCTGGTTTATCTCCTTTGCTTTATAACAAACACCAAGTGGTTATACATTGCTGAACATCCTTGGGTTTGGTGCACAGAACAAGAGGTATAGTCAAGACCTGGATGCGGAAGCATTTGGTACTTTGGTTATCACCAAAACCTCAGCTCTATCCTTTGCATTCTTTGAAGCAAGCAGTACTTATCAGGTTTTCATCAGAATCACACAAACATGTATTCCTTCCAATACAATAAACAAGTACCAAACTTCTTTCATCATCAACATCAAAGATATCATCAATCAAGGTCAAAAATTAAAGCAATGGCTAGAAAAATTACACGAAGAAAAAGCTGCATAGTAAATCTGACAGAAGTAAGACAATCAGGGAGCAGTTGTTTCAAAACATACATGGTATCAAAACACCTTGCTTAGGATGGAGTATTGTACATAAAGATTATGCAGAGATACAATTACAAAATAAAGCAAAAAGAACTTGGGCAAGGATAGAGAAGGAAAAAAAGTGACACATTTGAGGAGTGTGTTACATCCACAAAATTAGTAGGCAGCTGTGGTTGTGTGTGTACTTGGAACACAGAATGAGTGTAGAAGCCAAATACAGTGACAATCTTGATATTCTTTTCTGTCATCTGCTTTAAAGTCATCTTTGTACAAAGTAGTTAATGTGTTTTTAATCGGTTCTGTAGGTGAGTTCATCCTTCAAAGTAAGAAAAAACACTAAACTTAGTTGGGATCAATGAAGCCTCAGGTAATGACCAGTGCTTTGGGAAAAAGTGACCCTTGGCAGAGTCAGACATAAAATACACCAATAACTTTGTTCTTGGTTCTTTGTTCAGAGAAGGAAGACCAATATAAGAACTAAAGAGCTCTTAAATGCAGTTCAAGAATGTGTTTTAAGTTCTAAAAACGAATTTCTGACCTTATTGTCACAAATATAATCCCAAAGGGAAGGAGGAGGAAAAGCAGGGGACTGTTTTTGAAAGGAACCTCTGGCCAGCTAGGGGACTGTTTTTGAAAAGGTCAGATTTGAAAAGTGTATTTGCAAAACCAAAAGTGGCCAAGGAAGTAGACAAGAGAACACAATAAACTGGGGCTGCATCCTTGCTAAAGTAACTATCCATTTGCTTGCTTACTTATTATACAATCCAAATGTGTATATGTGTACTTGTACATATGTATATGTATGTATGTATGTATGTATGTATGCTTATTTATTTATTTACTTATGATCAAAACAGATGAATTGATACCACTTGTTCAAGCTGGTGGTAGGATTTTTTTTAAATCCAATATTCAAAAGGATCTCATTTGAGAATAGCACTAATTATGATGTCTCATTCTTATATTGAGCAAAATTCACCATTCTCCCCATCACTACATGAAATGAGATTTAAATACTAGAAGAGATTTCTGTCTATATCAGAAGTCACAAAACCAGTGACTGACATCTGACAGATAATTTGGAGAGATGAACAGGCCAAGCAAGAGGCAGCAGTGAATGCTGGGAATGGTGACCTGGAGAATGTGTCCTCTATCAAAAGAAAATGAGATTTGAATTTGAAAAATACATAAACACTACATTGGCCAACTGAGATATCCTCAAATTTCATCTGAGTGCCTTCAGTTTACAATCCCTTGTTTAGAGGATTTCTCAGATTCGAAGAGGGAACATGACTTGTGCAAAACCCACAATCAGTCAATAAAAAATAGAGGCAATGATGATATTAAATTCTAGAAGTAATGAAATGGCTTACCTGAAAAAATAACCTGATTGAAATGCTGAGGGCTTCAAATCTGTATTCCATTCAAGTGGTTCTACAAAAACAAATTTCGCCTCTTGGGGATATTTATGAGTAAAGTGCTCCACAAACACAATAATTTCTCTCAATATCTCCTCGTTCAGGGGGGTAATCTCCAGGGTTCCAGTGCCATAACCCGCAGCAGTCCATTGTGCAGATCTTGTGAGTGCCACGCCCATGGGAACAGCTCACACTGGGATCTGAGCTCACACTCTATCGGAGTAGAAAGAGTTAGAGCAGGCAACAGCATCCACCTTTCCCCTGGAACATTTTCCAAGATTTTAAACCAGTGTAACCCAACCCTCATTCTGTCTCTTCATCTGAGAGGCTCCGTTTTTAATTATCTAATTACTCTTCAATTCAATAAAATAGGTTTACAGTAAATAATAAAATAAATAAATAAACCTGACTAGTATCAAAGGACATTCCAATATCTGCCTGCTCTGAAATTAATAACTTCTTTCTAAGAGTCTCAGGCCTAAGAAAGAGAATTCAAACAGCTGGACAGAAAACCCAAACAGAAAATTCAAAGAGTGGAAAAAGAACTGGAGGTGGCTGGCAGCAAGTGCCTTGCTTCACAGCTCTGCTGGGGTGCTGGAGGTTTGAGTGAGAAGTGCTTATTTGATGTGGGCCAGACATAATTTAGAATTATACTGAGACTTCTGTAAGTTCCCCCAAGTGCCTTTTGAATTAATAAGAAGCAGGATAAGAATGCAATTGTGAAGTATAACTTTTATTTTTTCTGAAAATTAGTATAGAACATATTGATCCTATCATGAGAATATTTTAACAATCCAAATTTTATATCCCCTGCCCATTCATGTTGCACAGAATGAAAAAAAAATTATTGTAATTCACAACTTTTTTTGAGAACAAATGTGACAGAAACAAGAAGAGAAAGTCTTCTTGGACTGTTATCTAAATTGGCTATCAAAACAGCCTAACAATAATATTTAAAACCAAAATTCAAATGAAATAAATTTCACCTTGGCTAAATCAAAATTTAGTCTTTAAAAGATCTTTTAAAAGATGACATTATCTGTAACATTAAATAGGAATCAATTTTGAAAACAAGTTCTGATGTTAATTCATAATGGGTATTGTTTTCAAATAAACTATACTTGTGTGTGCTCTCATTTGTAATAATACTGATCATTAAAATCTTCTTTCCTGAATACTAGATAAATGGTTACAAAGTTAAATATCGAATATATTCAGATTTTTTATCCATTATTATTACAAAGGCCCAGAAATATAAGATTCTACAGAAATGACTTGGAGATTAAACTTTCCATAGTGTATTAAATCTTGAAACCCAATAAAAGGATTTCAGCACTCTAAAAAGGGCACTAATTCCTGCTCGGAAGCAGTATAGAAATATTATAAAGGCATCTAGTTACCAAAATGAAAGAAAGAGGACACCAATGGCATTTAGTGATGAAGACAAAGAATGCCCAATGTCCTTTTGTGTAGGACAATAACCCAAGAGGAAGAATTCTGTTGCAACCTAAAGGTATCTGGTCAGAGAAAAACTTCAGATTAGCAATATGTGAGCCTGGAATTTTTCTTACTTTACAAAAATCACCAAGTATTTTTTCCCAGTTTTAACATACATAGCATAACATGCTGAATTTTCCAGGATTGTAACTGTCATATAAATGAAAGGAAGACTGTACATATTTCATTTTACCAAGAGCTCAGCATTTTGGAAAGGCATATGCTATTGGTGGCAATGTTATGGACAAAATTAAAGTTGCAATGACAGACCTCAATTGCAAAATTAAAGTTGCAATGACAGCCTGCATTTGGCCTAAGTAGCATCTGATAACTTTCTTATATATTCTAGCATGGTGGTACCTAAGCATTTATAATTATTTTCCATTCAATTTTCCTTTTGCAATTAGAATACTATCAATATTCCAAACTATATTACATATGTAGGATTATTATATATGATCTTGATTCCAGAATAGTAAAGTAGCATTATAGAATATTTATTACAAAAAAACAAGCATTGGATCAGATAGAGTTGAAACAACTGATCAAGATAGATAGCACTAGTGAAATATGTGTAATTAGTGTACAATTTTTTTGTTATTTTGTTTCTATTGTTAATTGACAGAAAATGTTTTAGATTCAAACATATAAGCACATATTGATGTTAGTGTGGCACTTGAGTTTCCCCATGTCATGAGAATAAATATAAACTAAGAATAAGTGCAAATAGCTTTATCTTACACAGAAAGGCTTTGATGGACAGTTCTGTTCTTTTTTTAATTTTAAGCATAACATTTGTTTAGGTGATCTTATAAAGATGTAGTGATTGCCTCATTTCCTTCCTACACCTTTTTTAAGAATAATGTGAAATTGCATAGATTACATAAAATTGTGGAAGTCAACATACCATACAATAACTTCTTAGAAAACAATTTAGAAAGGAACTAACAAATACAAAAAAAAAATCTTTTTGTCATGAGAAATTTTATAGAAATGTAAGTGAAACTTACATTCGAATCTATTCAAATTGTTTTGATCCAGGAGCCACAGGGATACACCAGCTTTATTCAAGAAGGCTGGTTAGCAGAAGCCATAAGCAAACCTTAGGGATCTATGTCAATCCAGAAGACAAGTGCAATATTACTGGGGGGTGGGGGAGAGTGTTCAAATGAGGTCAGCATAACTCAGGCAAAAATACTAAAACCAAAACTTATCAAGATAGACTGCTTCTGGTGTCTACCCATCACCAATCCATTAAGTCTTTAGGCCTAAAAAAAACCATGGTTACGATGAATCTGTGCAAACACAATGTACATATATTTGAATTAAAGTAAATTTTAAAGAAAAAAAGTTCAAAGATAAAAGGAGAAAGGTTTCCATGTAGGTGTTTGTTTACACAAACTGGGAATCACAGTCTCCTCCTTTTCTCTTCAGATCCAGTAGATAGAATTTGGTTTTTCTTTTTCCAAATCCGTTTTGAGCTTCGACTATCATTAATAAAATGAAACCCTTTCGTGCACAATCTCTGTGACCCTAGAGCGGAGGCGAAACCAAGCTCTTTAGAAAGCAATGGAAACGTGGCCATCCACTCTGAAACCTGCTGGTAACCCCCCTGGGGAGCCAGAGCACACCCGCACTCTCAGCATCGAGAAGCCAGTCCCTGGGACCTACAGAAAACCCAAAATTCCAGAACCGACACGAGCCCAAGGCAGCGCGACGCCGGCCCCCACCCCACCTTCACGAGGAGGCTGAGTTTCCAGGGACGGGGTAGGAAGGGGCGGCAGAGACCGGGGGGACAGTGAGGACGCAGAGCCGCGAGGGCGGGCGGAGGAAAAGGGAAGGAGACGGGGAGCGGCTGGGGGAGAGGATTCAGCCTGGATGGTGGAGACGGGTTGGAGTGGCCCGAGGTCCGGGCCGGCCGAGGCAGGGAAGGTGACGGAGAGGAGGACAAGGACGGAGAGAGCCGGGCTCCGCTCCTAGCCGAGAAAGGGAGGACCGAGAGAGAGACGGCCGCGGGGCTGGGGGCGGCCCCGGGTCCTCCACCGTCGGCAACCAGGCGCGGGGTCCGCCGCGCTGCACCCACCTGCAGCGCCTCCCGGAGCCCGCCGCCCGCGGCTCCGGCCCGCCGCCGAGCCGTTGCTAGGACGCCGGTAAACACCCGCGACGGCGCTCGGCGTGGCGCTCGGCGGAGCGCACGGCCTCGGGGACCTCCTGGAGCGCCGCCGCAGTCTTCAAGTGCCGCGCTTGCCCGCCCCGACCGCAGCCGAGTCTGTCACCGAGGTCCGCCAGCTCCACCGCGTCCCAAGTTTCCCCGCCGAACCCGCGGCTCCAAATTCCGGCGACGCTCTGCGCTGGGTTCCACCAGCGTCGGCGACCTGCTGCTCGCCTCTAGTCCCCTCCCTGGAAACTGCTTGGTTCCACTGTCTTCCTCCAGGACTGGAGTATTCATCCCGACTCATTCTGGGCAATGGGGCCTGTTTATCTTAATTAAACTGCGGGACAGTTGAGGGGCTTTTAGCAGCCACATAAAATGAAACAGAAAGCGAAAAGCAGAGAATAGTCCTTAGAAACATGGTTTCTGTGGTTCTCCAAAGGCTTCCAGATAAGTGTATTTTGTGTACCTTATAGCTTCAGAACCCTCGAAAATAGCATAGGGATTACATTTCTCTTTCCAAAAAGATAATAGAGTAGAACGTGCTAATATCACTAGAAAAGCAGAAACTGCTCCTCAAAGAACTTGAATGAAAAGAAAACCTTCCGCCATCTTTTATTTTAGCTTTTTAATGTATTTTACCTTTGTCCATCAAGATAGTCTTGATCCCCCCCCAGGAGACACACTACTATCAAGAAGCCCAACTCTGAAAAAAACTCTGGGGACTGAGGAAGTGGTAAAAAGAAAATATTCAAAGTAAAACAATAAATAAATAAAACAGAATGAGCAGTATACAACTTTAGGGGGCAGAGTGTTTAGCAACCAAGCTCTGGATAATTAATTGAAGGTCAAAGAGTGTTTAGAAACTAAACCTGATTCTTCCCCAAAGTCAAAGAGGCTTTGGAATGATGTTAGGGTAGTATATGTCAGAATGTTATACTGCCTCATTTCAACCATGGAACCTTTCTGTAGATACTTAGAATATGAAATAGAGATATTTGGCCTTTGTTTTATTTTGTTTGTATTCTCTTTTTGAAAGTATAAAAGTTGTTAGGAGTGGAATAGTTTTGCCTAAAGGAACCATATGCAACAGAGAAGTGTAATAACCTGTCTGAAAGGGGTCAGTGCCCTTAGGTATATAGGGGAGCCCTTTAGAAAGATAGATGAGACACTTAGAGACAACAACAGCATCATACCTGTGGAGCTAATTCAGGCCACAATATGGTGAAAACTGTAGAGTTCACCATTCAGAAGGGTTCTGGAGCATTCCTGAAAGAAGCTAAGCTTCTTTAGGTACTTAATTTCACTTTTATGAAATCATCTATGTAATATGATGGAGCATTACTGGGCTCAACATAGAAACCAGCCAGAAATCTATACTTCAGGGCATTTGACAATGGTTTGTAAAGCTGAAAAAGCTGGTATTATCAAGATCTGAGCATTCATGTCTTCTTTTGCCAAACTCACACCAATATCACAATGTACCATTGCCTAATCTGAAGGCAAAATTTGAACTTATTTTACCTGAGATTTTTTCAAGTAAAAAATAGAAAATAATATTCAAAATGAAAAGGTCCTAGCTGACTGTACAATTTCCTTGCCACACTGAAATTTCATTGGCCAACTTTCAGCTCTCCGCTTAAATGACTGCTTATCAGAGAGGCCTTTCCTGACCACCCAACATGAGGAAGAATCTTCCATGTTCCTCGTGAAGGACACACCAAGACCAGTCTGTCTTGTTGCCTATCTTCTACCACCACAAAGAAAGCTCCAGAAAACACTGTCTCCTCCAAACATGGAAGGAACAAAATTGACAAATCATCTAGTGAAAAATGGCTTGCTCCCTAACGCTCTTTGTTGAACAAGGCACAAGAAAGGCAAGGCCCACATTTTCTTGGACATGGCCAGTAGAACCAATTAAAAGAATCTAAGTGCCTGTACTCCCGGCAAAGTCCCTGTACTCAATACCAAGAATACACCCAGCAGTTTGTTGAAGCAAACTGACTACAGCTAGAGAGCATAGACACATGGCCCAGTTCTGCCCAGTGGAACTTCCGAGATCTGCCAGGGATTTCAGGGAAAGACTTCAAAGATTCTGGCCAATCTCTGTGATTTTATTGTCAGTTAAATATGCTTCCTGTGAAACATCTACTCTGGCTTGGACAAATCACCTCTTCTGGGATGGAATAGAGTTTCAGGCACAGATTCTGTGCAGTAGTTTTTAAGGCTATCACAACAGCAGTGAGGGAAGGGTCCCCACCATATTTTTCTTCCTGGCTGATAGATGGTTGTCTTCATGTTCACATGACATTTTCTTGGTGTGCCTACCTCTGTGTGCCTAATGCATTAACACTCAGCCTAGTGAACTCATTTTAACTTTGCTACTTCTGAAAGGACCCTACATCCAATGAGGTTGTTCTCTGAGGACCTTCAGGTTAGGACTTAAACATAACAGTTTTGAGGGGGACATAATTCAACACTTACCCTTCTGTGCACAGGTGAATCAACAGGTTCATTCATCCAGGTGAAAGTGGGGCCATCTGGTGAGGCCACCAACAAAAGTACTTATAGGCCACAACAAGGGCGAAAGTGGTGGGCAAGATTGGTCTAAGTGTTCAGTACCTCAGTCAGAAAAGGGCTGAGAAAGATGATGCCTCCGGAGGGTGCAGGGAAGTGTGGTCATTTCTATTGTATACTAGTAGAATTAAGCCTCACCCAGGGCAGGATTATTTGTTAGTGGACTTTTACCGGGGATATCAACAGGAATTCTGATGAGAGAAAATCGTATGGAATCTTATGAAGTCCTAAACATCAAGTCCTCCAGATCCTACCTTCCCTTAGAGAGGACAAAGAATCAAAAACATTCAGTCTCAACTATCTCCATATGTCCTAAGATATTACCCAGTGATGCACTGCAGACTCCGTCCCATGGTCTGGAAGTGAAATGGCTCCTTCTTAGATTCTAACCTCTTGACACTTATTTACTCAATGCTTTTGGATACCAGTATATGCCAGGCACTCTGTTGGTAGAACTGGGTTATCCAATTTGAGTCCTGATTAAAAAAAAAAAAAACCACCACATTCTATTTAGGGTCCCTGCAACAGAAAGGTCAGTGGCATAAAGCACAGTAAGCAAAGGACAGAGAGGAGAGAAGGATAAATAGGAAAGAGGATTGTTTAAGGTAGGCCCTTTAAACCCTAATAAACGTTCAATTTTTATTCTCAGAATAAATGAAAGCTATTTCAAAATTTAAAATAGGAAGTGGTATGATCTGATTTGTGCTGTTAAGAAGCCATTCCGAAATAAGCCAATCCCAAAGAAAGAAAGGCTCAGTGTTTTCTCTGATATGTGGATGCTAATTTATGATAAGGGGGGAAGGGGAAAAATAGAGGTATTTTGGACTAGACAGAGAGGAGTGAAGGAAGGGGAAGGGAGGGAAGGGGGAGGATGGGAGGGGTGGGGTACGGGGGTAGAAATGGTAGTAGAATGAATCAGATATTATTCCCTATGTTCATATATGATTACCTGACCTGTGTTATTATATATCGTGTACAACCAGAAGAATGAGAAGTTGTACTCCATTTATGTATGGTTTGTCAAAATGCATTATACTATCATGTATAACTAATTAGAACAAATTTAAAACTATGTTTTAAAAAAGAAGCCATTTGGTTATACTGTGGAAGTAGACTTATAGAGTAAACGCAAAAAGAATATTAATAAACTCCCTTTCATCAGGTTCCCCAGGACGTAAACTCCTATACTGAAAAAAATGTAAGAAATTTATTGAAGAGTGCATTCAGGGGAGTAAAGACAACAAGATTTTACAGAGAAGTTGAGTTTTAGTGCAATAATCAATACCCCATGGAGGATGCTGGAACTGGGATGATCCTACAGAGTTTCCCATATTGAGGCAAAGGGGCTAGATTTATACATCCCGTACCATTAACTGGTCATCGCCAACCAGTCACAGGATACAGACTGTCTCCAGGAAGAAAAGAGATATTCAGTCTTTTAGTGGAGTGCTATTAGCTATTAATATTCCCCAGCAGCTGAGGAGAGGGGTACTTCAGTCCCAGAGAGTTAGGATGAGGCAGGGCATCAGGATGGTCCAATCTTCCCTTGCACAGCTTGTATCCAGCAGCATTGTGCAATACATCTGGGAGCAGCTCCTCCAGGATTCTAGTGGGCCTCTTTTCCTGGGGAAATTTACAAGAGAAACCTATATGCCTCCTGGTTCTACGGCTGGTCTCACAGTCACAACTGATACTCACCAGATCCCTCAACTTTCACCAGCACTATTGCTTACCTAAATAGCTTCCCTGGTTGGTTGATCTTGGTCCTACCTTATGGAGAGTCTGATTTCCCAGTAACATACACTTTTCAAGTGGGGGTTACTCTATTTTTACCTTTACCATCAAAATTGGGCAAGAAAGTTTCATGAAATTCACAGGTGAATCGTGGGTTCCAAGTATATTCTTCTTTTATTCCTCTATCTCCCCCTGATGATAAGGATCAATTTTTCCTTTGGGATCACAGTTCATTTACTTGCCTGTTAGTCTGTTGCATAAAGATCTCAAAGTCACAAAGTATCAGCCATAACTTGGTGGCACATTCCTCCTCTGGAAGCCAGGACTTCCAAATATGCCAAACCCAGGTTTGTGGTGACTGGGAGCACAGATTCCTCAAATGCTAGGTAAGGATGGTCATTTCTACTTCCATCTCTTGATTCCAGTACCATGTAATTTGCTATTAGGCACCCCAGTCCCATATAATGACTGTTGATTTAGGGCACACACCACAGTCTGGAGACAGACACTGTAACCTCAGAGAGTATCATCTCCAAGCTGGCACTTAAGCAGCACCTTCAGAAGGCTCCATTGCTCTACTAGGACAGTAGCCAGCAAGATGAACTAACAACTTTGGAGGTTATAAGTGCCCTTTCACTGAAATTGTTGAATATAGATGACCATCTGTATGAAGAAATGTAAAAGAACTTGGCAGGGATGGAGGTCATGCATAATCCCAACAACATGAGTGTCCTCTGGCCAATATTGACTTACCTAATGCCACTGCTAAGTGTCCAATCTGCCAATAGCAAAGATTCGATGCTTTTCAGGAAAACAACCAGGCTACCATGATAGGTCCCTTCCATATTGGGGGTGGCAAAAAGATTCCTTTTACTAATACTGATATGCATTCCAAATATGTGGTCCTTCTCTGCCCACAATACGTGCCAGCATTACCATCAATATGGTATTTCACTTAGTAATGATTACCTCAAGGCAAGAACTCATTTTGAGAAACACAGATATAACAAGAGGCTCCTGACTATAAGATCCACCAGTATTACCATGAATCACATTGCCCAGAGGCAGCCATCCTGTTGACACAGTAGAATCACATATTGAGGATTCAGCTAAGGTGCCAATATGGCGCAATACCTCTCAGGGTTGGTTCCCCATCCTCCAAGATGTGACACGTGCTTTTAATTAACAGTTGGTGTGTGACATCTATGTTGTGCTCTTAATAGCTAAAATTAATGTATGTACAAAACAACGAGTGATAAAGTAGATCAAGGACCTGGGCATTAGACCAGAGACACTGCACCTAGTTGAAGAAAAAGTAGGCCCAACTTTCCATCGTGTCAGCTTAGGAACCAACTTCTTCAATAAGATCCTAAAGCACAAGAAGTAAAATAAAGAATCAATAAAGGGAGTGGTATCAACCTAAAAAGCTTTTTCATAGCAAAGAAAAATCAGAATGTGAATAAAGAGCCAACAAAATGGGAGAAAATCTTTATGACCTGCACCTCAGATAGAGCATTAATGTCCAGGATATACAAAAAAACTCAAAAAAACTTAACACCAAAAAACCCCAAATAACCTAATTAACAAATAGGCAAAGATATTTCACAGAAGAAGAAATACAACTGATCCAAAAATATATGAAAAAATGATCAACATCTCTAGCAATTAGAGAAATGCAAATTAAAACTAGACTGAGATTCCATCTCATTCCAGTCAGAATGGCAATTATCAAGAATACAAGTAACGATAAACGTTGGCAAAGATGTGGGGGAAAAGGTTCACACATGGCTAATGGGACTGCAAATTGGTGCAACCATTATGAAAAGCAGTATGGAGATACCTTAGAAAACTTGGAATGAAACCACCATTTGACCAGTTATCCCACTCCTCGGTTTATATCCAGAGGACTTAAAATTAGCATACCATAGTGACACAGTCACATCAATGTTTATAGCAGCTCAATTCACAATAGCCGAGCTATGGAACCAACTGAAGTGCACATTAACAGATAAATGGATAAAGAAAATGTGGTATACATACACACAATGGAATATTAGCCATAAAGAAGAATGAAATGATGTCATTTGCCTATAAATGGATGAAACTGGAGACTATCATGATAAGTGAAATAAGCCAGTCCCCCAAAACCAAAGGTTGAATGTTCTCTCTTATATGCAGATGCTAACTCCCAAGGGCAATAGGAAGGGGAACAATAGAAATTCATTGGATTAGACAAAGGGGAATTAAAGGAAGGGAAGGGGGATGGGAACAGGAAAGATAGAATGAATCAGACATAACTTTCCTTTGCTTATATATGAATACGCGACCAGTGTAACTCTACATTATATGCACCCACAAGAAGTGGATCCTAACTGGCATGCATTGTACTCCATGTATGTATAATATACCAAAATACATTCTACTGTCATGTATACCTTTAAAAGAGAGAGAGAGAAAGAAAAAAAGAATTAAAAAATAACAAACAAAAAACCAAGGAGGGAATCTTTTCACCATAACTATTAATGACATACTTGTGAAATTTAGGCTTCTCATTCACACTACCTTGTGGTCTACCAGATCCCAGATCTTAAGTTACCATGAAGAGACTACCTCTACCTGGTAGTACCATGTTCCATTGAACTTAAAGCTGTGAATCCATGTGGTTATTGTAAGACTGGAAGACGCTGCACCACACAACACAGATCACCAAAGAGGTTTCCACTTTATTACAAAAGGCTGTGTGTTTATATAGGTCTAAGGAGAGGTCACAGGGCTGAGGTAGATAACAGGTCGCCTGTTTATTGGCAAGCTCTTCCATATGTCAGTTCCGGAGCCCAATAGGTTAATTCTAATTGGGGCTAAGGCTTCCCACCAGCAGGGTTTGAGCATTGGCGCCGGCGGGAACATTTCCTGCCAGTGAAAGAAACAAAGAGGAGAAAGAGGGTCGTTAGACGCCATGTTGGGGTTTTTTTCTGGGGTGCTGCTGTTTTCCCAACAGTTATTTTGAGTTCCTTATGCTAGTAAACCCGCATGGGGGTGAGGGGTAGGTTACGCCAGTCATTCCTTGGTCATGATTATATGAGAGGTAGAGGAAGATGTTTAGAACCCAGGGCCTAGGGGATTCACTTGAGAGCAGACCAGCTCTTCCAAGCTTTTCAACAATTGTGAATTGGAAATTACAGCAACCACAGCCTAAGGAGGAAAATAACTAAGAGCTCAGGCTCTCAGAAATAGGGATCTAGGTCATCCTACTAGGCAAGCATACCAGACCAGCCAAAGTGCCATCGAAGGACTAATGACATTTAAATGTGTGATCCCTCCTTCCTCCTACTTTGTTGTCACTATTTCTTACCCATGGCTACATTCTAACCCTTTGGGTATGAAAGGACAGGGAAGGAAGAAGAAAAAAGACCAGGAATATTCTCATTGTCTGGCCCCGACGTATGAGCTTTGCATTCTTTGCATGAAACTTGGCCTGACTCTTTCTCCTGTGGGCATTTATCTTGGCTCCTCAGAAACCTTGCCTCATTGGTGCCATTTCCCTTGTGTTTCACTCCACCCAAAATGAGCTTCTTTATTCTGGACCTACACTTGGGAACCTGGCAATTTACTTCATCTGTTTACTGAGGTCCTATAGCTGTCACGGCCCCTCAACCTCCCCCCACAAGTATGTTTTCCTGCTACAACCTAAATCTGGACCGTGAGAAGCACTCTTAAATTATTTCCCGGGCCAGCTCTGGAAGTCCAGGTCAATCCCAGCACTATGAAGACTCTCTTCCAAAGCCACTCTGCCAAGCCTGTCATCCCCAGGACTCCTAATGTGGGAGTCAGATACCTATGCATGTGTCCTCTCCAGCCCCCAGCTAGCTCAGGGCAAAGGACATACATTTTGCTCTCCAAGTGATCTCCTGAGAGTCCCTCTTTTCCTTGCCTTTCTGAATTGAGGCTGGTGACAGGAAGGCAATGAGTAGAGAGGAGGGGACTGTCATGGCTCTCTCCAAAGGGCTTCTCCATGGAAATCCACTCATTTTCCTTCTCAAACTTCAGAGTGTGTGAGTCAGATAATTGACTTTCCAGTTCAAGCTTCTACAATTTTATATGTCAGCCTCATACCTCATTCTGGAATAAATTGTCTATTGTATCTTGAACTAGTGAAATGACTTTAACAACTTATTTCTTAGGTATGTGTTCAAATTGTGGATAGTTGCCCAGTGGCTCAATAATGCATTTTTGCCTTAGAAAATGAATGGGTGGGGAAGAATGATTAATTCTTCTAATTTATAAATCTCTGTCTTTTGACCTTAACCTGTTTTCCTATAGTAAAAATATAGGACAGTGTAAGAAACAATAGACATAGAATGTATAAGTAAATTTAAATTATTTATATGTGTATTTACTTTTTAAAATAAGTATTTAAATTTACTAATACATTCTACTATATTTATTTATTTGTAAAAATTAGGCCATATGTCAAATACAAAAATATAACAGATTATTTCATATGTATCAAACAAAATTATTTTGATCCTAAAGTAAAACTATACAATTGCTTTAAACATTTTGGCCTCAAGCAACTTTATGTAGAAAATGTGTTTTGTTTCTAATCCTTGTCTAGTACTCCAGTTGTCTGGCATTTAGACTAGAAAACTCAAGCAAGAAAATAATCAAAATGACTGGAACCTGAAGTTTTGGGGTACAGAGTAAGCATGTCACGTATTTCATATAAAAGAAACCTAAGGAGGTATATTATCTTCACAGTCTGATCAACACCTCTAGAAATAATGGAGGCGATCTAGGCCATCAATGGTGTTTTAAATCTACATACTGCACCACTAAACTCTCAATGAAATACAGGCATTATGCACGTCCTTTAACTCTGCTAAAACTACAGTACAGCAAGAGAACAGGAAGGAGGCGGAAATAGGCAAAATACGTCAATAAAATGTGGGTAATAGAAAGCAAAAAAGTTGAGGTGGCTTAGCAGTGAGGGGAAAGCTGAAACTGAATAGCTTAAAGGGGTCAAAGCCAACAAAAATAAAACAACCGTAAATCACAGACCTTGGAAAGGCTCAGAACTTGGAGGCATCTCTGAAGACTGTGGAGAGAGTGGGCTGGAAACAGGAAGACATCTTGTTCAAAGGTAGCCCAACCCCAAACCCTTTCCCCCAACAGGAAGAAAGCTCTACAACTCGGGCTCCAGACACAGCTGAGAACACTGTACTGAATTCTGATTCCCCTCATTCTCTTCCTTGCATTGGCAAGACAGCTTACATCTTCAGGCAGAAAAGCTGAGACTGACCAGCCTGAAAGCAAAGATCTACAGGGATTCATATTTAAGAGCCCTTCCAATCAAATACAGTCAATCCTCCTTATCTATTTCTAAGGATACAACCAACTGTGGATCAAAAATATTTGGGAAACATTTTTTTCTTTACTGAATATGTATAGATGGGTTTTTTCCCTTGTCATTATCCCCTAAACAATTTAGTATGACAACTATTCACATAAGTTTACATTGTATTAAGTATTATAAATAATCTCAAGTCGATTCATGTGTATAGTTTCTATGAAAATATTATGCCACTTTACATAAGGGACTTGAGCATCCTTAGATTTTGGTATCTGAGGGAGTCCTAGAACTAATCTTCCGTGGGACAACAGTACACAAAGACTGAAATAGGGATGTGTGTGGGTAGGGTGGGGAAGAAATGATAGTTGTAGAATTAGACCCTCTTGTTTGACAGTAAGAAGCGAATAATAATCTCTAAAAAAAATAAGCAAAAAATAGTTAAAACATGTTGTTTAAGAATATGGAAATGTTTAAGCAACACTAAAGACAATGAAGGGTAAGAGTTGTTGCTCAAAACTATGACTTTTAGAGAGGAACAACAGGAGCAAATAAACTTCTCAAGAAGAATCAGGGCCAATCACTTTGTAGAAGATTTGTTCTCCATTATCCAGGCCTGGTGAGTCATCCCAAAGGCTCAGATAAATCCCACCCTGATGAACACAGATTATCAGAGAGGATGAAGCTTCTGTGACTGTAAACTATCACTGCAACAATATTACATAGCACACTGTCCCCAAACTCCAAGTATTTGTGTATTAACACTCACACTTGAGAATCTAGTCATTTATAGTTTCAGTTGCGTTTGGGCTGATCTATGCTGGACCTAAGTTTCTTTGCTTCAGGCTGTGAGTCTTCTGAGCTTGGTTGGGGCTATGAATCTGCTTCATGTATCTCATCCCAAAGCCCAGGTTGAGGGGCAATTGCTACTTATGGGGATGTTCTCATGGTGTGGATCACTTCCGCTGAAACTCCAAGACTCTGACTGCATCATGTTCCCTAATATACTACTGACCAAAATAGGTCATAAAGCTACACCCAAAGGCAAAGTGTGGGTGCTACAGTTTGAATCTTAAATGTCACCTACAGGCTCATACATTAAAGGTTCAGTCCCCACTTGACAATTTTGGGAGATGGTATTACCTTTAAGAGGTAGGGCCTAGGGGGAGGTGATAGGTCACTGGGGACATGCCCTTGAAGGAAATTTGGGGGACTCTGGTCTCTTCCTCTTCCTCTGTCTCTTTTGCTCGAAGCCATGAGGTGAATGGGCTTCCACCATCACACACTGCTACCAAGATGTACTTATTCCCACTACAGGCCCAAAAGCAAAAGGGCCAATCAAGCATGGACTGAAATCTCTAAAACTAAGGCAAAACAAACTTTTTCTCTTTTTAGTTTGGTTAACTTAAGTATTTTGTTACAGAAACAGAAAGTTGACTCATAGAGTGAGAAATCATAATTTTCCCACCACAAAGCCATGGTGTATAGATGCATAATAACACTAAGCGAGAGTGAGGAAATAATTAAGACTAATAATTCAGTCTGCCAAAGTACCCTTCTTCATCATACCAATCACCATTCATCAATTGCATTCCAATCTTTGTCATTATTCTCAATACATTATCAAATTCTACCAGTTAGCAAGAATATCTAGGATGGATAGCAGAATTAGTGGTTTGCATTTGCTTCTTTTTTAGTAGTTATTTTAAATATGTTAAAATCTTTTTATGAATTGTATTCAAAGCCTTGCTGTTTTATAAGCTCTTTCTTTTACCTAAATAAGAATAAATAAGAATACAGAATATTGGCTAAAAAAAAAACTTTAAAACTGATTTTTGTTAGGATGCACTTGTTCTGGATTTTTTTTAAAAGTACAAACCCAGATCAAAATACACTGGAATGCAGGGAAAGTTATCTGATATAGAAAATGTGTAGTCTAGCCAAAAAGTGATTACTCCAGAAATCCTCATGGAGAATAAAGGATTTAATGTGAGACTTGATATTTTGGAAAAACAAACTGAGGATTAATAATATCCGGGTGATGTCTCCCAATAACACCAAAGGAAACATTGAAGACGTCTTAAAAGAATGGCTTCCAGATGCCTAGTAAATCATGTGTCCATACCAAATGAGAACGTGGCTAACAGAGGATATTTCTTATATTGAGAAAAAAAATCATTCTTTGGGTTGCTGGTAGTATTTTTTACATCAACTTTGTAACATTATTAAAGAGATAAAAGCCAACAGTGTCAGCCTTTTCAAATAATGAAATAATGGAAAACTAGATGCAATGAAAACTAGTTTTGCCATTCAGCATGATTTATTTGTTAGAAAATAAATGAATTAGAGTTAATGGTGAGATTTGTTTATTTCACTGGCTGGGATACACCTTAAAGTCTTGTACAGTAAGAGAAGCATAATTATAAGAAGGGAGACAGGACACGAAAACTAGGATGACACTTTGCACATAGGGACATTCTTAGATACCCAAGTTTTGTTTTTTGTTTTAAAGACTCTGGAATCTAAAAATTGATTTCCTACAAACCATTTACACCCACAAGCCCTTGGGAAAGAGTTCACAGGTACTCCATTTGGAAGACCACTGATTTAGTTCATTGCTAGCATTCCCAAACTTCTATGTCTTTTGAGGTCTTAAGTCATTTCCTCCGACACACTCCTTTAAGGAGTTACAGAGTTATGGCACCTATCAAAATGTGCCAGAACCCCTGAGCCTTCAGAGTTAGCCTCATGAAGAAAATTTAGTGAAGTCACTGGCTTTTAGTTTTTCCATATTGAAATCTTCCCCTTGACTTTCTTGGTGATTAATTTTTTCATTTCTATATTACCTGGCAAGTGTTTGCACTTGAATAATTCTCTGGGTCTTGTCACTGGAAAACAACAGCAAGAGTAGCAGAAGCAAAACTAGTTCTTAAGGAACACCAATTTTTGTAATCAGATATTATAAAACAGAAATTAGAATGTGTACCTTCTAATGGGATATTCCTTTTAATCAACTAAACTTCCTATAGAGGACATTAAGCACAAATGGACCATTTGGTAATTTGCATGGATATTAAGTGGTTGAAGGAGGGATGGGGGAAGAAAAGGAAGTCTGAAGGAACCAAATTAATCTTCCATTTCCTTCCTAACTGGTTAATCAGCTGAAAGTAAGAGCAGAAACATAAATTAATAAACCATATGCAATATAACGCCAGTCGTCATTTGAGGGAACTACATTTTTTTCTATCATGTTAATTGCCTAAGTGTTACCATAATATCTCAAGAACTCCTTGGGATTAAGAAAGCAATGATTATTTTCCCCCTCCTTTGCAAAAGTGTCTATTTTATTGGTTTCAATAAATTCATTCTGTATTAGCTAAGATTAGGTTCTGGTGTGGGAAACAAAGATTCCCGGCAATAGTGGTTTACAGAAGAGAGAAATTATATTTTTCATAATATTCTGGAGGGAACAGTTAAGGTCTGCAGTGATGGCTCCCCTCTGCAAAGTCCTGTGAGTCCCAGGCCCTTCTTCAATGTTCAAGGACCATGTCCCCAAGACCTGCTCCGTGTCCAACCACCAAGACCACATCACAGCCAATAGGAAAGAGGATGTCAGGCTTTCTGTATTTTGAAACTATCTTAATAGGCATATAGAAATTTAAATCTGTTCTATTTTCTTGGGGGTTGATCTTTCATCATTATAAAATGACCCTGTTTTTCCATAGTAATGATTTTTACCTAGAAGTATATTTGATTTAATAGAGGTATATCAATTTTCTTTTGGGGTTTCCCTTATATCTTTCTTTCCCCATCTTTTACTTTCAGCCTTTCTTAAAACTTAAATATGTTTATTATAACAATATAGCTGATTTTGGGGGGATGGGATTGTAGCTCAGAGATAGAGTGCTTGCCTTGCACACGTGAGGTCCTGGTTCGATCCTCAGCACCACATAAAAATAAATAAAAATAAAGAGATTGTGTCTATCTACAAACAAAAAAAAAATTAAAAGAAAATATAGCTGATTTAAAAAAAAAATCTAGTCTGACAATCTTTGTGTTTAATGAAGGTAATTATTTATTTTCATCATGGGTCATCTTATTTTGTACTATTTGTCCCATCTTTTTCATGATTCATGCCATCTTTTGTCAGTTTTTGCTGTTTGAGTTAATTATTTTCTTCTAATTCTACTGTACCCATTAATATTTGGGTATTATGCATTCTGATATTATTTTTTAGTGTTTGCCAATACACACACACACACACACACACACATTTAATTTATCAAAGTCTCAAGTCAGTCAATATTTTTACCCAGTTGCTGAATGTTTCCAGAGTTGTATGCCTCTCTGTATTAAGATGCCACTGTTATTTATACTAATCCACGTATTTACTAATTTCTGTGCTTTTCACTTTTTTAGAAATAGAATTATTGAGGTATGGTTGACATAATAAACCACACATATTTAAACTGTACAATGTAAGTTTTGACACATGTGAAACAACTGCTACACTCAAGAGAATATGTGTATCATCACCTCCAAAATATTTCCCTTGACCTTTTAAATCCTTCACTTCTGTCATTTCATTTTGTTGTTGATGGTGGTGATATTTCAGGCAGAAGCCTAAATGGCAAATCCTTATCTTGGCTATTAGTGGAAGTCTCTCCCTATTTCTGTTTGTATCTCAGACTTGGAATATGAGATCACTTTCCTTCCATCTCTAGCACACTCTTAGATTTTCCTTTGGCGAAAATGTACTGAAGACAAACTCCCCTCTGTTTTGATGGCCTGAAAATGTCATCATTTTGGCTTCATGCAAAAAAGCCCTTTTCTCCCCCTAAGCATAGAGATTTAGGTTGAGAATAGTTTTCCTTTTGCACATTGAATATGTCATTTCAAAGACTCCTGGCTTCCTTTACTGCTGTCAAGAAATGAGCTGTCAGTTTTTGCTCCTTTGAAGGTAATATATCTCCTTTTATGATCTTCTCTTTGTCTTTGTTGCTGTTCAGTTGTACTGTGATTTATCTAGCTGTGGGTTTTCTTTATATTTATCCAGTCTGATTGTTCACTGTGCTCCAGATGCAATCTGGAGAAAGATACTTTTCATTGATTCTGAAAATTCTCAGCCGTTTTATTCTCAAATAATGTTTTATTCTCTGTACCATTTTTTCTTTCTTTTCCTTTAGAACTCTAATTAGACACACTTCCACTCTATCTTTCTTAAACTTCCATTTTTTCATCTAATTTATGGGCAACATTTTGCATAATTTCTTCATACCTATTTGCCTGTGAGATCACTAATTCTCTCTTCAGCTGTGTCTAATCTACTTTTAAGCCTGTTTACTGAGGGTTTTTGCTCATTTTAGTTATTGTGCTTCTCATTTCTAGGTGCTCTGTCTAGTTCTTGTTCAAATTTGAGAGATCAAGTAATCATTCTGTATAGATGATTATTATTATTATTATTATTATTAATTACCAGGGATTGAACCTATGGGGACTTAACCATTTAGCCACATTCCCATCTCCCTCTCTCCCTTTTTTCTGGAGACAAGGTCTCACTAAGTTGGTGAGGGCCTTGTTAAGTTGCTGAGACTGGCTTTAAACTTGTGATCCTCCTGCCTCAGCTTCCTGAATTGCTGAAATTAGAGGCTTGTACCACCATGCCCAGCTAGTTTATTATTCTTTACATAGATTTTTCAAATGTTTCTTTCACTTATTTAAGCATGCTAAACATAATTATTTTATAATCGGTGTCTTGCAACAATATTGGAAGTAACTCAGTTTATTTCCGGTATCTCCATTTTGCTGTCTCTATGTAGTGTTGTTTTGTTATATTTTGAATTATTTTTGACTGTGAGCTGCTCATTTCCTTTGGGATTTGTTTTTCAAGGAAATTCTTTGATAATTGGGGAAAATAAGCTTCTTGCAGAAAGGACTGACATTTGCATTTGTCAGATACCTGCAGGCATTGCATATCTCAGACTACTTTAAGCTATTGGTACCATGTTATATATTTGGTTTCCAATTTTTCTTTTAACAATATATAATGAGATGTTCATCATTCCAAGTGTTAATTCATTCATTATTTTTAATGACTGTATGGAATCTTGTAATTGATCTAACCCTTCACCTATTGATAGTCTAATAAATTGTTTCTATTTTTTTCTACTAGAAACAGGTATCACTGCAAATGTGCATTTTTATTTACTAGCTTTTATATTTGCATAATTCCCCCTTACGTATACATGTGTGCATGTATATGTCTGTATATATTGGTGTAGATACAGTTAAGGATATATTCCTAAAAGTAGAACTGCTGTGACAAAGATAATAGGAATTTTAAAAATATTAATACATGCTGTGAACAGTGGCACATGCTTGTAATCTCAACAGCTCGGGAGACTGAGACAGGAGGATCTCAAGTTCAAAACCAGCCTCAACAAAAGTGAGGTTCTAAGCAACTCAATGAGACCCTATTTCTAAATAAAATACAAAATAGGACTTGGGATGTGGCTCAGTGGTTAAGTGCCTCTGAGTTTAATCCCTGGTACAAAAGAAAAAATTAATGCATGCTACACATGACTCTTCAAAAAGATTCTATTGTTTATAGCCCATTAATATATAATTCTGAACTTGAAAGCACTAATGCTATCCATCTTTAAATCTTGCTGTTGTGATGAGAGTACTATAATATCTTTTAAGAATATCATAACATATTACTACTTATATGGCTGAACATATTGCTACATTTATTGACTATCATTTACTTAGTCCATTTTATACATTTTCCTGGGTCATTCTTTTTTTTTAATTTAAGAATATTAATGTCTTTAATTGTTTCATATAAGAATAACTTCTAAAATATAAATATGAGCTTGTATAAATTAAATTATTTTCATTAAAAAATGAATGTTTTACTATTATATAGTATTATAGTTGAGGCAAAAGAACTTAACAATGAGCTAAATTATATATTTTATTGTTATGAAATGAAATCTAATTGCTTCCTCAATATTTTTAAAAAGGTGTTGGAGATTCATGTGGTAATAATCATAATTAGAAAGATATTTTTACTTAGATTTTTAATGATTTACCAGCAGAATATTTATTTTCAGAGACTTTTTATTTTAGAAAAATTCAAGCACTCATCAGGTAACCAATTTTCTCCAGCTTATTTCACCTTAATTTATTTACAGATTCTATTTATATGAAAAAGGTATTTATGTAGATTTTATCATTGTTGGAATTTGAAGTTTTAATAATTCATATTTACTATTTTGAAAAATGTTTAGTTTTAAAATGATTATTCACATCACTGTTTTTGATAAAAATTATACTTGACTCAGTCAATTCTTTTGTGCTATAAACTTTTATAAAGTTATTGAATAAGATTTGTGACAATTATAAAACATTGGCTGTAATTGTTAATGATTTTTTATAATGTGAATTGTTTGACTTCACACATTGAAATAAACTTATAAATAAGGGAAAGATTTTTATTCTCCCCTTGGATACTTTCTTCGTTGTAGAAAATATACAAAACGATAAAACATCAAAGATTTTTAAAAACTGATTTGATTTTCACAGCATTTAAACTAGAAATATACAAATTCAAGTTGGATAAACACTTAGAAGAGGAATATGGTATTGTCTTAAAATATCTATATTTTAAGAAGCAAAATTGTTTAACCCTCACAAAGTTAAGAATTGGCAGGTTTTAGAAATTATATTTCTCAGAAATTTCCCAAGCAATCTACTAAAAACATATAAATTCATCTGATTCAGGACTGATTCAAAAGTAGAAGAGATAACAATAAAGTCTGAGCAAATTTTGTATTTCTCAGAAAATCTTATTAACTATTTTGAACATTCTTTGCATTTAAATATCAAGTATTCTTTCTTATTTTATTCAGGAACATACCACTTAAAGTTATAAAATTTAACTTTTGTTTTTTAAAACTCAGATTCATTTGATCACTCAAAGTAAATAAGACAAGATAGTCAGGGGGAGATGATCCTTGGAATTGTAATTCTCTATAATCAGTCCAGAAATAGTCTCAGAGAATAAAGATATAACTTTCTCATGATAAGCACTATAAATCTTAGGCTTCCTTAGTAAAACTATACTTAATTTTTGTATTATAAGAGATGTTAACCCTTCCTGTTAAGTTACAATAATCATGTAATTTGGAATCTGATAATCAGGGTCAAAATTACCTACCTAAGTTATCAAGCAAGTTCTGGAACTCTCTGGATTTGGGGACAGGATATCTGTCAGGATCAAAAGATACCAAGATCAGAAGGGAAGCACACACAACTAATGGAAGAAAATTTCAGGAACACTGTACAGGCATCGAATCAAATCAAAAGTAGAAAGTTGAGGCCCTAAAATTACTATAGTCACCAAGATCAGAGAGAAGCTGTAGAGACATCTCAGGGGCTTATACTTTTACTCCAGGACACTAATGTACCTGGAATGGCATTAGCATAGAAAGAAGAGTGCGAGAAGGCCTTACTTGGAGTGTAAATCTAGGTGAACACTTCAGCTTCACTGTCTTAGTCTTATTAGTTAGCAGCATGTAAGCAAAGTGTCTAGTCAACTCTTTAATTTCCTTTGCTCAAGTATTTAATTAGCTGTACTTAAGTCCTTAACTGTACTGAAATCAGTAGATACATAGTGAATAAATCATGAAATTCAATAAGTGAAACTATATTTGGAAAATACCACCTCAGGGAAGGAGCATAGTCATTCCTTTCTTGTGTTATGTATAATCTTAGCTTTTCATTGCCTATTTAAAATTAATTAGGTTGATCAAGAACCAAAATACTAGCAAAAGGCTTATATCTACAAAATTTAAAGGAATGTTTCAATCCATACCACTTTCCACATTTAGAACTATAAAGTATCTTTGTTCGCCTTCAAAAACTTATTAATTATCATATTTTTATTCTCCAAACACCTCTCTGCAACATACACTTTGAACTTTCCTCCCTAAGAATAGAATCCCAAACATGCACTACAGATATATATCTGATTATTTCTGAGCACAATAAAACTTGGAAACATAAGTAAAAAATATGAATATAAAAGGTTTGCTTCTCCATCTTGGAATTTTGTTTATGTGTATATATTTTAGTGTTTAATTCACAAAGAAGAGTGCAAAATTCTAGACATATTGTAGTTACAACTATGTAAAATACACATACAAGATAAGAAAGGATGGGCAGGAACCCGCTAAAATTGTAATAGTGGCTCTGTTAGGGTTACAGAACCAGGAGTGTTTGTTGTTTTTTTTTTTTTTTTTTTTTTTTGATTTTCCAAATGATATACAATGTGGTTTACTACACTTACTATGTACTATAATTACAGTGCTATTATGTTCTAATTTAGATACCTTCTTCTCCCTGGTGTATTTGAATGAGTACCTCCAAAAGAATTTACTCAAAAATGTAGAATTTATTGGGACTTCATAGGGAAGGAGAGATCCTCAACACTCATTCCACATTGAAAATCTGAAAGCACCTTTGATATCTTCTGTGCTGTGTTGCCAGGAAAACCATTCTTTTTTTTTTTCCCCATCCCCCTCCCAGGACCTCGTCACCACAGCCCTAGTTTCACTGCCCCCAGTCTTTGCCCTCCAGAATCCCACACCTCCCCCTTCAAGTTTTCCCTCTCTTGAAACTATTCAGAAAGATTTATTCATGTCTTCGCCTCCACCTCTAAACTTGCTTATCAAGCCCATCCCACCAAGGCACTCAGAAAACAAAAGTTCTGCAATTAATTGCTAGGAATCACCCTCTAATATTGATATTAAATCAGGAAGCTACAAAGCTCTAAAAACTAAAGAGAAATCATAATGATGTGCATGCATGGACATCTTTTTTTTTTTTTTTTGTATGTGTGAGTATAAATTAAAATAATGCTCAAGAAGATACTGTAGTGATGTCTATCAAAATGTAAAGTGTATATACCCTCTGACCCTGAAATCCCACTGCCAGAAATTCATCCTATAGAAGTAGTCAAGAAAATTCCCTGAAGAAAAATGTCCATGGATGCTTAGGGCAACAATGTGGGTAATGACAAAAAGTGGGAAATACCCCCAAACAGCCACAATCTGACTATTCATTGTATTCACATAAAAGACTGTTACACAACTATTAAAAGAAGAGAGAGAGAACACAGAAACATACAGACATGTAGAAAACTCACATATACAAACATAATATATATGTTTTATGTAGAAAATATATTTAATTTGATGTACATATTATATTTATATTATATATAAATATGTATATTTAAATCAAGATGTTGAACAACCTTTAAACATTTTTCAGAGGGTGAAGTGCAAACTATCTCTATTTATACAGTAAATAGTAGATAAGATCTAAATAGAAATAAAAGTCGGTGGAGGAATATAACTGTCCCAAAGGCACAACTCTGGAGTCTCCTGGTTTGTGCCAACACACAAATTGAAGAGAGAGCCAGCACCTGCCTGAGAGGTCTCCTCACTTTCTAGCCTTAGGGATGTGTGTGCCCTTGTGATCTTTCAGGGGACAACAATGCCGGTGGCCTAAGTGGCTAACACGACCACCATAGCAAGTAGCCACAAAGTGTGGTGACCAACCCCTCCTGCCGCCCTCTGGTTGCCCTGCTGTGACCACATGGGAAGCACCATGGCCAGGAGGTGCAGATTTAGGGCCTGCCACAGAGGGAGGTCTGGTGGACTCTGCCACACGGTGCACTCCGTCATTACTCTGCTGGCCTTGTACATTCCTGTTTTGTGCAGAGAGGCCAGATGGGTCTGATTTTTCTGGTGAATTCCTGTCAAACATGTGACCTGTGTTCTTTGGTTTCTTTCATTATATCCCTCTGAGATGCTGAAACATCAACCCTATACTTTAACAAACAGCACCTGGACTTTCTCATCTTGTTTCTTTCTAAAGCAATCGAAAAACACTTTAGTATAAAAGATTTATGACAACTTTTCTATTTTTTTCCATTTTATATGTCTGCTAAATTCCATTTTTTTCCAACATTATAGAGAAAGTCACTGGTGGAATCACAATGTCTCGAAATGTTAACTTCTCTGTAAAACTGAGGCCACTCAAATCTTGTTAAACTGATATTGTATTCATAGTGCCTCTTAATGCCCACGTTCATTCCAGAGGACTTATAAAATGAAATCATCAAAAAGTTCCCAGCTGCACAAGTCTTTTGAAACTTCTCTGTCGTAACAGAGTCTGTGTTACACATTACAAAAACACGCAAGGGGGCTTAAAGATAGTTTAACAAAAAGACTAGAAAGGGAGAATATCCAGGTGGCTTTTTAAGTGTGGAACATAATAAAACAGTGTTTGGAAAGTATTGTGCCAAGATGTAATAACTAGAAAACAAGAAAGTCCATTTATGAGCTGAAGTGTAACTTCAAGTCATAAACAGAAGAAATGTTGGGAATGCAAAGGGAAAATAATAACATGAGTGCTTATGAAATGTGAAACAAATAGCAAAACCCCTTCAGATACACAATGGCAACATGGCTGCAGGTTTTGGGCCCATCTTTCCGAAGCTCTGTACTCAGGCTTTGGGATTTCTACTGAATCGGTCAGAGTCCTCGCTGGGAAGGGAAACAGAGGGGCCTGGTACAGGAAACTGGTCACGTGGGGGAAAGAAGAGCTGAAATGCTCAATAGCAAACCGGAAGGTGACTCACCGAGATTCATAGTCCCAGGAAGGAAGCCGCTGTCTCCTCTGGGACAGAGCAAGAGGCAAAGAAGCAGGGAGTTAGAAGAGACCCAACAATTGCATGGGATGTCACCTGGGCCAGAGAAGAAGTGGAAGAAATAGCTGGTTACTCCTCCCTCCTGTCCCAGATCCCACTAGTGCTGACCAGGCCATTCTCAGTTTAAGAAAAATATTCTATAGGGTTCATCCCTCATGCAAGGCAGGGACAGAGCGAGCAATGGATCTAAAGACAAACAAACAGGACCTGGACCAGCACTGCCATTGATCCTGTTTGTGATGAGGATGTCCCACTGAGAGGGACCAGCATCCTATCAGGAAGAG
Source organism: Marmota marmota marmota (assembly GCF_001458135.2). Taxonomy (NCBI): domain Eukaryota; kingdom Metazoa; phylum Chordata; class Mammalia; order Rodentia; family Sciuridae; genus Marmota; species Marmota marmota. Next base: position 12,025,049 of record NW_026000016.1, on the reverse strand, counting down.
CCTGGGATTCCGACTCACACTCTTTCTCTCCTGAGCAATGCCTTTGCTCAAAGAAAGTAGTTTCACTCTGATTGTTCCTGACCATGTTGCTGTGCTGCAGTATTTAAAATAATATTCCATTTTTTCCATACATTTTTTTTTAAAGGGCCCACTTGACCCCTAGTCTGGGTGTCCTGCTGTAATTCATCTATTGGCCTTTGGGCAAAGCAAGCTTTATAACAACATCAGAGGCAGGTTAAGTAGAAGTCCAGCTGGGCCATTGTCCATGGCACCAACCTACAAGGGGCACTATGTGATCAGTAGGCATTAAAATCCATATTTCTGTGGAAATATCACTAGTTGGAGGAGAACAAAATCTTGTATTTCTCAAAGCTCCTTTTTACCTGGTTGAACTTTTTAATTTGCTTTTAGACACTGCCTCTCCAAGTTCCAAGGCTGTTCTTTGTCTCTGGAAGCCTCCCCTCCCCCCCCCAAAAAAAAAAAAAAAAAAACTGAACAGTAAAGGAAATATGTTAAATGGTATAATTAAAAAACAAAGGTCAGGGTAAACTTCAGGCCAGTCTTGACTCACAGCGCAGTGAGGTGTCCTGAGTCCCTATCCTCTTCATGGTTGGCTTCATAGTTGCAGAATGGCTGCCAGGCACATGCCCAGGAAGACAGAAAGAATGTCTCTTTTCTCAACATTAGACTTTGAGGATTGTCAGAATTTACAGACCAGGCTTGTGACCTCTTTGCAAATACCATTTCCTTAAAAATTTATCTATCCCTGCTCCCTATTCATCTGGCCACTAATGTATGAATTAAGGTATTGGAAATGAATGAGGAGAATGGGGGTGAGGTTCAGACATAACATTTTTTTTTTGTTACTATTGGTAACACATATTTTTGTTTCTTCAGGCACCATGCTTAGCTTTAAAGGAGAATTAAGCATGTTCAACTTTGAAAGGCTTCAGATAATTGGACTCCCAGATTCTATGGATAGCAAGTCCAATAGAAAGTTACCTCTTCGTAAAGTCAGACATGAGAAACTTCTTATCCAACATGGTAGGACTGTCTGTTGCTCAACATAAATTCAAAAGGAAACATTAAAAGCTATATATACATTATTTTTTAAATTTTTTTAAAATAACGAGTTTGCTTTTTTTTTTTTTTGAGAGAGAGAGAGAGAGAGAGAGAGAGAATCTTTTTTGTAGATGGACACAACACAATGCCTTTTATTTTTATGTGGTGCTGAGAATCGAACCCAGGTCCGCGCGTGCTAGGCGAGCGCTCTACCGCTGAGCCACAATCCCAGCCCATATACATTATTAATATTTTAACTCATTTACTAATATTTTGGTGTGAGTCTATGGTTTTTCCTCCAAATGTGGGTCTTTTCCACATGAATCTTAGCCCAAACACATCAAGGCATCTAAGATTTTTAGTTTCTTTTTGTTTTTGTTGCTGCTGCTGATGATGATGTGAAGTAAGAATTTAAATACTCCTGTGAAGTATGAGAGCAGAATCCTCTAAATTTTTATAATTTCTCCAATTTTTTATAGTTTGAGAGCAAATTTTAAGGCAATTTACCAAATCTTTCCAAATAATTTATTTTTCATAGAAAAAAGTTCTCTATTTTCATAATCATTGTTCACTATAATTTTTATAATTCTGCAATATTTAATTAAAATGTATAATAACAATAAATGCAATTGGCATAAATAAGTTTGGGAACAAAGACAAATATGCTAGCAATTGGTGAAAACAGGTATACCGGTAGGGGAAGTTTAGACCCATAGCCAAGAACATGCTGAGGACCATGAGTATGGGACTGGATTTTTTATAGAAGAATGGAGCACATCAAGTTTCCAACCAAGTCATTTCAGAAGAGGTTGGTTAAGATAGCAACTATTGCATTATATTCTCTCTGCTTTTAGGAAAACAACTTGCAGACTAAGTTTATATCACTCACATAAAAACTAACTCAGTGCTACAAGATGTACTCAGAATCTCCCAAATCTTGATTTTATTCCCCTACCAAATGTCTTATTGCTATAGCCTTGGAAGAAATGTGATCAGAATCTCAAAATACAATTAAAAAATATTTTAGCCACCTATTTCACTGCATAAAAATGTCACCAACTTTCCAGCTTAGGATAGATGGACTCACCCTTGTTTCCTTCCACTACATTCTTAATTCAGACAATTCTACATTTTAGAAATTGTTCTTTGCAACTTTGTAACATTTCCTTTTCTAGTAACAAATTATATATGTTGTGCTTCTTTTGATCAAATTGACTTAATCAAAAAATGTTTGGGCTCATGTAAAAATTCCAGAGGAAGAACAGTTTTCAGGCAAAGATCCAGTGTTTGGCTGTGTACATCACGCACAGTGCTAGATACAGTATTTCTATCCAGAAGTGCCTTATGTGTTAACAGTAGGAGCTCTGAGCTCAGCATTGTCAACCAAGAATCGGTTCGTTTTTACCTCTTTTCTGCCTTTCCTTATGTCAGGTACATCCACAGGTTGATTCTACTCATATTCACCAGATAAAGGCCAATATCACCCAAGTCTTCCTTTTCTTTGTGTAGTGAAAGAGTGAGTTCACAATCATTCAATAGACTCACCTCACATTGGATCAACCAAGGTCGTGCCTGATCACTATGGCGGAGAGACTGAACGCAGTGATTGGTCAATGTAGGATCTATCTCTGCCATTTTGCTACTTGTTTTCTTTCATATGTCATATGTTCTTTTTTGTTTCTCTATTTCTCCAGCAGTACATATTTTCCAGCAATTTAAATTTCCTTGTTGTTTCTTTTAGTAAATTTTTCATTTATTTTCTTCTTGGTTGCCTCAGAGAGTACAATGAACATTTAACTTAAAATAATCTAGCTCAGAGTAATAGCAATTTAATTTCAATAAGGTTTACAAAGTTATCTCTAATATACTTCTCTTACTTTCCTCTGCCTTTCTGCTCCTGTCATGCAAATTACATTTTATACTTTATAAGCCCAATAACAGTTCTATTATTGTAGTATGTAGTTTTCTTCTTTTAAATTTTGAAATAACTATAGAATTATATGTTCTTATAGAATCGTACATAATTATAAGAAATAATACAGAGAGATTCCATGAACCATTTACCTACTTTTCCCAGTGATAATACCTTTAAGACTGTGGCATAATATCACAACCAGAATATGGATGTAGCTGCAGTAAAGATACAGAACCCTTCTATTATCCAGGAATCCTTGTTATTGCCTTTTGTAGACATACCCACATCCTTCCAACTTTTGCCCTCCCTTTAACTTCTGGCAACCACTTAATTTGTTTTCCAACTGTATAATTTTGTCACTTGAATAATTTTATATAAGTGGAATGGTGTTTTATTTAACCATTTTGGAATTGGCTAATTCCATTCAATGGAATTGTCTGGAGATTCATCCAGATTGACCTAAGATTTGATCTAGTACAAATAAAACTGCTATAAACAGTTACATACAGATTTCTGTGTGAATACAAGTCTTTGTTTCTCTGAGATAAATGTCCAAGAGTGCAATTTCTCAGTTATATTGTACTTGTGTGCTTGTTTTGAAAACTTCACATTTTCCATGGGAGTGTGCCATATTACATTCCCTTCAGCGTTGTATGATAATCCCCTTTCTCTGTTTTCTTACCAGTGTTTGGTCTTTGTATCAGTTTTCTTGGGCTAACTAAAACTAAACAACCAAACCTTTGGAAGCTCAGACAACAGACTTACTTCTCATAGTTCCAGAAGCTGAGAAGTCCAAGATCAAAGTGCTGCATATTGAGTTCTTAGTAAGGACCCTCTTTCTGGCTTGAGGATTGCCACCTTCTCACTGTGCCTTCACGTCATGAAGATAGCATGATCTCTTTCCCTTTCTGTTCTTATTAAGCTGCTAATCCCATCAGGAGAGCCCTACTCTTAAGACTCATTTAACTCATTTAACCCAACCTTCAAAGCCCCATCTCCAAAGACCACCACATTAAGATTAGAGCTTCGAGTATATACTCAGAGACCGGATTTGGGGAGCAGAGAATGGTGTGGCAGGCATTTCCCCCTCTTGTGTAACCATATCCTGATTGTCTCTAGAGCAGTGATTCTCAGTGTAGTCTGAGGACTGGTAACCTCAGCTTCTCTTGGGAACTGGTTAGAAAAATAAGTTTTCAAGCCTTATTGAATCAGGCATTCTGAGATGGGGCCCAGATTCCATGTTTTATCAGGCTCTCCAGGAAATTCTGATATCACTAAGGTAGAAAATCACCCCTTCCCCTAATCTCTGGCATCCTGATCAGGGATGGAGCATAGGACTTACACTTGTCAATTAGAGTAAATGTCAGGATTGTATCTGAGGCTCCCAGAAGACTCCTGTTCTTCCAGCTGTTGAAGTTAGTTCCTGGTACCACTGACTTATTACCCCTAATGGAGAACCTGTCTGAGAATGAAGCCAGCTGGTGGAAGAAAGCCCAGCGAGCTGGGCCAAGCCCTGGGCCTCAAGGCAGAGAGAACCAGGTCTTGATAGTGTTGCTGGAGTCCTGACATCCTGCATTACTGCAAACCAGCTCTGCCCTGGGTTATTTAGATACTAAAACAAATTACCTTTTTAAACTGAAGCCAGTTTGGCCCAGATGTCTCAGCACTTGAGAGTAAAGGAATTTTAAGGAATATCATCACGTCGAAATGCTAGTCTATGCCAGTCAGTAAAGATAAGGTTTTGTAAAGAAAAGAGCCACCAAACTCTGAGAACTCACTCTTAGCAGAGAATCTTGCCTCCTCACTTATGAAGAAAATTAAGTTCCCTTGGGCTGTCTTATCAACACCCCCCTCCCTTCCACCACTATGACTCGGCTATGTAAGTCTTACCCCTTCCCCATGTCCTTGACCCTTAAATTTTCCATTTCTCCTAGGACCTTGTACCTCTAGGCACTGTTTCTCTCCTACATCCTCAGCCTTTCCCTGTCGATGTCCCCTTGCCTTCAATATATAAATATTCTCTAAATATGATTATATCTTCCATCCTAAAAAACTCCTCTCTTGACACTCAGCCCCCCTTTAGTATGGTCTAGGCTCTACCATCATTCTTGCTCAACATTTGAAAACAAACAGTGTATATTTAATAGTTTCATTGCCTTAACTCCCAATGCATTTCTGTCTGATCTCTCCCTTCACCACTTATGCCGCAGTCCGGCTGGGCAAATAACCGAGAGGTGACAAGCAACTTGAAGGTTGAAACGGGAACTGCTTTATTGCGAGTGAACTCACTGGGAACTGAGCGAGAACTCAAAGTAGCGGGCACCCAAGGTAGCAGGAGCCGCTCCTCTGCGAGACAGCAGAGGTAATATATACCTAACTAATTACACACAGCTTGACTCAATTAACATCATCTAGATACAGCAGTCAGCCAATAAGGAATCCTCATCATCTTAATGGCTCACTGGCGTTGCTTCACAAACCACTCCTCCTGGCAAACTGCCAGGCGCCATCTTGACTTGATTTGCATCCCCAACACACTTATCTGGAAATGTCTTCATTAGAGTTATCAATGATCACTCATGTTGAATTCAATGAACATTATTCAGGCCTTACTGTCTCAAGTTCTCATGTATTTAGCATCATGATCATTTCTTTCTCTGCTCTTTTGGTTTCTACATCATTGCTTTCCTATCTTTCTTCACACTTCTAGCTCTTTTGTTACTGGCTCCTACCATCTTTTCCTCTGGGTACCTGGTAAAAATTAGTAGTATCTGAGATTCTGTCTTTAGCACCTTGTTGCTTTCCTCCTAGATCCTCTCCATGGATGATCTCAACAGCCCTTAAGTCCTAACTAGGACTTTTGGTCTGCGGACTCCAGAATCTGGATATTCATGCCAGAGCTTCCTTTGAGTTTTCAGACTTGTGCATCCAACTCTCTATTGAACATCACATTGATGTCCTGCAGGCATATACATTCAGTGTACCAAGGCTGACCTAATAAAACCCCTTCGTTCTGTATTTCTTATTAGATTGATGACAGCACTATTCATTCAACACTCCTGCTACAAACTCAGCTTCTCCCTCTCCTTTATCTCTTATTTCTTTTTTAAAAAATTTATTTCTTACATACATGACAACAGTGGAGTGCATTACATTCATAATTATCCATTCACAGCACAATATCTCTTATTTCTAAGCAATCACACATCCTCCAGATTTTGCCTACCACAGAATTTCAGAATCCGGCTTCTCCTTTCCATCTCTATCACTTCTACCCTAGTTTGGATCAGTGTTCTATTCCCTACAGATGAGATCAGATACCTTTTTTCCTCTCCAGATCAAGCCCCTCACAAACTTCCAGAAGGTCTGTTATGGAAGCATGGCAAAGCGTAACTCCACTGCTTCCAGCACGCTCAGATTTCTTGATTGCTTTCTCATTGCTGATGACACCATTTTTCAAATCATCAACCAAGGAACATCTGCGTCTGGCCCACCTAAGGTGCCTGTGACAACTCCAACTATTGAACCTTACATCGGTCTTATCAAATGACAATCTCCAGCTGGTTCCTAGAAATCTGAATTTTCCCACATATACCTCAATGATGCATGCATTTGAACATCTGGCTTAATGATAAAAACACCTTCCTGATCTTAGCTCTTGCCTCTCCAATCTCATTTACTTCTCACTACTCCCTGACTTTAGCTCCATGCTTTGGTAATCCTCCAGGCCTGTATTTTACTATAGTGTGTATCTCACTTGTATGATTTCACTTATGCCTCTGGCTCCTGCCCTTCATCTCCAGCCTCCTTTTATATAACTGTGATTCGGCTCATATCTCCTGAATTACAACAATACCTAATTTTCTAACCTCCCATTTCTCTTCCCCCCATGTTTTGTCCTATGTTCAGAGGATCAGACTCCCTTTTGAGCATCATCTCTATTATGCCTATCTCTATTATGGCCCTGACTGTCTGATCTCATAATTCCTAATCTGTGTGTCTATTTCTCCTTCTACAATATGAGATCTTGAAGTGAGAGACTCTACGAGTTCACTCATCAGTTCCCATCCCAAGCATAGACTGAACAAATGGCAGGAAATGAGTAATGTTTCTTCCATAAAAGAAGTGAACATGTGTGCTCTACCTATCCTTATTAGTGGATTCCCTGCTACAGAAATGAGAAATCAAGAGTACCAACAGGCAAAGGCACAAGTTGAGCAAGGAGGAGGTGACACGAGTTCGATAGAGACAGTATTAAAGTTTAACAGAAAAGGAAGATGCTCATTCAAAGGGACCTTCAAGGTCATTATACTAGTTGAGGAAAGAGGTGATGAACTTCTGAAAAAAAGACAGCAGAAGAGAAGGTGGAGAGGGGAGGACAGAGGTAACAGGTTTCTGAAAGGATTTCGTGACTGAACTGTTTCTGGGGGGCAAGTGTCCTGCTGTGTAACACATTCCTAACACATTTAGAACCACGCTCATTTTTGGCTCCCAGTTCTGTAAGTAAGAAGTCTAGGGATGGCATTGGATGAGTTCTCTGCTTAGGGTCTTATGTGGCTAAATGCAAGGTCTCGGCAGGGTTTACTGCTCATCTTACCTGAAGCTCTTCTTCCAGGCTCCTCTTGTTGTTGGCAGAACTCAGTTCCTTACAGTTGCAGGAGACCCTTGCTTTCTGTCTGTCAGTGGGTCTTCTCTCAGCTCCATGTGGCCACTGGCATTCCTTCCTTGCCCTGTGGCTCCCGCCATATTCACAGCCAGCAACAGAGAATCCCCTCGCATGAAATCCCTCTCACACCTGGAATTTCTTTCCTCAGGAAAAAGCCTGATCACTCTTTCTTGCTCTTTTTTATTTTTATTTTTGATACCAAGACTAGAGCCCGGTGGTGCTTAACTACTGAGTCATATCCCCAGTCCTTTTTATATTTTTTATTATTTTGAGACAGAGTCTCCCTAAGTTGCTGAGGCTGGCTTTCAACTTGGGATCCTCCTGCCTCTGTCTCCAGAGCCCCTGGGATTACAGGCATGTGCCACCTCACCCAACGACTGATCTCTTCTAACGACTTATCTGATTATCCCTAGATAATCTCTTTTTAAGGCCAACTGATGTGTAATCTTAAATTATAATCTTAAATTACAAATTTAATCTTAAATTACCTTTAAAATCCCTTCATAGCAGCACCTAGATTAGTGTTTGGTAGAATAACTGGGAGTGAACATGTATGCACCACCTTGCCCAGCCCTGTGTATAATTTTAGAAACAAATGTACACCAGAGAACAGATCTTCTAGAGGTCATCTCCGAGTAATAAGGAGAGACTGAGCATTCAATCAGGACATATTAGAGGGATATTGGAGCCATTCATTAACTAAACTTGAGAATACAGAAGGTGGAAGAGTTTTGGTGGGCAAATGAGTTCATATTTACATACATGACTACCAAGCTAAAGAGAAAAACAATCTGAAGTAACTTTTTTTTTTTTTTATAAGAACATTTCCTATCAGCCTACTTCATAAGGGCTGAAGCCCAATAGTACTTTTTTTTTCCAGGAATATGAAATTATTGGAAAAAATTAGCTGGTACAAGAAACCGATCTTTAGGGAACATAGGGTAATAGGAAATATACTTTATAAAAATATTTTGTTCTGCTCAGCTATCTGAAAGTTCTAAAGAATATCCTCTGACTCATAATGGTTTATAAAATGTGCCTGAAAATTGGGGGCCAGGTTTTTATTCTCTAATTCTTACGAGAACCTGGCCCCACATTTTCATTACAGTGGTATTTCTACCTCATGGCAGGAAATGGCAGTCTGTGGCATAATGGCCTTGCATATTTCCATCAACTGAAAACCTCAATGGGAAAAGTTACAGGGTAATTTTCCTACTTCTTCAAAACATATCCACACGTCTAAAGTATCAACTACACAGGCTACCAAATGTTCTTGCTTTGTGTAGTTAAATAGATTTCCATCATTCTGTCCACCTTCCCATGAATTATTCAAATGCCAGGCATTTCAGGGAAGAGAGAGGAAACTAATACAATTAAACATTTTCTGCATGCATCTGGCAGAGATGGGGGTAAAGGCAGATAAACTTGAGGGTAGGTCATTACAATGGGACCTGACCAGTGCTAATGAATACATATATTGAGGTGCTGGGAGATGTAAGGATGGAGGTGAGCCTCAAAGACCAGGCAGACAATAGATCATACAAGACAAAGACATTTTTAATAACAGGATTGATTGTCTTGTCTTGTTTTATTCTGTAGATGCTTGAGATCCAATTCTCTACTTTGTGTTCTTTATTTTTTTCTTTCAGAATTTGTATCGATTCTTTTTGGTACTGGGGATTGAACCCCAGGGTGCTTTACCACTGAACCAAATCCCCATCACCTCCCCACCCTTTTTTTTTTTTGTACCCGGAATTGAACTCAAGAGCACTTAACCACTGAGCCACATCTCCAGCCCTATTTTGTATTTTATTTAGAGACAGGGTCTCACTGAATTGCTTAGTACCTCCCTTTTGCTGGGGCTGGCTTTGAACTCGCAATCCTCCTGCCTTAGCCTCCTGAGCCTCTGGGATTACAGGCGTGCACCACTGTGCCCAGCCCCTTTTTCTATTTTATCTTGAGACTGGGTCTCTAAGTTGCTTAGGGCCTCACTAAATTGCTGAGGCTCACCTTGAGCTTAGACCAAACCTAACATTTATTGGGATAGAGGAAGGCACAGAGATTCAAATGAAAGGAATGCATAATCTCTTCAATCCTTCAGTCTCAGCCTCCTGAATTGCTGGGATTGCAGGTTTGCACCACCATGCCCAGCCCTGTATATAATTTTAGAAACAAATTTACTGAGGTAAAATTTAAGTATAAGAGTCCCAGCCCAAGACTTCCTCCTCCACCCCTGTGGGAGCCCAGGCCCAGGTTGGGCCCAGGTCTGCCCTGCCTACCAGCAGACTCAAGCAGGAGCCCATAACCTGGCCCAGGACTGTCCCTCCACCCCACCCACATCTGGGAGCCCAGGCCTAACCCACTTCCATTTTGGGACACTGCAGCCATCACCATAGCCCTCCCCTCGCAGTAGCCTCCACCTTGCAACAAAAGACAGGGTCTAGAAGCAGCTGCATCTTGGAACAGGCATCCCAAAGCTAGTGTAAGGCCCACCCTTCCAGCACCATCTCTGAAAGAGTTTGCATCCATCCTACTGCTATCTTGAGTTATCTCTGCTATTGTCACCACCACCTGTAGTTGTTGTAGCATCCATCGTGGGACACCTATAGGGTCTGGAAGCCCAATTCCAAGGTGAGACAGATAATCTGCACAGATACTACAAGATTATAGGGTAGAAACTATAATCCCTCAGATCTGCACTACACGAAAGGAGGACACATAGACAACATGAAAAAACAAGGGAGGAGAGTGCCCCAAACAAATTAGGACACTATAATAGCAGAACCCATGGATAGTGCAGTTGAAGAAATGTTAGAGAAGGAGTTCAGAAGGTTCTTAATTAAAATGATCTGTGAGTTGAAGAATGACCTAAATGAGCAAATACAGGCAAAAATTGATCACCTCAACAAAGAGATAAGAGACCAAATACAGGCAACCACTAATCACACCAACAAGAGATAAGGGAGCAAATACAGGTAGCAAAAGACTACTTCAAGAAATAGATAGAGATTCTGAAAAAAAATCAATGAGAAATCCTTGAAATGAAGGAAATAATAGACCAAATAAAGAACTCAATAGAAAGCATCACCAACAGACTAGATCACTTGGAAGACAAAATTTCAGATAATGAACACAAATATACAATCTTGAAAATAAAGTGGACCACACAGTGAAGATGGTAAGAAACCATGAACAGAACATCCAAGAATTATAAGATAGCATCAAGACCAAACCTAACATTTATTGGGATAGAGGAAGGCACAGAGATTCAAATGAAAGGAATGCACAATCACTTCAATGAGATAATATCAGAAAATTTCTCAAATATGCAGAATAAGTTGGAAAATAAAATACAAGAGGCTTACAGGGGCTGGGATTATGGCACAGTGGTAGAGCACTTGCCTCACACATATGAGGCACTGGGTTCAATCCTCAGCACTACATAAAAATAAGTAAATAAAAAAAGTATGTGGTCCATCTACAACTATATATAAATAAAGAGGCTTACAGGACACCAAATGTACAAAATTACAACAGATCTACACGAAGATTTATTATAAGGAAAATGTTTAGCATACAGAATAAGCATAAAATCTTAAAGACTACAAGAGAGAGGAATCAGATCATATAGGGGGAGACCAATTTGTATCTCAGCAGATTTTTCAACCCAGACCCTCAAAGTCAGGAGATCCTGGAATAACATATACCAAACTCTGAAAGAAAATGGATGCCAACCAAGAATCTTATATCCAGCAAAATTAAGCTTCAGACTTGATGATGAAGTAAAAATCTTTCATGATAAACAAAAGTTAAAAGAAGTTACAGTGAGAAAGCCCACACTTCACAGCATTCTTAACAAAATATGGAGGAGGAAATGAAAAACAACAATGAAAATCAACAAAGTAAGAAACTACACTAAAGGAAAGGCCAATCAAAGGAGAAACTAAGTCAAGTTAAAAACCAGAAATAAACCGAAATGACCAGAAATACAAATCATATTTCAAAAAATAACCCAAATCATATTTCAAAAATAACCCTGAGTGTTAATGACCTAAACTCATCAATTAAGAGACATAGACTGACAAATTGAATTTTAAAAAAAGACCCAACAATATGTTGCCTTCAAGAGACTCATCCACAGACTGAAGGTGAAAGGTGGGAAGAAAATACACTACTCACATGGACTTCAAATCAAAGTTAGTGAAAGGGATAAAAAAAGACATTTCATTCTGCTTAAAGGATTCATACATCAACAAGACATAACTACCATAAATATCTATTCCCCAAACAATGGGGCGTCTCTGAATGTGAAACAAACCCTTCTCAAATACAAGAACCATAGACCACAACAAAATAATACTGGGTGACTTTAATAGACCTCTCTCACCACTGGATAGATCTTCCACACAAAAAGAAACTCTAGAACTCAATAATACAATCAATAATTTGGATATAACAGACATATATAGATTATTCCATCCATCAACTAGCAAATACAGTTTCTCCTCAGCAGCACATGGATCCTTCCCCAAATATACCATATGTTATGCCACAAAGTAAGTCTTAGCAAATGCAAAAAAATAGAGATACTACCTTGTGTTCTTTCTGACCATAATGGAATAAAATTAGAAATCAATGATAAAATTTAAAAAGAGAAACTACTCCAACACCTGGAGACTAAAGAATTTAGTCTATTGAATATGCTATTGAATAATGCATGAATAACAGAAGACATCAGGGAGGAGATAAAAAGAATTTTTAGAGAAATGAGAACTCCAATACAACTTATCAAAATCTCTGTGACACTGTGAAGGCAGTGCTAAGAGGAAAGTTCATTGCATGAATTTAATTCATTAAAAGAAGAAAAAGTCAACAAATAAATGACCTGAAAAGACCTAAAAAAAAAAGAGAACAAACTAACACCAAAAGTAGTAGAAGACAGGAAATAATTAAAATCAGGGTGGAAATCAATGAAACAATCCAAAAAATTGACAAAATAAAAAGCTGATTCTTTGAAAAAATAAATAAAACTGACAAACCTTTAGCCACCCTAATGAAAAGGAGGGAGAAAACTCAGATTAATAAATTTGTGATGAAAAAGGAATTATCAGGACAGACACAACTGAAATACAGAAGACAATTAGAAACTATTTAGAAAATTTATACTCCAGTAAAATAGAAAACTTCAAAGACACCGACAAATTTCCAGAGGCATATGATCAACCCAAACTGAGTCAAGAGGACATATACAATTTAAACAGATCAATTTCAAGCAAGGAAATAGAAGATGCCATCAAAAGCCTTCCAACAAAGAAAAGCTCGGGACCAGACGGATTCGCAGCTGAGTTCTACAAAACCTACAAAGAAGAATTAATACCAATACTCCTCAAATTATTCCATGAAATAGAAAAGGAAGGAACCCTTCCAAATTCATTCTATGAAGCTAGTATTAACCTGATACCAAAACCAGGCAGAGACACATCAAGGAAAAAAAATTTCAGACAAATACCCCTGATGAACATGGATGCAAAAATCCTCAATAAAATTCTGGCAAATTGCTTACAAAAACATATCAAAAAAAATAGTGAACCATGATCAAGTGGGGTTCATTTCAAGGATGCAAGGTTCGTTCAACATACGGAAACCAATAAATATAATTCATCACATCAATAGACTTAAAGATAAAAATCATATGATTATATCAATTGATACAGAGAAAGTGTTTGACAAAATACAGCACCCTTTCATGTTCAAAACACTAGAAAAACTAGGGATAGTAGGAACATACCTCAACATTGTAAAACCTGTCTTTGCTAAACCAAAGGCCAACATCATTCTAAATGGAGAAAAATTGGAAGAATTCTCTCTAAAAACTGGAACAAGACAGGGATGCTCTCTTTCATCACTTCTATTAAACATAGTCCTTGAAACTCTAGCCAGAGTAATTAGACAGATGAAGGAAAATAAAGAATATGAATAGGGAAAAGCAGAACTCAAACTATCATTATTTGCAGATGACACGATTCTATACTTAGAGGATTCAAAAAACTCCACCAGAAAACTTCTAGAATTAATGAATGAATTCCGCAAAGTATCAGGATATAAAATCAATGTCCATAAATCAAATGCATTTCTATACATCAGTGATGAATCCTCTGAAGAGAAATTAGGAAAACTACCCCATTCACAATAGCTTAAAATAAAATACTTGGGAATCAACAAAAGAGATGAAAGACCTCTATAATGAAAACTAACAAACACTAACAAAAGAAATTAAGAAGACCTTAGAAGATGGAAATATCTCCCATGCTCCTGGATAGGCAGAATTAATATTGTCAAAATGGCCACACTACCCAAAGTGCTATACAGATTCAGTACAATTCCAATCAAAATCCCAACATCATTCCTCATAGAAATAGAAAAAAACAATCAAGAAATTCATTTGGGAAAATAAGAGATCCAGAATAGCCAAAGCAATCCTTAGCAAGAAGAGTGAAGCAGGATGCATCACAATACCAGGTCTTAAACTATATGACAAAGCTATAGTAACAAAAATAGCATGATATTGGCACCAAAATAAACATGTAAACCAATGGTACAGAATAGAAGATACAGAGAAAACCCCACACAAATATAGTTATCTCATATACCCAAAGGTGCCAAAAACAGGTGCTGGGAGAACTGGAAATCCATGTGCAACAGAATGAAATTAAACTCCTATCTCTCACCATGCACAAAACTCAACTCAAAGTGGATCAAGGACCTAGGAATTAGTCCAGAGACCCTGTGCCTAATAGAGGAAAAAGTAGGCTAAATCTTCATCATGTCAGATTAGGCCCCGACTTCCTTAACAAGACTTCTAAAGAGCAAGAAATAAAATCAAGAATTAAGAAATGGGATGGGCCCAAACTAAAAAGCTTCTTCTCAACAAAAGAAACAATGAGGTGAAGAAAGAGTCTACATTTGGGGAGCAAATTTTTACCACATGCATGTCAGATATGTATTTCCAGGATATAGAAAGAACTCAAAAAACTTAACACCAAAAAAACAAACAATCCAATCAATAAATGGGCTAAGGAACTGAACAGACACTTCTCAGAAGAAGATATACATTTGATCAACAAATATATGAAACATCTCTAGTAATTCGAGAAATGCAAATCAAAACTACTCGAAGATTGTGTCTCACCCCAGTCAGAATCGCAGTAATCAAGAATACAGACAACAATAACTGTTAGTGGGGAAAAAGGCACACTCATACATTGCTGGTGGGACTGAAAATTGGTGCAACCACTCTGGAAAGCAGTATGGAGATTCCTTAGAAAGCTTGGGATGGAACCACCATTTGATACAGCTATTCCACTCCTCAGTCTATACCCAAATGACTTAAAATTAGCATACTATAGTTAATATAGCCACATCAATGTTCATAGCAGTTGAATTCACAATAGCTAAACTGTGGAAGCAAACCAGATGACCTTCAATAGATGAATGGATAAAGAAACTGTGGTATATATACACAATGGAATACTACTCATCATAAAAAGAATAAAATTATGGCATTTGCAAGCAAATGAATGGAGTTGAAGAATATCATGCTAAGAGAAGTAAGCCAATCCGAAAAAAACAAAGGCCAAATGTTCTCTCTGATAAGTGGATGCTGATCTATAGAGTGGGGTGGGGCATGGGAAAAATGGAGGAACTTTGGGCAAAGGGGAGGGAGTGGTGGGAAGGGCTTGTAGGGGCAGGAAAAATGGTGGATTGAGATGGACATCATTACCCTAGGTACATGTATGATTGCACATATGGTGCGACACTATATTATGTATAACCAGAGAAATGAAAAATTGTGCTGCAATTGTGTACAATGAATCAAAATCTATTCTGCTGTCATATATACCTAATTAAAATAAATAAGTTAATTTAAAAAATTAAGTACAAAAAACTACACAATTTTATAGTGTAAAACTTGATCCATTTTGACAAATTATCTATCAAGTCATTAACATAATTTAAATAAGAAACATGTCCACTTCCCTGAAGTTTCTTTGTGCTTTGTTCCTATCCCCTATTGCATACATACCCTGGTAATCTGCTGTGTAATTACAGATTGTTTTGAATTTTTTATAATTTTCTATAAATTCAACATGATTTTGAGATTCATCCATATTGTTGTATGTTATCCATATTGTTGTATATTTTATTCCTTTTTAGTGTGGAGTTCTATTCCATTGTATGGGTGTATTATAATTTGTTTATCCTTCCACCTGTTGATAGACATTTAGGTTGCTCCCAGTTTGGAGCCATTGCAAATAATAACAATACCAATGTTTGTGTGTAAGATTTTACGTGACCATAGCCTTCCATGTGTTTTTGGTAAATATTTAGGAATGGATTGGTTGCATTACATGGTTGAAGGATGTTTAAGAAACTGCAAAATTGTTTTTCAAGGTGGCTGCACTATTTTCCCCCCCTCCGGCAAAGTAAGAGAATTTCATTTGCTTTACAGCCTTGTCAAAACTTAACATGGTCAATCTTCTTTAATTTTAGTCAACCTAATGGGTGTATAGTGGTATTTCATTGTGGTTTCCATTTTCATTTCTCTTTTGACTAATGAGGTAGAACATCTTTTTATATGCTTATGAGACATTTATTTTCTTTTGTAAAGTGTTCAAATCTCTTGCCCATTTTTTATTATTTAAGACACTGAAGGAATTCAAACAAGAGCGTGTCACAAATTTATGTTTTAGAAAATCAAGCAAGCTGGAAATATTGAGGATGAATTACCCCAGGGTGTTGAAGTGCCGAACAGGGATTAGTTGAGAGATATTAGAATAGGTCCAATTAGAATTAGTCCCTGGCAGTGGGTTAGGAGACATTTTTGAGATATGACTCATAGGTGCTGGTGGCCATGTTTCCATGTGAGAGCTAACCAAGAGGGAAGACATTCAATTCCATTGGAAATGAAGATCTCGAATGCAAGAAAAATATACATAATACCAAATACCTATTGCTATGGTTTGAATGTTTGTTTCCTCCAAAACTCATGTTAAAATTCACATAATAGTATTGGGAAGTAGGTCCTTAATAGTGTTTAGGAAGTCTCCCCTCATGAACATATTAATACCGTTATCTAAGGAGCATTCTCTCATTATAGAATTCTTTTTTTCAGGGTTCAAATATTTTAGGAAGTATCTGGACCTTTTTATAACATTTTGGTAGGCCACTGAATGGGGATTTTATGTAAATCTGAAGATATATCTCCAATTTTATTTATTTATTCAAATTTATTCTATTATTATTTCACATCATTATCTTACTTTTTCTTCTTATGGGAAATCATATTAGGTGGAAGTTGAATCTTTTGGATCTATTATCCATGTCTCCACACTTTTCATTCCTTACCCTTTCTAAATTATGTTCCAGGAGACTCTATGTCAGCTTGCTCTTTTAGCTTAAATATTTAGGTCTTTAGTAATGTCCATTGTTTTATTCAATCCTATTGGATATTTTTTTGAGAATAACTTTAAAGGCATTTTGTTCTTCATCATCTGTTTGTACCAGTATTATTTGAGTATACTATTTATGCTGTTACATATTAATCACATAAAATATCATATTAAAATAGGATGGGCAGTGAAGCTCTGCTATAGTTTGGATCTTGATGTCCCCTACAAAGGCCCAGGTGTTAAAGGTCTAGTTCCCAGCTTGGCCAATGGATGGTGATGGAAACCTTTATGAGATGGAGCCTCGTGGGAGGTTTTCACTGGGGATGTGTGTTAGAAGGGGATTGTTGTATGCTGGTCTCCTTCTCCCTCTCTGCTTTCCGGCTGCCCTGATCTGAACAGCTTCCTCTGCCATGTGCTCCTGCCATCATGTGCTGCCTCACCACAGGCCCAAAACCAACGGGGCCAAAGGACTATGAATTGAAACCCTCTAAAATTGTAAGCCAAAATAAACCCTTATTTCTATTGATTTTCTTAAGCATTTTGTAATAGTAAATGCAAAACTAACAAACAAGCTTTAGTGTGTGAAATAGATGGGGCTTAAATGACCCTGCATCTTAAGCAGTGATACTCTATTATACCAGATAGTCCCTTTCTGAAAGAGAATTTTGTAAGATCCCTTTTTTTTTCTTTCCTGAAAATGAAATCCACAGATACTGTAATCTGCACAATTAAAAGAAACTCTATTGCAATGGAAGGGGAAAAATAAAAGGAAAGATATTGAAAAAAATAATATATATTTTGGCTTGCACTTCCCTGGCAGGCAACAGTAATCAAATGCAGGAAGACATTGTGTATGCCACTGTCAGTCTGGTACAGATGTGCACTATTAAAGACCCAAACACCTCCAGTGGCATGGTCATTAGTGACATGATGTTCCAAAATTTGAAAAGCTCTAGGTAAAGTCCTAAAAAAAAACAAAAAAAAAACCCCATAATCTTCCTTTGATTTACATGGTAGTGCATTCCTGGAAAATTCAGTGTATATAATAACGTAGCCAAAATACTACTCATGTTATTCTTTTCCGAGTTCTTTGAGCCAATGTTTATTTTTATTTTTTATAAGTTTTAAAAGTGACAAATTTTCCTGAGCTCAGTTTTAGTCCTATTCCACAGACTGTTAGTTTCATTATTTTCTAGATAATCTGCAATTTCATTTTTGTTTCCTCATTGACCAAAATATCTTAAAATTGAAAAAAAAAATCTTTCTAGGTCTTTATGGTTGTTGTTCCTTCATTTCTAGTTCTAGTGGATCATGGTCAGAAAATGTAATTTGAGGTAAATAATTTGGAACTTAATGAGTCTTTCCTAGTGGCCTACTTTAGGATTACATTTTGTAAATGCTCAATGAAACTCTTGAATATAGTGTAATCAGAGTTTTCGGGACAAAATAGTCTTTCCACACCTATGAGATCAACCTGAGGAACTAAGACCCTTCATAACCATTTCTGTCCAAGGTCTATGAGAACATTTTACGGATTAACAAGTAATGTGGCTTTATTGGTTGCTTTTGAGTTTTTACTTAATGTCTTCAATGCTCTTCTTTTTATGGCTTACACCATTGATTACTGAAGATTGACTTTTTGACCCAATTAGTGAACACTGAACTCAATGCTGGTATTATTAATATCCTCTCTGTTTCATATTGTCACCAATTCTGTTAACTTGAAATCTTTCTCTTTTAGAAGCAAATGGCTAGTTTCATTTCTTGATGTGGTGCAACTTTTCAAATTGTCTCAAAATACATGAATTTATGCCATTTAAAACTGTAGTAAGGATACACATGGTCTTGTTTCCATTACCTCACTTTAGGGATCCTCTCTGATTCTCCTAGTTCCGTGGGTGATTGCTTCCAAAATCTTAAGAAACAATGATTCAGTATTGCTTCCCTCTTCCAACCTGTTATTTGGGTATCTTCTAGATTTCTAATATTTACCTATTTTTATATCCAGCTTTAACATTTACAGGAATTGTTTCATTTTGTAGCCATAGTTCTTAGAATTATCTAAATATGTTTCTATTTAGAACTTTTCTATATTTAGGTGGATGTGTATAAACAGCTTACATGTATTAATCAGTAAGGTGCCGAGTTTAGAGCAAAGGCTCAATGAATGGAAACTTTTCACATTATTATTGCCCAAGTCAGATTAAAAATGACATAGGTATTACTTCTTTCAAAATGGCAGACTCGGGTAGTGTTTGGTCAGCCTTTTAGTTTATATAATATTTTGAGCAACTGATAAAATTAGAACAAAACCATGATAAATTTATAAGTCCAAACACTGAAGAACAAATTTGCTCTAACTTAAATTTTAAGGTTTCCCATCCTAAAGCTGGGAATGGATCCACCATTTGACCCAGCTATCGCCCTTCTCAGACTATTCCCTGAGGATCTTAAAAGAGCGTACTATAGGGATACTGCCACATCAATGATCATAGCGGCACAATTCACAATAGCTAGACTGTGGAACCATCCTAGATGCCCTTCAATAGATGAATGGATAAAAAAAATGTGGCATCTATACACAATGGAGTATTACGCAGCACTAAAAAATGACAAAATCATAGAATTTGCAGGGAAATGGATGGCATTAGAACAGATTATGCTAAGCGAAGCTAGCCAATCCTTAAAAAACAAATGCCAAATGTCTTCTTTGATATAAAGAGAGCAACTAAGAACAGAACAGGGAGGAAGAGCATGAGGAAAAGATTAACATTAAAAAAACAGACGAGTGGGGGGAGAGAAAGGGAGAGAGAAGGGAAAGCATATGGAAATGGTAGGAGACCCTCAATGTTACACAAAATTACATATAAGAGGTTGTGAGGGGAAAGGGGGGGAACAAGGGAAAGAATTGAACAACAGCAAATGAGGTAGAGAGGGAAGATGGGAGGGGAGGGGAGGGGGGATAGTAGGGGATAGGAAAGGCAGCAGAATACAACAGTCACTAATATGCCATTATGTGAAAATGTGAATGTGTAACCGATGTGATTCTGCAATTCGTATTTGGGGTAAAAATGGGAGTTCATAACCCAATTGAGTCAAATGTATGAAAGATGATATATCATGAGCTTTGTAATGTTTTGAACAACCAACAAAAAAACAAAAAAAAACAACAACAAAAAAAAAAAGATTTGGGCTGGGGATGTGGCTCAAGCGGTAGTGTGCTTGCCTGGCATGCGTGCAGCCTGGGTTCCATCCTCAGCACCACATACAAAAAACAAAACAACAACAACAAAAAAGGTTTCCCATTCATGTAGTACAGGAAAAAAATAGTAAAACCCAAGAAAAACACATTTTGAATGCAGTCTCTTGCTTTAGTCCACCCTACAGTTTCCAGGATGTTTTAAAATTCAATAATTATATCCAGGGAGGGCATGTGACAAGCTTGATAAGTGAAAGCAGATATTGAGAGTGGTCTACATTGCTCATGGATACTACTTTTGTGTGCTTTCAGCAGCAAGAAAAACAAACAAAAAACCCAACAGTGACTTAACCCATCATAACATTTTTTTCTTCAACAATTACAGAAAAGAATCCTTTGGATTGATTCAGCAGCTCAATAGTTTTATGGATTTAGGGCTTTTCTCTTTTTCTATTCAGTCATCCTCAGATGATAGGCTTTACCATCCTCTCTAGCATAGGGGTAAAATTATGGTTGTCCTATTAATAAGCATCACAACATGACCAAGGCATCTCAAGCAGGAAGGATGGGGGCAGGAACATGAAGTATTTTCACTTCATGCAGTTGTTTAAATCAGAGAAATGTGTCTTTCTCCTCCAACAGACAAGGCATTATCTGGAGCTGGTAGCATGACCAGCCCAGATCAATCTCCATAGGAGATTGATTGACTTACAAATCATGAATCATCACTAAGGACTGGGACTGAGACTAAACAAACAATTGCCTACTATGTAAAGTTCATGTTTTTGTATGCTTCTGATCATAGCCACTGGTTGTGATTAACCCACTCTCACAGGCAAAGATACTTTAAGGTATATCTGATCAAAGCAATGGTGTTCTGAGAAAACTATTAGGCACGTGCATTCAAAAGCAATGATGCATGATTGCTCTAATTATTCAACTCTTACACAAGTTTCCAGCTTTATCTCAAGTTCTAGCAACACAGAGAAGCACAATTCAGTGAAAATCTCATGGAGATGGAGGAAGCTGGACATTGATTCAAACCCTGATTCTACTACTCATCTCCTATGTGGCCTTGGGCACAGTACTGTAGCCCTCAGTTCTCTCATCTATCAAATATGAAGATAATATATCATCCACATAAGATCATGGTGAGAATTAAATGAGATAGTGCATTGAAATCACACAGACCTTCCAAGATTAACACAGTGCAATTTGATCAGGCTAATGTATGTCTCTAAGATAGCTCTTCTAAAAAATAGCTTCCAGAAGCTTATGTAACTAAGCAAACATTGAGGAAGGTGGCAGCGGAAGAAAGAGCAATGAAACAAGAGGTATTGCTTTCAAAATATTATCAAGCATATTGCATCATATTCAGTGTTTAAAAATAAAATTAGACTTTGTTTTCTTTTGGGTATTGCCTAATTAGTTCCTATGTTTGGTGGGAAGCAATGGAATTTAAAAAAAAATAAAGTTATAATAGAAATTATTAGGAACTTCTAATGAGTTCACTATTGTAATAAGGGAGTTTAGTGTGATTAAGAATACTTACATACCCATTTTTAAATTGTGTGATGTGATAAAGACCATTATAAAAAATGGGAGCTCACAATTATTGAGTGCTTCAATTCCAGATTTGGCTCTAAATACTTAACATGGATTCTGTCATTTGATGCCTACAACAATCCTATGAGGAAATATCTATTTATTATCTATATTTTCCTGATGAGAAAATAAAGACCAGAGACATTTGATGTTTTTTTTCGTTCCCAAGGTTGCAACACTGGTAACAGGCAAAACCCAGAATTTCAGCTCAAGAATTCTGGATTCAGATACCAAGCTCATTCATATGTATATGAACACACACACATATTTATAAATGAATTATACATAAAATATATATGAAAAAATATATATCCTTGCTTCTCAACAAAACTGGGGATTGAACCCAGGTCCTCATGCATGCTAAGCAAGTGTTCTACAATCAAGTTTCATTCCTATTCCTTTTTAAAATTTATTTAGAGACAGGGTCTTGCAAAGTTGTTCAGGCTGGGCCCAAAGTTGTAATGCAACTTTTATTTGGTACCTCATTATAAAATCATTATGTGGAAGCAGGGCTTGAACTATTGCAGCAAGAACAATATTTGCCTGTTTAAGAGAAGATAGTGTGTTCTTATAGGTGTAGCTAAACAAGTTCAGTTTTGCATAACTGGGTCAAGAAGAAAATATAACAGTCCTGATGGGGTGGGGGAAAG
Source organism: Marmota marmota marmota (assembly GCF_001458135.2). Lineage (NCBI taxonomy): Eukaryota > Metazoa > Chordata > Mammalia > Rodentia > Sciuridae > Marmota > Marmota marmota. Next base: position 12,002,503 of record NW_026000016.1, on the reverse strand, counting down.
GAAGTGGGGAAGCAGAGGAGTGTTCCCATCATGGATGGTCCTGGGTCATCCAAACCACTCTCTCTCTCCACATCTTTATGCTGTGGTACTTATGGGTAAGAGCAAGACTAGTGAATCTGGTGACTCCAACAATTTTGATAAAAGCATTGTTTGAAAAATCAGAAAACTTAATTTTAGACATGCCAAGTTGAAATAAATCACTTCATATCACAGCAGAAAAGAATTTGTCCTACCATGGAAAATAGTATAAACTGAATATTCAAGCGCAAAAAGAAGTTTCAAGTACGCATACTGTTTATAGATACTTTATTAAAACCAAGAGCTTTCCATTGTCCTTTCTTATCCAAAAGAAAATAAATAATAAAAATCTATCTTCAGGAATATTTTAACAACATAGTTTCATAAATCTGAGTTTACAGTTTGTCAGATTTAGATACATTCAATCATTACTCAATACAAGAAATGTCAGCCTTAAAGATACTAAGAATTTCTATACTGACCAGTAAAACCATTGCAAAACTTGTATTTCAATTGCACCTTTTTTATTTTTAACTAATTTGTCAATCATGAGACAAAAGAATTTCCTTCTTGGTTCTGGATTTTAACACACAGTTGAAAATTAATCATCCCCTTCTGTCAAATCGTGGCTGACATTCCATGTTGGGAGTATGGTGCTCTTTTCCTCAGGGGCAATGGTGGATGAGGGTGGAGGACAGAATCCAGGCCAATTTATGCTACAGTTATCAACAAGTCCTTGGAGCTGGCCTGCCTTATTAAATTTTAACCCAATCTCTAAGGACCCACAAACACCACTTATAAGGCTATGTATACTACCTGATTTTTAAAATTGCCCTTCTTTTCATTATTTTAAAAACTTTTTTTCCAGTTCTGGTCTAAAAAAGGACAAAGGTCTGTAGAGTTGTAGTTTCAGAATGTAGCCATCACCACCACCATCTGGAAGGACTCAGTTTCCACTACCCTCCACTATCTCTATCCCTAAAGTAATGAATTGAGGCATTTATCTGGAAATGCAGGAAAAAAAACAATGTAGATATTTCAGAGTAAAGAAATAGGGCTGAATAAATTATTCAGAAGATTGCCTATACTATTATACATTTCCCACCATTCTTTTTATAGGAAGTCTCATTTCACTGGAAATTTTAGCCAATGTTCAAAGCATGATTCCATGCTTTCAACCCAAACCAGACTTGCACTTCTCTTAGAGAAGCCATATAACTTTAAGAATGGCTACAATATGAGATCTGGTAACCTTTCCCTCATTTTTTTTTAAGTGAAATGGCTTGCTATTTAATAAATTTAGAACTCACTCGGTTTATGTTGTTAAATACGATTTAGTCTGAATATCTGACTACTTCGGATGTGACTATGTATCAGGGCCATTGAAGTAGTTTTTGTTCCTGTTTCTAGTATGTAATTAGACATGTCTGAAATAAATCCAGTGATGAATGCTACCAAATGTGCAGTGTATATATAATGTACTTGTGAATCTATTTGTGTAAAGGTCAAATATTTACATGGAATGTTGACCTTGATCTATAAAACTACTATTTTAACTTATGACATCTTTACATATAGTCAATTTATTTTATGGAGAGCCCCATTTGATAATTAAAAAATATGCCTTTCAAATATTTCATAAATATATAAAATTTTAGTACATTCTATATTTTTAAAATGTGACATCTAAATTCTTTACAAAGTGACAAAAATAATTATTTTGTATGAAAGTCGTACATGCAGTGAGTTTTGATTGGCAAGATCTTTCTACATGCAAGAATAGCAGGACACGTTCTCTTACAGAACTTATAGACATTTGTAGTATTTTGAATTATATAATTCACTTTCTGAAGATCAATAGTACCAAAGAAAGACGAGAGATACCATTCAAATATTTTACAATATAAGGGTCTTTCTTTTACTACTTCTTCTTCTTTTATTATTAATATTATTATTTGTGGTGCTGGGGATCAAACCCAAGGCATTGTGCATGCTAGCCAAGTGCTATACCTCTGAGCTACTCCCCAGCCCTTCTTATACTTCTTTAGGTTAAGATGGTATATGGCCAGTGTTCAGAATCATCTGGTGACAAAAGTTACATTACATAAAAAGTTTTCTAAAACAGAGCACAATTTACATATATGGTGATCAACTGCACAAATTGGAAAAATGATCATTTTTAACTGTATCACTAACATATAAAACATATTTTACATAGTTTAGAATAGGAATAACATTTTTATAATTTATTGGGAAAATACAAAGCCTTCTCAAAATATCTTTTTGGTGACTCCAGCAATGTCTTCTGAGAATTTACAAATAAAACTATCCTTTATAATTATTTCTTCCCCACTCTTAACACCATATGGAAAGATTATGAGTTATATTTACAATAATTTTTAAAAGTCTACTGTCTGTGCCAGGTGTAGTGGTACACACCTGTAATCCCAGCTACTTGGGAGTGTGAGGCAGGAGGATGGCAAATTCTAGGCCAGCCTGGGTTATAGAGAGAGACCCCTGTATTAAAAACAAAAACAAAAACAAAAAAAACTCTGTTTTCCCTTCTTACATGTTATGTTACTGATACATACTCGTAAGGACTACTCTAAAATTATAACATGAGGTCACTCACTCAAGGTAAATTTTCAGTTACGCCTCTAAGATTTTAAAATGTACACACTGTGAATGTATTTTGTAGACATAAGAAAAGTTTGTACTCTTAAAGTAGTAAGAAGACTATGTCTTAACTGTCAGCCCAGTTAAGTCATGGTGACCCATCTGAAAATTCAGAGCTGACATGTCTGTAGAGGTTCTTGAAACTGTTCAGTTAATACCTTCAACTACGGACATACAGATTGAATGGCAGTGGCCACATCTGAGACCAGCTGGAGTACAGAACGTCTATCTATTTTGTCTCTAGCTATATCTCTTTAAAAAATTCAACCTCACGTTGCAGATAGAGATATATTAAAGACAGCTGGAAGGTCCAAAGTTTTGCTCAGAATATAGTATTGAGCAAGGGTGGATTCTTAGATTTTAGAGTCACATGTATTTCAAATAAGGCCATGAAAAGACACAAACTAAACTACTATTCAATTTTTACAAAGATTATACATCTATGATAGTGATATAATTAAAAAACTCTACCACCAAAATGGCAACTGATTTAATTATGCATTCTATTAAAAACAAAACAACACATACACACACAAGTGTGGAAATTTCCTGTAATTATGAATGTAACCAGCTCACTGGTACCCAATGGGTATCTGTCTCTAATTTGTCAAAAGTTGTTTTGAGCTCATTAAATGCCACAGTGAGATCATCATTTATTATAATTTTGTCAAAAAGATGACCATACTGACTTTCCATTATCTGTGCAGATTTAATCATTTCTTGAAAGTCTTCTTCCTACAAAAGGAAGTATTTTTTAAAAAACTGGTTAACCAGGCACTTATATCATTTCACACCAATGTAAACATTCTACAGTTCTTACCTAATACTGTTTTTAGCATTAGTATCCTTACCTAATACTGTTCTGGGTTTAGCCTTTCACCTCATCCAACAATAAAAATTACCTTCTTTAACCACTAGTTCTTCAGATGTCATAACCTCTAATATTCTTTTCTCTAATCTGCTTATAACTAAACTCCTCTGAGAAGATCCAAAACTCCCACCTTAACTAAATTTCAGGATATATAGTCACTAACTTATCATTACATGGTTATGTGGTTATTAAAATAGCTACTTGGGGAAAAAGAACTGCTGACTCATTGCATTGGTTTGTGGCATTATTTATGTTTATGCATAGGAAGGAATTTACAACACAAACATTTTCATGGTTGGATACGTTATAAAAGAATAGTTACTATCTCCCTCTTTTGGCTCATTTGAAGTGCTTCAAGAGCCTTACATGGCCACATTTTTTGACATCAGGAAGTTATTTTAGCTGGCTATAAAACTTAAGGCTACGTAAGTATATACATAAAGGTTAGTGAGACAAATCCCAAGAACATATTATCATTTATCTTCACCAATAAACTTTAAATTTATAACAAGATAATAATTCTTCATATTGCACATATTGAAATAATTTAAGAATCCACATTGCAATGTCACCTATGATTTCCCAATAGAAAATTTAACGTGTTAATCAAGAACCTTGAGTAACCAATATCATATGTTAACATCTACTCAGCATAGATAGATACTGTTAGCATTTTGAAAAAAGATCAAATATTGTGAATCATAAACATAATCTGTATTTGTAATCACAATTAAAAGTACACAGATTAACAGAGACTAAAGTTAAATAGAAGGGGGGTGTTCTTAACATTTAACTTCTTTACTTATTTTGATCCAAAGGTAGAATACATTATCTTGATAAGATTGAAAACAAAACCAATAAAAAGACTTGCCAGAAGTCAACATATCCATTGACATATCACAGTCACTATTTCCAATAATACTCCTAGGAAATACGAATAGCACTGTTAGAAAATAACAGTCTACTAGTCTTCTCCTCAAATGGTGCCTTTTCTTTTTATAGTGCTAAATATGATACCAGGAGAAAAAGGAAGTTATTACGTTTTTCATTTAGACTATTAAGAAAGAGCAGTAACTGATTTGGGTACTTTTATCTTTAAATGTAAGGCTAATCTGAAAAATAATTAGCCTAATTTTAATAAATGCTTGGCCTAGAAAAATCTAATATATACATATAATAACATACAAAAATAGTTTTAAGTTAATATGAAGCTGCATTCACAGAATTACAAAAAGAAATTAATAGTGCAATGGTTCAAAATATGCACGTAAAGACAATTCTACCTTTTACAGATTTTTGAATCACAGCTTCGTCTTTAATAGCCTTCCTGAGTAGCCACAGATGCACGTGCTTTTATGCACTGCTTAGATACCATCACTAATATCTTGGTACTCACCGTAAAGGGCTTTGCAGCACCCTGGTCATCTCTGCTTGAAATAATCTTTGCATTTTTCCTTGTCTCTCTCAAACGCTCTATTGATGGTGGTTTTATAAATATCACATAGGGCTTAAATTCTAGGGTCCTTAAATGTTTCACTGTCTACAAGGAAGAAAAGAATTTTTCTCTTGTATTTCGTCATAACCTCATGAATTATTTCATTTTCTTAACTTATTTCTAAACTTATTCTCTAATTAAGGTCAGTAGGTCTTTTGATGTATTATTCAATCAGTTATTAACAATTGAAGGTGACAAATGTTCCTCTCTAAAAGAAGCTGGAAAATGCAAATTTCATTTAAAAATGTCTGAAATACATCATCACAAATGTTGAACACAAGTAGCTACGAACACCACGAAACTGGCTTTTAGAGCAAATACCAAAAAGATGTGACGGGGTAAATTATAACAACAGTACTAATAATATAATAAGTCACCTGACCATCCCTATGGCCCTCTCCTGATCTCAAGCAGGAGTCCTTGGCCTTCACCTGCCCCTCAGAGGGAGTGATAAAGGCGGCCCCTGCTGTCTGTGATGGCACCAGCATTCCCTCATCAAGGGTCTTACGTTATTTACACTCTGCTTCTGGGGACTCACCTATCATCAAGGGTAACCGACAGAAGGGTGAGGGCTGAGGAATGTTCTTGAGCTGTGTGTCAGATCCTTCCAAAATATGAATATAAATGATAGGCGTCACCTAAAGGATAGGCAGATGGGCTATGTGTAGGCAGCAGAGGGAGTGTGGGGAGTGGGGGTAGTGCAGGTGGCAGGGGACAGAGGGGTGCTACAGGCACTAGGAGGAGAGGCAGAAACTGCACTGTGAGGATCCAGGAATAAACAGATCCAGTGGAGGCTATGTGCCTCAGGGTACCACCACTGGTAGAAGGACAATCTAGGGCCCCTGGAGGACCAGGAAAATGTTATGGGTTTGGCATCAGTGGGAACATATATGATTTGACAAGGAAGTGAATGGCTTCATCCATTGGCATCCTCAGTCTGGAATTCCCAGGTGCTGGGTGAGGCAGCACATGCCTGTAATCCCAGTGGCTTGGGAGGCTGAGACAGGTGGATCACAAGTTCAAAGCCAACCTCAGCAAACTTAGTGAGTTCCTTAGTAATTCTGCAAGACCCTGTCTCTAAATAAAATACAAAAAAAGGGCTGGAGATATGGATCAGTGGTTAAGTGCTCCTAGGTTCAATCCCCAGTACAAAAAGAAAAAAGAAACCAAAACACAAAACAAAAACCCCAGGGTGACAAAGATCAACTGTTAAAGGGATCTTGCCCAGCACAATTCCTGGGAAAAGTCTTATAGCTCTAGCAGGGGTTTTAGGTTTCTAGGACATTTACAAGACCCAAATCAAAGACAGAGGATTGAGAACCAAATGTCCACTGTTAAAAATGATAAACACTTAGAATAATACATAACATAAAAAATACATCACATGGAAGATGGAAGGAGAACCTCGTTGTTAAACAGAATACATATATGATGTTGTAATGAGAAAAAGAAAAAAAAAGTGTGTCACATTAGATTGGATAGAGAGAAAGGATGGGATAGCAGGGGAGGAGTAGGGAGGATAGGAAGGGCAGCAGAATACACAATATGATTGATGTATGTACATTCCATGTATGTATTATGTGTCAAAATACATTCTGCTGTCATGTATGACTAAAAAAATAAAAATAAATCGTATGGTTAAAAAAATACATCATATGTGTAATAATGTATTCTTTAAAAATATGAAATACACAGAAATATTTAAAAGTCATTGAACTTGACTGGAAATAAATGAGAGTTACAAACACAGATCTTTGAGCTCCATCCACTCCTATTTCCTAATTATATTGTGGGCTTCCCCCACCCCCACAAAAGATATATCAAATTACACTGATATGAGTAGACTTTATATTATTATACCAAAATGCTCACATGAAGTGCAGTAGAGTACATGGGTTGCAAGTGTTCTGAATATTTCTTTTTTTTTAAATTACTACTCTTCTTTATTCAAGATTAATATCAATATCAAAGATATGTTTACAATGAGCATGTATTTAAACAAGGTTTAAATACACAATATTCTAATCAGTTTCTTTATAGCCTGAAACAATTATCAATATTATAGATATTCAACTGTTTACTTACATGAGGCTGAACATCCAACAAACAAACTTTGTTTTTAGCTAGGACAGATCGAACTGAGTCTATACTTGTGCCATAGTAGTTGTTCTTATATTCACCATATTCAATAAACCTGTGGAAAATTAGAGGCTCATCAGAATCATTTGTGAATTAAATTCATATGTGGCAAGATATAATTCATAGGTAAAAGACGTTTTTGCTTAACATTTAATTTTTTACCATATTTAATAGAATAAATAGGGCCAACTACTTCAGAATGTCAATTTTAAAAAATCTTATATTCTACATTTTCAAATCAGTAACACTTGCTTGTGTTACACTTAAGCAGAAAAAAAGTACTTCAGTCCAGTAGAGCTCTAATGTTTTCCATCACCCCTTTTTCAGAACTAATGCAATGCAATAAAACCATGAATCAGCCAAACAATAGAAACTACTGAAATTTCATTGCATACTACAGAGTAACCAAGCTTAGCTTCAGAACTACAGGAGCTGGGTGGTGGCTAATGGAATCAGGACAGCCGATTATGTGCTATAAAAACACAATCATTGCGCCAAATGCGAAGAAAGCATTTCGATGTTTCAATAAAATCCCACAATCCTGCATTAAAACACACATTGCTTTTGATATCATCCTAAAATAGTCATGCTTAAGCAAATGGAAAACCCAAACAGTGTTGGGGGTGGGATTTTACAGCTCGCTAGAGAAGATGGTATGTGTACAACTTAACCTTATTTCAATTTCTTGAAGTATCAATGTAAGAATGAAATGTGTGTGTATGGAACAGATTGTAGGACTAGGAATATAGTGAGTAGCTGTTCATCAATTTAAAAAATAAAATTCCACCCAAATTACATGTTAAGATTAAATCAGTGGGCTGGAAAGAAGTTACAATAAGACACCAGTCAAACCTTCCCTCATACTGCAAAATAATACCTATGTGTTTAACTTAACAGAAACGTAACAGTTCTAGTTATTAAAAAGGGGTAAATATTGGTTAAAGTTAATAACTGAATTGTCATTTTATATGGGTTTCAAATAATACTGTGGTAAGTAAAATACATTTTCAAATGCAGCAAAACTCTAAGTGGATATACAGGCTGGATATATAGGAATATGCTTAAAAACAATAGTCATATAAAACTTGCCGAAATTTTCACATACTTGTTATTTTGTACGTCTGTCTCAAACAAATGTTTGGAAATGAAAATATATTCAACACCATCACTCTCCTGGCTTCTTCTTGCTCTGGTGGTATCTGTGAGTTGATTAAAAAAAAAAAAGTTTAGAAAAGCTCATACTTGATTTTAAAAAAAGAGTATAGGAAATATTAAAGAAATGATCATGTATAATCGAAGCAGTTATCTTACATGGAATTAAAAAACTTATAAATAAGTAAATTAGTTAATAAAATATACTAAAGTGTCAAATGCAGATTTTACTACTGATATTAAAATTTGAAAATTGAGTAAAATTCAATTGCATTGTGTGTCTGTGCTATTACTCATTATTTTGAAGGTTCTTTAATATAATTAAATAAAAGTGGTATCCTAAACACTTTGAGGAAAACTCCTTTCTTTTGCAAATGATATGCTCATCATCTTTATTTATTGATCCTCATTCACTGAAGAAAATCTGCTGCCCACTAGTTACAAATTATGAAATTATCTTATTACCTTCCTAACACAGCACTATGTCATCAATGCTTTCTATTACACTGGATAAAGTCAAATACTTCTATGTGCTATTCATTATCCTTGGCAAAGTTATAAGCAGCACCCTCTTAGAATATTATTTAACTTCCAATATTCCAGTAATTTTTCTAGTTATTTTTCAGTAAACTGTAATGGAGCAGAAAATGCAGGATTAATTACAAACAACAAAACACAAGGTTTTCTATTGATATGGCAAGTAAAAAACACACCACAGTCCTACTGATTACAACAAAAACCTCTGAAACCAGGACAACTGCCTGAGTACTCTGAAAAATAAATAAAACAGGTAAGACTGTGGAAGCGGGTCAACCTGCATGGGGAAAAGTTTAGCTTTATTTTTTTTTCTAGGTTTGCCCCAAGGGTAGGAATCACTCCAAGAGAATCATAGTGGAATGTGTGCTAAACTCCAATAGATGTCCTGCCAATTTCAGTGAAAGGACCAGAAAAAAAGGGGATGGGGAAAAATCAAGTCATTTTGGGTTAAAGAGTATGTAGGAAATCCAGGAGGGGAGAAAGTATAGAAGGAAATACTTTAACTCTATATATGAACAACCATTAGTCTAAGAATAACTCTTGCCCTTACGCATGCAGTTCAGATTCAAACCAGCACAGTAAAGTTTTTAAGAAGTGAACCGGAGATTAGAATACTCAAGTCTAGGTCTAAACCCTGCATAATAGAAAACACTGAACACACCCTTAACAGTGTAGGAAAAGCTTGGAGAACTGAGCTGGATTTGAATTATGTATACAATCTCAGACTTGTCTTCGAACCAGGACAGATCCAAATCAACAAAGATAAATGAGACAGAACTTAGTATCAGGCAGTTGTTTACCTGCTAAGATAAATACATCAATATTCTCCAGAATTTAGATCAGGACCTAGTGTTAATATAACATAACACTCACAATACCTAGAATGCAATCCAAAATTGTTCAATATAAAATAACCAAGGAGGGCTGGGAATGTGGCTCAAGCAGTAACGTGCTCACTGGCATTTGCGGGGCACTGGGTTTGATCCTCAGCACCACATAAAAATAAAATAAAGAGGTTGTGTCCACCGAAAACTAAAAAATAAATATTAAAAATTCTCTCTCTCTGTGTGAAAAAAAAAACAAGGAAATATGACCATTCTCAAGAGGAAAGATAACAGATGGAAACCGCAAGACCCAGAAGTTAAAACACAGACTCTAATGCAACTATCGTAACTATGCTTCATAAAGTAAAAGGAAACACTTGAATTCAATGAAAATGTAAGTCTTAGTAGAGAAATAGAAATTATAAAAGAAGAACCAAGTGAGAATTTTAGAACTGAGAAGATACAATATATGACAGAAACAAATCACAAGATGGTTTTAGTAGCAGAAAGAAGATAATAAATAAAAGAGCCAGTGACCTGAAGATGATCAATAAAAACTATATAATCTGGGGCTGGGGTTGTGGCTCGGTGGTAGAGTGCTCACCTAGCATGCCTGAAGCACTGTGTTTGATCCTCAGCACCACATAAAACAATAAAAACAAATAAAGGTGTTGTGTCCACCCATGACTAAAAAATATGTATTTAAAAAATTGTATAATCTGAACAACAACAACAAAGACTGAAAAAAAAATAAATGGAACTCCAGGGACTTGGATTCAACAGAAAAATATTGATATTTCCATATCAAGAATGAAAATGAATCAACTATTGATCTATGAAACAACATGAATGAATCCCAATGCTGAAATGACTACTGTATGTGTAATTAGGTGCTAGAAGGAGAGAAAAATTATATTGGAGCAGATTCTGGAATTTTAAAATTTGGTGAAAGACATAAACTTACAGATTTCAGAAGCTCAACAGATCCCAAACAGGATAAATTCAGAAAAAAAGATCATGCCTACACATATAATCACATCAGTAAAAGTCAAATGTAACTAAAAAATTTTGAAGTCAACTGGAAAATATAATACCCATAAGGGAAGAATTATTTAAAATCATCACAGATTTCTTTTCATAAATCATAAAAGAAATAAATGAAATGAAATAAATCAACCAAAATATCTTTCAGAAATAAACGCAACATAAAGACTTTCTAAGATGAGGAGAAACACAGAATTCATCAGCCCCTTGTTCTAAGAGGAAAAATGGACATTTTAAAATGCTGAAGTGAAACGGTAAGAAAGAAACTTGGATCTTCAAGAATGAAGAAAGAACAAATAGCTGAATCCAAACGAAGTCCACTTTTACCCTCTTAAGTCCATTAAGACATATATGACTGTTTCAGTAAAAGTTTTACTACTGATTGATAGAATTTTCAATGTATGGAAATATAATATATTCAATAACTGCAGCAGATTAAGGTAGGGGAAAAGGGAATTACATGATTGCAAGTCTTGTATATTTTATGTGAAACAATGCCAAGTTAACTCCACATAGATGGTAAATGGTTAGATATGTATATTATAATCCCTTAAAGCAACCAGTAAAAAACTATTGCAAAGAGATATAAACCAGAGTGCCAATAGGTAGATTAAAATGGAATACTAAAAAACCTTCAGATAATCTAAAGGAAGGCAGAAAAGGAAGGAAAAGAAAATGAAATACAGAAAACAGAAACAGAAAACAATGAGTTAAAAAACAACGCAATCATTTTTATAGTTAAATAAATGCTTAAGGTTTCTGTACACCCATTAAAAGGCGAAGATTTACCCTAAAATGGGTAAAAGATAAATACCTTAGTACATTTCTGCTGATAAGCCTATAAGAAAGCATATTACACATTAAGACACAGATACATGGTCATTCTCCTACTTACTTGCCCAAGAGAAACAAAACATACGACCATCAAAAATCTTGTATACTTGGGCTGGGGATGTGGCTCAAGTGGTAACGCACTCGCCTGGCATGCGCGGGGCGCTGGGTTCGATCCTCAGCACCACATAAAAATAAAATAAAGATGTTGTGTCCACCGAAAACTGAAAAATCTCTCTCTCTCTCTCTCTCTCTCTCTCTCTCTCTCTCTTAAAAAAATCTCTCTTAAAAAAATCTCTCTTAAAAAAAATTATCTCTTTAAAAAAAAAATCCTGTATACAAACCTCATAATACCTTTATTTGCAGTGGCCAAAAATGGGGTGGGGAAAGAAACTTCTAAATATCCATCAATAGGTAAATAGATTAAAAAAATCAGTATTTCCATAATAAGAATGGTATTCAACAGTGAAAATGGATCAATTAATGATCTATGAAACAACATGAATGAATCCCAAGCTCATGTTGAATAGAAACACAGCAGGTATATGCTGTGTAATTCAATTTAAAGTACTAACAATTCCTACCGACCCACACGGCCAAATGCAGACCAGCAGGAGCCTTGCAATAGGAGTAGAGGGATGGGCTGCAAAAAGCACATGGACATCTTTGAGGAGATAAAAATGCTTTGTTATGTTGACTGTGGGGATAGTTTCACATGTGCATATGTATTTAAGACTGATCACATCATATTTAAAGTATGTGCAGTTATTTTAATTGTATTTAAATAATGTTATAAAATTGTGAGAAGTCGGGGAAACAGTAAGCTAATTCAAACAGCAATGGATTCATAAAACCCAATTAATTTAAATTATATCCAAAATTTTAACTCCCTTTTGTTTAGTTAGAAAGCACATTTTCCTACAAAGTTCTTATTTCTTGAAAACAGTTTTTCATACTTGTTTCCATGTGTGGCGCACCCAGAAGCAGTGCTATTCTTTATGGAATGTCACACCCTTTACAGGAACTGGATGAAGTACTGATACTGATACATTTTATTCTATCATAAAAACTAAGAATAAGTTTCATGGCACAAAAATATTCTGTTGGGTGTATGTATAAGTATCTAAGACTTTGAAAGATTAAAATTAGTATGATACTGTGCTTTAGAATTAAGGTTTATATTCATTTATCACTTAATCCGTTTTGTTACCACCATTTGTTATTGTTCCCTGAGCAAATGGTAGGCTTAAGATAAAGTCTTGCAGAAAATCAAAATAGAATTTTCTACACATTTGTTTCTCATTAACTAAGCAAAGACTGACTTTATCCAACTGTACTGGCAGAACATGCTGACTGAAAATCTACAACAGTTAAAATCACTTTCCCAACACATGGAGTCCCCCTAGAGGGTTAAAAATATTTCTAGAACTACATGAAGTAGTAATTAAGATATTTATTATGTTACTGAACATACTACATAGGTATATGTCTACAACCAAAGTGTTTGTGTATCATAATCAACCTGAATTAGCTAGGTCTGATGCTATTTTACTGATGAAGAATTTCAGCGTTTAATTAAAATGAGCAACCTTGGGAATCTCATGAACTCAGTAACAATGAAGGATTCTGAATGAAGGACCTAGAAATTCACAGGACAAGGAGATTCAAAGGGAAAGATGGGCCATAGCAGGCCACTACTTCGTGACTGCTGATCCACTACGCTTATAGGTTAAGACAAAAATCAAATGCATACAGAACAAGTTCTAGCCTCTCCTCCTTGTCCCCAACAAAATCCCAGAATAATAACCATGGTGAATTAATTTTTTTTTTAAACTGGTATCCTCATTCAAAACATTTATAGTTTGGAAATTTTAAGTAAGGCATCCTGTGGACAAAGGAGTGTTCTAAAACATAGGTACTTGGAAATCCATAAAAACACAAAATTTGTGATATTTGTTTTCAAGGAAACCATAGAAAGTGACTCGGTGGCGAGGTTGACTCTTAATCATAAGAGTGCCCAAAGTCCAGACTATAGAGATTCTAGAATCCACTCAATATTTGAGATCTACTGTAATATTTTTTGTTAACTACTTTTCAGCCATTTTAGCCCAACAACAATAGCATTAACCTGATTTGGAATTCCTTTATATGTTTATATATTGTCCTGTGCTTCATAAAGACATTTTGCATTATGGACTGTGCATACAACAGTGTTCCCATAAGATAATATTGTCCAGTGACGCAGCCAACTTAGCTTGTGAAAGTTCAAATGAGGAAACTGCCTAACATTGCATTTCTCAGGATGTATCTCAGGGTTAAACACTGTGTGATTGTGCTTATTTTTTAAAAAGCAGAATAATTATAGATTCAAAAGTAGTTATAAAAATTGTACACAGAGAGGTCCCATGCAACCATCCCTCAGCTTCCTATGGTAGGACTTATAAAACTACAGCACATTGTCAAAACCAGGAAATCAACATCAGAAAGCCAACTAAACTGCTAGGTATTTATTTTGAACATTAAAAAACCCAAGTATGATATACAGAAAGAAAAGTTCACATAAAGTTATATATACACTTATAAATATATGGCTTGATGAATTTTCACACATCAAACATGCCTCTGTAATGAGCACTTCTAACAGAAGCAGAAAATTGCCAACACCCACAAATTACTGGTCAATTTTTCCCTCCTCAAAGTTTCGAAGGGCACATATTGCTGTGCTCTTTTATATTTATAAACATGGAGAAATAATGCAGGTCCTCTTCTGTGCTTGCTTCCTTTTACTCACATGATGTCTGTGGGGTTCATTTGTATGGGTCTGTGTATTTGTGGACTACTTTTTTCTGTGTTCTAGTATTTCATTGTGTAAATATGCCTTAATTTATTATCTATTCTACTACTACTTTTCTTTTTTTTTGGTACCAGGGATTGAACCCAGGGGCTCTTAACAACTGAGACACATCCCCACCCTTTTTTTGTATTTTATTTTGAGACAGGGTCTTGCTAAGTTGTTCAGGGTCTCACCAAGTTGCTGGGGCTGGCTTTGAACTTGCAATCCTCCTGCCTCCGTCTCCCGAGCTGCTAGGATTACAGGCGTGTGTCACCTTGCCTGGCTTCCATTCTACTTCTGATAGGTGTTTGGGTAGTTTCTAATATTAACTCTGATAAATATGTTTCTAAGAATATCTGAATATATGTCTTTTGTACATATGCAATTCTGTTGGGTGTATATCTGGGAATGGAATTGCTGGGTCATACGGTGTGTTTGAGAAGCTTTAGTAGATATGGCCACTTAGTTTGCTGAAATGGTAATTTATACTCTGATCAGCCATGTACAAGAGTTCCATCTCTTTTATTCTACCTATTCTCGTGGATGTTATATGTCTCAGAAAGGAGAATTGTAGTATTAAGCATCAAACAATACTAGTAATCATCAAAACAATAATTTTTCTCTAATATTCAATATTTTTTTCTATAATATTCAAGAGTCTGCCCAAAGTACTTTAGAAAGCAAAACAATGAAATTTCAAAATTACTCTTAAAATATATTTTTCTTAAATTAACTACCTCACCCTTAATTGATGCTCTAGTTATATTTTCCAAACATGTCTGATCTTATGAATGACCTGGGATGCTTGCTATAAACATAGTCTCAGACATGTATTTTCTTGCAACCCCAAGGAGATTCTTATCATTAGGCATGTCTGAAACCATTGGTATTTGGGGACCCAGTGACATTAATACCTGTTTAAAGTGGATCAGAGTGGAAAATAAATACTCTGAGAATTTTTTTTCAGAGTCTGAGCCCCAGGATCTTTCTAGATATTTTCTGATTCTATAACAATTTTGGAGACAGGTTATCTCAGCACTGAAAAGCCAAAGTGCCTTGTTCTAGGGCCTTTGGTAACACCAAAACCAGTACAGAAGGTTACATTTGATAGATGGCCTTATTGATATTTATCATCTTCACTACAGTTTTTACTGCTCCCTGGGCTTTCAGTAAGTAGTTTGAAAGCATTGCTAGAGAAACACAGGAGAAGAACATAAGCAGTGCTGTCAAAACACCTGATTTCAAATCCAAGTGCAACTATCATCGACTGAGCTATGAATGAGTCCAGGTACTCTTTGCACTCTTTCCTTCTCTGTGAAATAGAGAAAATATCACCCATCTTACACCACTGTTGGGAGGGCGACATAAATTAAGATGAACAATGGAGATGAATCTACAGTAGGAAATTGAAGTTCGTTTTTCCTTTGTAATCTGTTTTTGCATCTCAGGTTTCTTCTATAGTTGCTCACCTGTAAGTTTAACAACCATTTGTATACTTTTCTAGTTACCTGTAAATTGAAATTCAACTTCAGTAGGTAAGAGAAGTGAATTAAAGGGGGCGGTGGGGGGGGGAGAAGAAACTGTCTAATTTCACATTTCCCTGGTGGAAACCAGCAGTCCTATAACTTACGGCTGAAAATGATTACAAACAATAATTTGGAAAAATGTAGTAACAAGATGTAACTTGAGGTAATAAAAAACTATAATTTTAAAATAAAGTTGAACTCTTCCAAAACTAGAGAACATTGCTAAGGGCAATAGACAAATGATTTTTTTTTCTAACATTACTAAAACCACTTGAAAAAGCCAACATTTCAATTTAGCCTTTTAGACAGCTTTCTAACATCAACATATTAAGTAGTCAAATGGCATTTATTCTGGAGATCAAAATGTTTCAAGCATCATATTTCATTTGTAAGAATGCCTATGAAAACCACTTTTATAAAAATAGATCTAATTCTGTGTACTGAAAAAAAGCCTACCATATTTGGTCTATATGGCCATGAAAAGCCCATTTAACACTATCTGCCAATTACTACATATAAAAGGTAATTAAGAAAGGTTCATATTATGAGAAGTCTCCTTCAGTTCTCTGTGGTTTGGTCCTTCTAATCGTAAAACTGGAGAAAAACTCTGGAAAACATTAGCACTTATTTTAGGAAATAGAAAAGTGAGTCTTTTACTTAGAAGAAAATTTGTAAATAATAAGTTGATGTTATCTGTGAAGTAAAATTCCTCATAAAATTCTAAAAGTAGGGAAGCTGCAATTAACAAATATCCCACCAATCATCCGTGTCATCTAGGGACAATTCCTTAACCCCTGGTACTCTGTTACCTCCTCTGTACAATGTGGATAATGTCACTGTACACTTCTAGGGGCTGATGGGAGGTCCAGAGGGTGCATGCTCTCTAAGTGTTCAGCAATCCCTACTAGTGCAGTCACAGTAGCATTGAAAAGTACAAAACTCACGGGGCACTGTTACACCATAGTGCTGTGTATCACTGATCAGCAGCTTCCGTTTCAGTTCATTCAGACCCACTCCTACGGGACCTGAAAAACAAGACAAGAGAAATTCACTAAATGAAACATTATTTAAACATTTCTATAACTGATTTGAATCTGTATGTTAGA
This sequence comes from Marmota marmota marmota, assembly GCF_001458135.2. NCBI lineage: Eukaryota > Metazoa > Chordata > Mammalia > Rodentia > Sciuridae > Marmota > Marmota marmota. The sequence continues at coordinate 11,985,451 of NW_026000016.1, read as the reverse complement.
CTGAAAATATGGATCCAATCTTGTACTCCAAGTAAAAAGGTATTTCTAGTTAAGTTGTACATTAAAAAAAAAAGAAAGAAAACTAGAATTTCTTTCGTTGCCTTTTTACTTTTAAAATTTAAATCCTGATCTCTTCCTCAAAAAAGGATAAAAGTACTTTAGTACTTTACATGAAAATACTCAAAGTATATCTGAATATATTAACAATTAATTAATGGTACACATAAGATCCTAAAAAATAAGTGCACCTAAAAAAATTGGACAATGGTTCCCACAGTGATAATTTCAATTCTAAGTATTTTTAAATTTTAATAAAATATGACCTTTGACCTTGACTTTCTTTGGGATGTAAATTCCACTATGCATTTTAAATTTGCAAAACTATGGCCACATTTATCTTTGCCAAGACCTTCTCCTATACTATATATTTTTGGTTAGTCCTTAAGCATTTGAAAACTTGCAAAGGCCTTACACATTTAAATCAAGTAACCCATACATACTGAACATCAACAAGAAGCAAAAGGCATATGGTAAATGTTGTAATTATAACAGATACTAAACAAACTCTACTTTCCAAGAAAGTAACCAGTTAAAATACTAAAATTCAAAGGGCAGTTTCAAAAAGGAGTCTGAAATCAAAGTTAGAAGGGCACAAGCCCCAAATAGCCAGCATTACTTTTCTATTGAAATGCTTTTCACAGCACTGCCATTAGGGTCCATTTAAGGACTATGTACTGCAGCAGAGAGAATACAGGCTATAGGGCCCACCTGGCCTGAGCTGCGTTTCCCATCTCTTCCACCCAGTATTCCCTCTCCTGTGCTCCTGGGAGGTGAAGACACTGAACCTGCGCAGATGTTCTGAGTGGTAATGTTCCGTTCTTGGGTGAAATTAATGAGATCTTATGTACAGTGCCTAGCACAGAGCCCAGGTACTTGAGATTATCTCACTGCCCACCTCTTCGTCCAACCTGGTAGATCAGAAGATTCTTTGAAAAAGAACACTGTTTAAAGTCAGACAACGATGGTGTTTTGGTATGGATGTGAAGTGTTCCCCCAAAAGCTCATGCTTTGGAAGCATGGTCCCTAATACAGCAAGATGCATTGTTGGGGTTCTGGGGCAATGATGAAAGCTGCAACCTCATCTGTGGACCGATCCATTGGGTAGATTAATAATCTGAATGGATTATTGGATAACTTTAGGCAGGTGCAGCATGATTGGAAGAAGTAGGTCAGTAGGGGCTTATATCCTGCGCCCAGGCCCTCTCTTCTCTCTGCTTCCTGGCTGCCAAGAGCTAACAACTTTCCTCTGCATGCTTTTCTGTTATGGTATGTCACTTGCTTCAGGACAAAGCAATGGACCTGGCTGGCCATGCACTCAATGTCTGAAATACACTTTTCCTCTTCTAAGTTGTTCCTGGTCAGGTATTTTGGTCCTACTAATGAAAAGCTGACTAACACAGAGGGACTTGCAGATGGACAGAGAAGAGTATGGTGGGCATTCTGGGTGGAGGGAAGAGTGTGAACAAAGATAAAGTGGCAGAGTTGGGAACTGCACCTTCCTTCTCTACTGTACTTCTCAGTCCAGCACCCTGTATAAAAACACCTGTCGCCCTGGTGGTCATTCAATACCACCTTTTCCCATACTGTTGCCAAGTATTAATTCTCTAGCAACTTCCTCTTACTCTCTAATAAGACAGTGGCTCTCAACATTCCCTTTTAAACACTACAGCATCCCACTGATATCCTGAAATGATGTGAATTTAGCATTTCTTTAGTAGATCTCAGCTCTAGAGTGTAGGTACTTTGCTCAGTGACTAGCATTTTCTTCTTATCTAATATCTACATTAAAAGGAGAGAGATTTATTTTAACTGTGGAGAAAAGAAAAACTACAAGTGTTTGCATTTACAGGAAAAAGTATTCCCTCTCCAATGTGATACCCTTAGATTTTGATAGTATTCAATTTTGGCCTCCATATGTTAATTTTATAATTCAGCCCTTACAAATGAATTTACTTTATCGAACATTCATGGAATACACATTCATATATGTCAAGATTATGTTATTCTAGATTGTCACTTTCAAAGGTAGAAGCACTGTTGCAAAAAGCTTAAAATAGGGACATAAATTCAATCATTTTCACTATAAAACTGTCTTGCAGACCTACAAATAGCATTTTCCCTGCAGGGCCCTTGAATCAATTCTGCCACCCATATTAGAGAAGTTAGCAGTTTCTCTTGACATTGAAAGGAGAACATTCCTGTTCTGTATCCCCCTTCTGTGGTTAGGTTATCATTTTTTGCAATAATTTTAGTAGGCAATTTTGTATATAGAATACAAAGGCTATTTACACTGCAGGCAATTTAAGGATGTAAACTGCGGTTTATTCATATGACTCCTCAATGAGATGGCTTCAATTCACCCTTCAGTACATAACATTTTTTTTTACAATAGGTGAAATACATTTATATATACACAGCTAAATAGATTTTAGTTTGTTTTCAACTGCACTTGCTAATGATAAAGTGAAGCAGAGGAGAGAATCTACATAGCACATCTTTAAAGTGCAGACAGCAGGCTTTGGAATGATGATGAGGATGACAAGGACAAGGTGAGGCCCTTTCATGTGGCAGGCATATGTTACATAGTTTCATACACCATTACTAATCTTCAAAACCTCCCTAAAAGAAAGCTATCATTATCCTTGTTTCACAGATGAGAAAACCGAGACAACAAAAGGTTAGGTAATTTTCAGAAGGTCACACATCTGGAATGTGGCTTAGGTAGTATTAAAAAGACTTTCTGTTTGCTCAAAAATTTTGTGTCCTTTTTTTTCACTCTATGATCTTTTCAAAAGAATGCTGATGATTTCAACTTAATTATAACTCCTTATTGAAAGTGGGCAAATGTGTCAAGTGTGAATTTATTAAAAAAAAAAAAGTTCATTTTAGCCAAAGAAATATAGCCCACTTAAAGTGTCAATAAAGTGATGCTGGTAAAGTTCCCTTTAAATTTTACATTTAAGGAAACAGTCACTGTTAACAACCTGCAAACATTCATTTTTAGCTTAAAAAGTTAAGAAATCATATATAAATTCTCAGATTTCACTTATGTAGAAAGGTAATTTAGACACATGACACCTTTTCCACAAAGGACCCCCTAAATCAGCTGACATTATTGTCATTACAAGAGGTTAAGTATTTTTATTTCAGATTTTTATCTTTTCATACCACAAATATGTGTAAGTGCTTATTATTTGTAGCAAACGCTAGGGGTGGATATTTTTATTAGAATGCTGGCACAATACACTTTCAAAATTAATTCATAGATGATGTGTTTTTCATTCTGTAATATGGTGCTCAAAGAGATCTACTTCCTGAATCTGAAACAGACATTGAAAAAGCTAAGTGAGTATAAAAAGCACTGAGGCAATAAAACCTGTACCTAGACAAGTACTTTCAAACTACTGTTAAGTGCACTGAGAGGGCTTTAAAATATTGTTCACCATTCTTACATGAAAGAAAAAAATGTCTCAGGCCATGCCTGTGGCATTGTACTTTGGAGATTCAATCACCTACATATTAATATGTTCATGCAGACCGTAAGTGAATGAATAAGTATTTGCTAGAATAGCAATTATTATAGTACTATTGTGAAAATACTTTTATTGTAATCAATGAAATGTGAGATATATATTTATGTATGTTATATATATATTTCAAATGACATGCTGTCTACAAACAATGAGCATAAAGTATTTTTTATTTGTAAATGTCTGGCTTAGAATTTAGGCATAGTTTTTCTGATGGCTGGTGAGTACTGAATTGAACAACTCAAGGGTTTAAGTATCTGTTGCTCTGACAAAATACTATTCAGATCTTAGGATCTTTGTATATCTTGTTGTAAACATAAAAATAGCACATTATATGGAAGGCTACTGACATCAATGTAGGTTTTATTATGTGCTCACCTCCAGTGTATCTGTACTGCTTCACATGAAAATGCTTCCACAATTCCCTATAGACATTTTTATGATATTGGCCAGACTTGTTGCTCTTACAATCCAGAGAAAAGTAGAAGAATTACTAGAGTCTGCAATAAATATTCAAACTGCCTTGTTACCTGAAAAAGCATACTTATTCATTTGATTTACTACAAGATAAATCAAACAAAATCTCTAGGTATCCCTCAGATCAGACATGTGTTATAGTCTACTTATCATATTGTAGCACTACTATCTGGTTGCTCTAGGCATTAAAAAAAAAAAAAAGCACACACGCTAGTACATTCGACCCAGTCTTAGAATTATCATATTAGTGGGTGGCTGGATTATTGCATTCGAGAGTGACAAGTCTGTTTATAAAACTAAATTTAAAGTTCCTTTGGAATCGAACTCTATAAAAAGTATAGCTACTTGGCTGTTCTAAGAAGCCTTGATAGAAATTCAGATTTCCTTGCCTCTGTTGCATTCAAATGGGAGAAAAATGTTAATAATGAAGCATCAGTTTGTAGTGCTAGTTTCCAGAAAAGAAGGAAAAAAGGACACAAAAAGGGAGCAGAAAGCTTGCTGAAAGAGCATCATTTTTTCCATACCAGCTATTTGCCCTAGACTTACAGAGACTGGCTTAAGTATATGCCTCACCTCTATCTCAGAACTATGGTAAAAGGGCGAATAAAATTAAAAGGTCAAGATACAATCATGCCCATCTTCCTTAGTTAAGTAGAAGAGGGCTTGAGTACCTTCCTTCAGAACCTGCTCTGAATGTAACCTTTCAGCAGGGCAACAGGAATCCTGAATCAAAATCTATCATGTCCTGGTTCCAAAATCCTAATTCCCCCATAACCGGCTGCCCTATCATTTCCTCTGCAGCCTTACCACCTTCTAACAGCTATAGAAGTGGCTCTATCATTATCATTAATTTATTACAAATATGGTTTTGGTCTATCTTCCCTCGTTAGAATGTAAATGGCTTGAAGGCAAGAATGCTTGTGGTGTTCACTAAGGAGTCCACGTGTCCAGAGCAAAGGCTGGCAGTCAGTCTTCTGTGAAAATCAGCTGAATGAACAGCTCCATGACTTAGGCCCAGAAATTAAGCCTGAGTATAAAAAGACCAATGGCATCAAAAGCCAACTGTGATTCTAATGAAGAGCATATTTGCCTCTTCTAGACAAGGATTATAATTTTAAATGCATCACACACTCATAAATTTAATTATGACTTTTGGTTTTATGGTTATCTACATAAAATCCTCCAGAGCAGACTAATTCCTACAAGCCTTCAATGGAAGTTCAACAAAAGCAATGAAAATTCTAAGACATCTATTAACCTTCATGTTTAGTTCTGAGAGAGTACTTTTCGTCTCTGCTTTATGTGGGAGACTGTGTTACATCATCGTTTTATGGAAAAACGATGACAGTCTTATAAATGTCTATTTATTCAAATGACCTCTGAAAAGCAGTCTTCAGGCAGCATGTAAGATCCAGCACAAAAGGAGGGCAGAACAGTACTTAATGCTCAAGTTAGAAATGTGAAATATACGGAAAGATTTATTGTTAGTTTCCTCTTATAACCAGACAGAACAAGTCGCAAATTGTCTGAATATCCACAAGATGAATTTCAGCTCTAGTTTTGGCTTAGACCACAAAAAGTGTTTTAGTAGCTTTTTAACACCAAGACTTTCTTCCTGCTCCTCTCCCCAGCGCCCCCTCATTATTTGACTTTATTACTTCACTTTGAAAAAAGTCAGATTTTACTAAAGATAAAATTTGTCAGTGTAGGAAAACATACTAAATGCCTGACAGTTTTCACAACACTTTTTAGAAAATAAAAAGCAGAAAATTTAACAGAAAACTATCATGGACATGTTTTATGGCTAAAATGTGCCTCAGGAATCATACGTTAAGGGAAGATTAAATGCTTCTAATCAAAGTTCAAAGTCTTCTGATGCCATGATGATGCCACAGTAACAACTTGGTCTATCTTTATTTCTTCAACATAAGATCCAAGAATAAAAATTATGCAGTATTATAGTAATAATATAAAGAAAATAGTATGCACCTCCCCAATGATGTTCATTTAACAGTTTCAAGGCAAATATCATTACTCCCAATGGCTTTGAAACCACTGGGTAGAGATAGACTGGATATATTTCTGCTGTAGATGTCATGGAAATATATCCCAAGTATACAATTTTTCTTACAAGATCATGAAAGTAAACAGTCAACTCAAGAGCAAGATAGAGCTTCCAAAACATGTATCCCCTGCTTGCTTACTTATTTCAGATGATAAACTGCTAAATGAGTTTTGAACACTGAAGATCAAAGTCAGCTAGAGCCTGCTCACACTTGATTTCATGTTTATCTTGCTAGTATTTTTAGATAATATAAAGAACTGCTTTTTATTAAAACCTTACTAGCTCCTAGGAATTGGTTTAAGTCTTTGCAAAGATTATTGGGTTTCACCCTCAAGTCTAGAAAGCAAGTGTTCTTATCATTGGTACTTTTCAGATGGAGAAACTGAAGGACAGAGAGAATGTGAATGACACTGGTGTCACATGATCAGGCACAACAGAATTGGGGCTCTGCCTGTAAGGCCCCCAAAGGCCTGTTTCTTTCCTTCTATGCTACCTTGCCTCACAGATGCAGATTTCCTCAGGCAACAAACTAAACTTCTGCTACATCAAAGATGCCTGACACACAGCAGAAAGGTTTTCTGAGCAGTGACTATATGGAAGAAATCTAATTAAAGGGAACATTCTGGAAGGACAGTTTCATAAAACTATCCTGAGCAGTCACCAGATTCCACTTTCATTTTGCATGGAAGGCCACAGAGTGGACAGGAGTGGAAGGACACACTCTGAGGCTCCTCAGTGGCACCAGGGGAGATGTGCAAGCCTCCACCTGTACAGGCATTTTGGCAGGTTTACAAGTCTTCCATAAATAGAAACATTCCTAAGAAGTTTACATGAACATAACATGTTTACATCATTCTCTTAATTCTTCATAGACACAAGATATATACTATTCCCCAGGTATGATACGTAATATGATGTGACAAAAAGAATAAGATTAATATTCTTCGTCTGTTCTGTTGCAAGGTGACTGTTATCAATTTGAATACTCCATTATATCAGCCACTGCTCCAAAATGGGGCTAAAGAGTTTGTTATTTTTCCTTCAGGGCTTTCAAAATAAAAGCTAAAAATAATAATGAATCAATTGATCAAAACAGGCAAAGCAAACCCAAAATATCACCGAGAAAATTATAAACAGATTAGGATAAAACCCAAAGTTTTAGCCATCATCGTAACACAGGCACGAGAGAGCACAAAAATGAAAGGTGATACCCCCAAAAAGGTCAAAATAATCGGCAGCCAGTTTGCAAAGACCCACCAAAGAAGTTAATGGCAACTGAACCCACTTAAACACATTGCTGGGCCACAGCAATGAGGCTTTTTCACCCACTGTGTGCACAGTGCTAGTGCCTTGTGGCACTTGCATTATCACCAGTAGCGACAGGTGAAAAGCTCAATGCACTGCCTCATTAAGGAGGCCAGCAGCATCTGGAAACTTGTTAGAAACAAACTCTCAGACCACATCTCAGACTAGCAAGAAACTGCATATCAGTAAGATCCCTAGGTGACTGGAATGCATGTTACATACAGTCTGAGAAGCCCTGGAGTAGGGGCTGCTAGAGGTCAGAGGGGAAAGGTTAGTAGGGCTCTTTCCTTGGTGTATTCTCCAAGGCTGCCTCTGTCTGTGGCTATCAAAAAACAACTAAAAGGTAAGTTCTCAGCTCTGAAGACAGATCAAATAGCTCTGGCATAAACAGAACCTTCCTTGGTATCAGGAGAATTATCCCAAGTGGGCTGCAGATTTGATAGGGAAAGCCCAGGAAAGCCAGCCTAGAATACTTGAGAAATTCATCAGTGAGTTGTAAAGAGGGACAGTGAAACAGTAATGTATGCAATAAGGGGCTCCCCCTAGGAAGTATGCAGAATGAATGTGAGGAAGAGGGAGAAGAGCCTGGCAAGCCTGCTGCACCAACCTGGGGGCTGCAGTGGAGAATCTGAGGGTAGTGAAGGGGGCTGGATTTAGGGGAATGATAGATGCTTTTGGAGGACTCAGATCCAATGTTCACAAAATGAGGAGGTATTTGTCAGGAAAAAGAATGGATGGACCCTAAGTCAAAGAGGAAAAAAGAAAAATAAAATATTTGGATATAGCATGGAGGTAAAGCATATCCTTGATGTTACAGATTGGAAGCCATACTCCATAGTGACAGGAGAGGGTTTTAGCTGGGTACAGCGGTGCATCCCTGTAATCCCAGCAGCTCAGGAAGCTGAGGCAGGAGGATAGCAAGTCCAAAGGTGGCCTTAGCAATTTAGTGAAATCAGAGGTAACTTCGGGAGACGCTGTCTCAAAATAGAAAATACTAAAAAATAAAAAAAGGCTGGGGATATGGCTCAATGGTTAAGTGACCCTGGGTTCAATCTCTGGTGTTATGTTTAGATATGGTGTCCCCCAAAAGCTCACATGTGAGACAATGCAACAAGCTTTGCAGAAGAAATGATTGAGTCATAGCCTTTACCTAACCAGTGAATTAATCCCTAGTGGGATTAACTGAGTGGTAACTGGAGGCAGGTGGGGTGTGGTTGGAGGAAGGGGTCTATTGGGAGCGTGGCTATGGGGTATATATTTTGTACATGGAGAGTGGAATCTCTCTCTCTGCTTTCTCATCATCACGTGAGCTGGTTCCCTCTACCACAGTCTTCTGCAAGGATGGTTCTATGTTCTGCCTCACCTTGAGCCCCCAAGGAATAGAGCTGACTTTCTATGGACTAAAACCTCAGAAACCATGAGCCCCTCAACAAACCTTTCCTCCTCTACAGTTGTTCTAGTTGGGTCTTTCAGTCACAGCAGCAAAAAAGCTGACTAAATCACCTGGTACAAGAAAACAAAAACAAAAACAAGTGGATTCTGGTCTGTAGCGGCTTGGATCTGATCACACCACAGCTTAACAGCTGTGGAACCTGGGAGAGATTACTTATTACTTCTCTCTGTACTTTATTTCACCATCTGTAAAAATGGGTGCATAAAAGTATTTACTACACTGTCATATTGAGGACTGAAGGCAATAATATATGCATAGCCTTTAGCTAATGGCATTCCACATCATGGAGAAGGAAAGGCCCCACTTGACAAACTAAAACTTAAAAACTCAGGGGGACTGTTAGAAAGGATCCAGAAGCAGGAGAGGGTGGTGAAACAGTATAGCTAGATCTTAGTAGTAAAGAAACCTGCTAAGTGGTAAAAAGCAACAAAAAGACAGAATAGGTTGTTACCAAAGTAATTGAATTGCTATTTACTCAAGGCCCAGAAGAATCTGCAGAGTGAGGATACAGGAGTGAAGGAGAGACACACGACAAGAAAAGATGAGCCCTTCCTGACTGTGCCCTTGGGAGAAGCTACATCTAGTTCTGGCTTAGGAACATCCTGAGGGTGAAGCTCCCACCAGAAGATCAAGAGTGCATCTCCACCGAGGATCGGGGCTCAGTCAGCATGTTAAGAACTGCCAGCAGAAGGCCGAGGAAGGGCAGTCATGGCAGCAGGGCTGACACCACGGGACAGAAAACAAAGCTTTAGGATCCTGCTAGAAATAAAAAGTTATCGAGAAGAGGGAGATGATTTGTCTGTTAGAAAGGTCTGGCATCTGCCCAAAAAGCAGAGTCCATACTCAGCTCAGAATTCAAGTGCCAGGAACCCAGAGAACTGAAAGGCAAGGGTAAATAGGGCAACTGAAGTGCACAGGAATAAATTGACCTATTTGCTCAAGGTTTTAGCCAGCAGAGTTTTAGTTCAACGATTGTGGATCTCAATAACAGCATTCATATAGAGCAGAAGCCAAAATACCTCAGGTTACTGTGAGACTTGGGGCTGACAACGGAAAGTTTGATCTGTTTCTGGGGGTAACTTTTTTTAACCTCCAAAGGTATTTGGGATGACACTGTGATAAACTCTTAACGGGAGACATGAGTACTGGGGCTCCTTGCTCAAGTCTGAGGATGCTGACTGAAGTACACCAGAGAGAGAGGCCAAGTTGTGCTTGTGAGATTAGTTTTAGGGAGCTCTGGTGCCACAGTGGTAGGGAGCCCAACTATCTCTCCACTGAATATAACCAAACTCTCTGGATGAAGCGTAAAACACAATAACCTTAGTACTCTAAAATGTAAATGAAAGCAGCCAGATGATGAGAGGAAATAAAAAGTGATCGCTCAAGTGGGGGCAGTTCCTATTTTACTTTTTCTTCCTACCTTGGGCTTTGCCTAAACATGGTGAGGCCCCATCTCAAAGCTGCAGAGGGAAGCAGTGGCGGTCACCACGAAGAGACTCAGAGCAGCTCAGTCTCCACAAAGGTTCTGGGCTTAACCCTGGGCAGGGTACCAATGTCATGAATCCAGAGCAGGACAATGAAGGCTTTGAGAAATGAACTCAGTGTGAACCACTGTGCATGTCTCTGACTAACCCAAGTGCCACATGCAGGGAACACACCCAAGGCAGACACTGGAAGCTGACCTTTCCTAACCTAACCTTTCTTGGTGACTAAGAGGGTCAACCCGGGTGGGCTGCTGCAAGTGTGAGCAGACACCAAGACCAGGGAAATCAGCTGAGAATACTTTAGGAATTCACTGGTGCAGCCTACAAAGCAGCCCATGTTCTTTTTTTGTGAGTGTGTGTGTGGGGGGGAGGGATAACAACACTCCCAGTCAGTAAAATGAAATGTTTAAAACATACAAGATATAGAAAATATGCAACATACAAAGAACAAGATAAAGGCGACCAATTCTCAAGAAACAAACAAACAAACAGTTGACATCCCCAAGATGTCTCTGAAGCTAGAGTACAAAACAATAAAGCATCAGTCTAACTCAGCGCCGTGAGCTAAAGATAAACACACTTGTAACTGTCAGAAAAACAAAATCCTGGGCAGACCAACAGCAACCATGGAAAGGAATTAATTGGTAATTTAACAACAGATAGAAATCAAAATGCGAAGGAGAAAATTGACTTGGGGGACTAAATACCAAAATGGTAATAGAAAGAGTTGGGGATTCTGGAGATAGACCAAAAGACACTATTGAATTTGAAAAAAGAGGGAACAAAGTACCCGAAAAATATAACCAGAGCCTCAGGAACTGTGAGGCAATATTGGAAGATCTAATGTATTTGCTATTGGCATTCCAGTGACAGTGGGTGTGAGAAATCAAGGACAAGGGCAGGGTTTCTTTTTTTTTTTTTTTTTTTTT
>NW_026000016.1:11904505-11974079 GCF_001458135.2 Marmota marmota marmota | reverse complement strand
GGACCTGGGCTTTTCTTAGTTGGTAGTCTTTTTATGGTTTCTTCTATTTCCTCAATTGATATTGGTCTGTTTAGGTTGTCTATATCCTCCTGACTCAATCTGGGCAGATCATATGACTTAAGAAATTTATCTATGAAGGGCAGGGTTTCTGAGCTTAGTAGCTCAGATGGTGATCCCCTTGTGTTTTATCCCCAGTTAATGACGCCTGGTTAGGACTCTGGCACCTACTGCAGCTCAATAACAGCTTTATTTTCCTTTGGCATTTGCCACGATTAGGATCTTAAATGTCCCCCACAAGGTCCACATGTTAAAGGTCCAGAACCTTTGAGAACTGGAGCATGATGGGAGGTCCTTAGGTCACTGGAGGTATACAACCCCCAGGGGGAATATTGGGAACTTGGTCCCTTTCTCCTTCTCTCTCTTTGATTTCCTGATGAGGTAAGCAGTTTTGTTCTACTTCCTGCTCTTGAGCTTTACCACAGGCTCAAAGTGATGGGGTCAAATGAAATTCCTTGATGTTTCATATACACTTTATATACATGGCCTGAGGATAATTTTTCATAAGATTTTCACTGTGCCTGTACTCTGGCTGCAACCTACCACATGAGGTCAGGTGTAAGATTCCTTGTAGAATCATGCTGGCACTCAAAACCACAAGCCAAAATGAGCTTTTCTCTTTATAATTAGCCCAAGTATTTTGTTTTGGTGTTGGATAGCCGATAACACAGCATCCTTCCTCTTTATACCCTATGGGGACTATAGAGAGGGGTGCTGAACTACATTCATCTGTACCCTGGGGCAGAACATAATGAGCAGGTCCCACACACAGGATGACTGCATCCTGTAACCTGCTTTTCCTTTGGAAGAGTCTAGGGGTTGGCTATTTCTTTTCCATAACCATCAACCACCTATATCTGTTTCAGACAATGACTTCCTTTCATTATTACCTGGGTATTCAGACTCATAGTTTAGCCTCATCCACCTACTCTTTCTCACCCCTAAGGAAAAGGTTTTTATTGTTAGTACTTACAGGGGGAAAAAAAAAGGTAAAATTCCTATTTTAATCAGATCTCCTATGGAAAGGTCAAAGCTCACTATCCTAACTTCAAGAAGTGATGGTCATTTTTTTTTCCACCAGTGCTGGGGCCTGAACCCAGGGACATTTTATCACTCAGCTACATCACAAATATTTTTTATTCTGAGACATCTTGATAAGTTACCCACCTGACCTCAAACTTGTGATCCTCCTGCTCAGCCTCCTGAGTAGCTGGGATTACAGGCCTGTACCACATGCCTAGGGGTCACCTTGATGTTAGGGCAATGAAGCGTTACACTATCGTGTTATCTCTGCCCCTTTATTACAATGGATCTCCTTCTGGGCTGAGAAGGAGAGGCAATGGGAACAAAAGAGATGCTGCAGGGATCAGTGCCATGAGGGAGGGGCACAGTGGGGACAAAGAGAGGGAGACAGGCAGAAGGCCAACGATGGACCACTGGATTTATCCATGACCACCAGCACCATATGAGTCATGGTATGCTCTTACTCATCAGCTTGACTATCAGGGCTAGAAGTTCAGACGCTGTGAGTTCTACCTAACATCAATACTTAGAGAGGTGTGGTGTGGGGAGGAGGTTCAGGTGAGGAGATGTGAATACTGCTAATAAAGAAAAATTGGAATTTCCTTGGAGTTAATGCCTGATGGTGCTAATGATCACTTCCAGTGCCATTAGAAGTGAGCAACTGCATCATTTCCCAAGATTCACCACCATCTGTGTTGTAACCTTTCAAAGTCCTTCACCTTACTGAGATGGGGCAATTCCTTGGCTTTCCATTTATTCTCTTCCCTGTAACTGTCATTTTGAGTTTATAAAAAGCCAATTAACAAGAGACACCATGCTCCTTTATTATAAAAACTTTTCCAAAATTATTGGCTTGGATCCTGGAAACTGACATGGCTCTCACCACATTTTTAAAGAAACACAGTGGAGGTGGGGTAGAGCAGCACAAGGCTGGGATGTCTGTGAAACTGGACAAGATAGATGTGAGAATGCTAATGTGAGCAGAAAGACCAGCATGCACTTACTACACCTCGAGGCACTTTTATTAACTGATAGCCCTGCTTGGAATACCCTAGAACTCTGTGTTAATAATTTGTTTTGCTGAAGCTCTAAAAGCTGTAAGAACCTTCTACCATGGTGACTGCTCAAAATGAATGGAAAAATAACTTGCATTATATTTTGAAATATTCATTTCTATTATTTAGTTACTCTGATACATCTATTATTGCAGTGGGGTCTGCTATCCCCTCTCCCAGAGAGGCTTCCCCAGCATGCCAGGACTAATCCTCATAGAAGCCTTAAAAGTCTCTGAAAGGCATGTAAGTATGAAAGACTAAAAAGATTTCATTTTAGAGACTAAGCAAAGACTGTTCAAGATGGGATTTTTTAGCTTGTAAATGTCAACTATGATACACTTCAAAGTTAAATGTTTATTATTTTGCACATTTTTGCAGAATTACTTTCAAAAACACTTACCAACCAAGACAACAAGTCTGTATTTCTCATTAGTTTGTCGCCGATATGGTGTCACTTCTTCATATGTGGGTACGTCTGCTGTATCATACTGATCGCTCTTCTTGCATTCATACATGGATTTATTTGTTTTCTTATCTTTTCTGCTAAGACGAAAACTTCTTCTAAAACCAGCTGCAAATAAAAAAAGGTGTGTGTGTGTGTGTGTGTGTATATATATATATATATGTATACATATATAATATGTAATAACATATGTAATAACTAAAAAAGAAAACCCCCCCAAAAACAAAACAAAACCTTCAAAGTTGGGGTAGCTTGAGGTAGAGTATATGCCCAGTATGTGCAAGGTGCTGTGTTTGATCCCCAGCACCACAAAGACCCAAAACAAAACAAAAAATATTCTTCCAAGTTGTGTCGAATTTTAATTACCGTAATTGTTACAAGTGCATTTAGTAAGGGAAACAACTTAGATACTAAGCAACTTCATCAAAATAGAAAATCTATAAGAGGATTATCTAGCATTTACTTATGTAGCAATAATAATATAAATTTCATTTGGTTCTAAATCATGAAGAGCCCTTTTCAGAAATCAGTGAATAGAATAACTGTACAATGAAGCAAAAAAAGCCAGAAATCACAAAGATTATTTATCATAGACTTACTGGTGAACACATTTCATAAGTTAAAAATCCTAAACAAGCATTTAAAACATAAATGACAAACTCTTTCATGCAGTATAGTAAGAAAAAAAAGATATTCTGAGTAAAAACCTAACAACATACCTGTGGCACAGACAGCATCTATCATTAAATAAAAAACAAAACCAAATTAGGGAAAGCACAGTGTTGAATATGCCTATGCACAAATCAGGATGACAGAAGAATCAGGCTCATTTAAGAACAGGTCAGTCCTAAGCAAGTCATTTAATGATAATGTGATTCTAGCGGGATGGAGTAAATGACTGAGCTTCCAATAGAAACTCTATGCACCTATGATGTGAAGCACACAAAATGAAGTAAGTTTCAGGATAGGTCATATGACGTTTTACTAAAATAATAGGTCATATGACATTTGGAAGTCACATATCTTTGCCCATTCAATGACCAAGGTAGTGCATTTCCCCTTTCCATATGATGTTTTACTAAAATAAATTTTTTATATCTTTATTTCTTTTTATGTGGTGCTGAGGATCAAATCCAGCACCTCGCACGTGCTGGGCAAGCGCTCTACTGCTGAGATCCAGCCCTAGCCCCTAAAATAATTTTTAAACACTTAAAAAATTTCATGTGTGCTTTATCTTTCCCCAGCTTGGACTTAAATATTTCAGCTAAAGTTCCTTTTCTTAGTTAATGCCACTTTCATTCTGTTTACTCTTCATGCTGTCACATGAGTCCGGTTTTATTTCATTTCTAGATATGTGATAATCATCACACATACTATTCAAGAAAGCACTACGATGTGCAATGAACTCTATAACTAACCAACTCGATCTCTCTCAAAATCCAGACTTTAAGGAGAGAGAAAATACTTTGTTTATTGAAACATTATATGTATTCTACATCAGCTCCATAGCATTAGTAAGGGAAAATTAGATTTCATACGTTTAAATGTATAAAAATATATTTTTATTTAAAAAGAATATTCATCAAACTAGAAAAATAGAAAACTTTTTTTTTAAATACAGATTTTTAAAAACAAAATGTAAAAATGACATAATTGATCTAAATGAATTTGGGGGGATATAAAGGAAGTGAATAATTATTACCATTGGGTTTACAAATTAATAGGATGTAAACTAATTAATATTGAAACATGTAGTTGTATGACTCTCCTTATGGATTCAGAGTGTAACAAAAATTTGTCAAAATATTAAGAACAGACTAATAAAATTTGGTCAGATAATGTATTTCTGTGACTCTCTAAGAGTTGCTCTGAGTTGAGGGGATCCTTGGATTACTTCAGGGAAATAATTACTTGTGAAGGATTTGAAATGAGGAAGAAAGTCTCTTAAGGTCCCTTACAGAGGTAAAGAGGAGAAGCACACCTCCCCAGTCATGAAACCAGGCCACAAAACAGGAGGAAGCAAAATGCATGACCTTGGTTCTGGGATGGACCAAGATGTGTGACTTTCAAAATCCCCCGTGCTGAGAAAATGGAATCTCCTATAGGAGGGGCCCAAGGAAGTACTGTTCCTCTTGTTTCCTAGGACACTGGGAGAGATTTGTGAGAACCCAGAAAAAGGATACCTTCTATAGGTGGTCTTTACAATAGCAAAAGAGGTGGTGAGATGCTTACAATGACTCCCATGTGCTAGTCCAGTGGCTCTCAGACACGGGTCTCTTCCTAATTTGCAGCCTCTAGTTATCCCAACCCACCAGTTACCCCTAACTCTGTCACTTGTGACTGCTGACTCAAGAATGGAATTCAGAATAACAGGACTTACAATTTAGTACAAAAATTACACGTTAGCTATTCTAGTTAGAAAAGGTCAAATGTGGGTATTTCACAGTGTTCTAATTTCAGGTTCCCATGGTTCTTGCCTCCTGAGAAGCAATTATAGATAAGCAGGTAAAACTACAAATTCCCTCACAATTATTCTTTGTATAGAAGGAGGGCTTTCCTTAAGTCACTACAAACTTTTAGCACAGGAATAGACATAACTAAAACATAAATGCTTCATCCAAAGCAAACAAAGTCCAAAAGTAAAACCTGAATTTTTTTCTGATCAGTGAATCACAGCTAAATCCTAAATTTCAGAGCAAGTATTTATCTAATTACGATTCATTGAAGCTTTTAATTTTCATCATAAACAGTTGGAAGAGAGAGTGGGGAAAAGAGATGATGATCAGATTTCTATGTGAGGTTGTGCTGACAGACATCAAAAGATGGAGACCATGTTCCATGGGATGGTTTGGTGCAGTGGAGGGCTTCCTACAGAAGAGTCGCTTGATAAACATTTCCAGAATTGAAGTAATTAGAAAAGGCAGTGACCAAAACCCTGTCGTTCCTGTTTCACCTTAATCAACAAAGCAAGCATGACATATTCGATGTTTTCACAAGAGTTAAAATTCACACATAGAACAAAGGACAGAACACTTCGTAAACACCTTAGAGCTGGAAGGAACTCTGGGGGTCATCCAGGCTTGCTCCCTCTCCTAGGCACAGATGTCCCTGGTGACTGTCACTCTTAGACTCATACCCACCCAGCTTTTCAGTAGGGACTTCAAATCAAGTGGGTACACAAAGATTCTGAATGAAGCTTCAGTGCCTTGACCCATATACTTATTTGACAAAACAGGAGCAAAGATGGTCAGGTGGCTACAGGACTCTCTGAGTGCAGGAGAGTCACTGAGTGTTAGGAACAAAGGCTGGAGATGGGCATTCTGCGTATGCAGTGGTCTCTGCCGCTGACTTACCAGAGGCTGTGTATCTTGGGGAGCTTCTCTACTTTAAAATGCGAGTAACAGCAGTATCTACCTCTCAGGTGGTTACAGATTAAATTGTTCAGGTAGAGCATCTGAGCCAGTCTCCAGTCTATGGTAAATGCTTCCACATGTTAGCAACAGGCTGATGCTTGATTATGTCTCCAACTACTTGAAAATACCTTGAAGGCAGGAACATGTATTCCCTGTATTCCCATAGCCCAGACTCTAGAGAGAAAGGGAAAAGTACTTTCATAGGCAGATTAATTATTCTAAAATTGGCTAATATTATAAAAGAGACAATATTAAAATGGAAGCCTGATTTAAATATGCTAATCAGGGCTGGGTTACGGCTAAGTGGTAGAGTGCATGCTTAGTATGCACAAGGCCATGGGTTTAATCTCCAGCAAATTAATTAATTAGTTAATTAAAAATACCTAAAGTACTTTATTTAATAGTAAGGCATTTTAAACTATTCTTTCATTTTTTTTAAAAATCAAAGATTTTTTTTTTCCTAGGAATGCATGTTATTTTTGTTATCACACCTAAACTGAAACAGCATCCTTCCCTTCTGTCTTCCTTACTCGTATCTTTTGTTGACTTCACTGCTCCACATACATATGATATATTTACTCACCCACATCATTCTCACACACACACACACACACACACACGCACATATACATACACACATGCGTATGCAAGTATATATGCATACACAGAGTAAGAAAACAAAAAAAATTCCCAGCACAGAATGACCAATAACATGGCCAGAACAAAGGATAAAAGTCATAAACCTGGAGTCCTCATTTCTGATTATTTTATAGATTTAAAGAAAAAAGGCAATTTTTCTAGAATCTGTCCTCCTGGGTAGACAGAGGTGACAATGCACTTGGCATGCCTTTCTTGACAATTCAGAGTCTCTAATTTTCAATCTTCACTAAAATAATGAGTGATGTGTCAGTGCATCTTGGTCAAGTCTATGCATAAGGGAAATTAAACTATATGTCAGAAAGGGACATTAATAATTTCTTACCTTTACATCTTGTTTCTCTTACTAAAAAGGAGCCCCCAAACTGTGAACTTAGAGTGAACAGAAAAGCCTTTTAGCTCTATGAATAAATAACCTAGAGCCTACTTAATTTCAGTCAATTTTCAGTACAAAAGTCTTAGCAAGAACTGACTTTAAAAGAGAAAAAATGGGAAAGGAGCACTGACAGGGAAGGGAACCAGTTTTATACAAAATATGTTTTCCTTATATTTCACATTTTTGTAATTTATAATTGGCTCAACATTTTTATGGACAGGTTTTTTTCCAGGGAGCTTACCCACAGCTGCTACAGATTTGTGTTTCTGAAAGGAATATCAGGATCACTTCGTTACAATAGGAAAGTGACTTTGGAATGAGAATTCAGCTGCAGGTTGTCCCCTGACCACAGGGAGATATTACTTGGCTAATATTTTCCAGTAGATATAATGTTTGATGACTAGTTTATTCATCATTTAATTGTACAGCTATGCTTAAAGTTAAAAAAAAACTATAAAGGGGTCCATTAAAGCATCTTGCTATCTGAAACAGACTCCAACAATATCCGTGTACATAGCTGTACGTGTCACTGCTGAAGCTAGCTAGGTCTTGTCCAGATGCATCTCCACTGCCATTTCCACCAGCAGTACGCAGTTACCCACTTCACCATTCTTTCCTAAAAGAACTTCTATTCACTTCTTTAAATCTGACAAGTAAAAAAGTGTACATCATTGTTATTTTAACTGGTATCAGGGTTGAACATTTTCATGTTTATTACTTACAGTTCTTATTTCTTCTATATACTGTTGGTTAATACATTTTGATTATGTTTTGATTATGGTCTTCATAAATACACAGAAATTTTAACAAATAAGCTCTTCGTCTTAAGGTTTTTAATTATAACTTTTCACTAATCATAAAGAAATTTAAAATGGTTTTGTGATTGAATCTGTATATTTCTTTTCTTCTGATTTCTTCTACTGTTTTAACAACTTTCCTACTCTTAAGTCTGACAAATATTCCCCTAAAATTTCTGAAGTTTTAAAAAATGGTTTGCATGGATTTATGCTTAATTATTTTAATCCCATCTGGAATTAATCAAATGTAATCATGAGATAAAACCTCTAAAGTATGGTTTTAACTTTATGTTTTTCTAAATAATTAATCAGTGGTCCAAGAAATACTGAACAAGCCTTTTACTAATTTATGTTGATATTCATCTTTTACTGAACAGATTACTTATTATGTCATGACATAAAAAGGTGATTCTTGGTCTAAGTTGTGCTTATTCTCTTATTAGTAATATCAGTACCAGAAAAACAATATTAGTGTGGTAGTCATTGATATTTATTGAGAACTTGCTAGATATCATGCTCTGCTCAAAGAATATTATGTGGATTAGTTTATCTAGTTTACGTGGATTTATTTAGTTCTCACAGCAACCCTATGCAGTAGATGTAATGATCCTCATGTTTAAGTAGACCTTTCAGTATAATAAAAAAATGCATGCCATGGCTTTGCTTTAAAGTAGCAAATGATGAAGTGAAGAAGAATGTTTAAAAGGCCATACACAGGTGCATCACAGAAAAAAATGATGAGCTTTCTGTGATTTTATAAAATAATTTATGGGGAAAATTTATGAAAGAGGAACAGAAGTTTAATTCAGGAATTAAAAATATATTTTTTTTTCTCTGGGGGAAAAGACAGCTTCTAAATACAGTTAAGTAATTTTTTATATTGCTCTATATTCAGATGGTGTATAAATTACAAAGAATATGTGAGAGTATAGCCCACCTCACAAAGCCCCCAATCTGCTAGAGGGTACAATAATTATTCTCAAACACTTGTAATTTAAGTTGTTTTCACAACATGGGGCCATACTATATGATTTTTTGCATCTATTCTAAAGTCTGATTTGATTTTCACATTTTTTTCAAATAAAAAAATATCTGGGAAGTTGTGATTTGGTTATTTTCAAAACTGATTAATTACAATGAATTTGTGTAACACATTCATAAAAAGAACATTAATTCTTACATACTCATAATTCTTAATATTAACCTTAAGAATCGGTTAATAAAGTAAGTTTCAATATTGTAGATAAAGTTACACCTATATTATAATTTTAAATGTTAGCAGTAATAGTTTAAAAAAAAACTTGGAAGAAGCCAAAATATGCAGAAGTATTGAAATGATTAATTAAATCATGAAATACTTCAAAGAACTAGGGTTAAAGCCATTATGATTATATAAAGAAAACTATATAACACCATAGAAATGCATTTTGTATAATAAAACTGGAAAAAGCTGGATAGGATACAATAATCATACTTGCTTTATGTGTTTTACTTTTTTATGAATATGAAAATTGTTATAAATAAAGAAATATAGAATAAAATAAAAAACAATGGTTGGGTCAGGTAGCAAAGGCTATGGGCAATTATTTTATTTTCAATGTTTTATGATTTATAATTGGAAAAGAAACCACAAAAATAAAGAGTTCATATGTGAAAAACCAAACAAATAAAGCCCATTACTGGCAGATTTATTTGTGTGGTTATACCAACATATGATACAAAATATCTTTGATTATGTCTCAGAGGCAGGTTTTCATCTCCTATGTTTTGAATGATTATAGCAATAGACAAGTATCTCCGTTTAAAATAGTTAGAAATAGCCAATAAATTCAAATATAGAGCTAGACAGGACAGCAAAAACAATGGAAATCTATAGAAAATGAAACTACGGTATAAGAATTAAAGATCAGGGAAAACAGAACCAGCAATCTCACACAAAAAAATTAAGTTTTGAATACTTAAAACCAAACTAATAAAACTGATGTGAAATTTTTTAAATCACAAATTATCATATTCTTTGATGTCCACAAATAAGTAACTTCAATGTAAATTTTAAATGTAATAAATATTTATTAGTTTTAATAGTCTCATTTTCATAGATTGTGCCATTTAATATGGTATTTTATTGAAAAATACATGATCATATTATATAGAAATATGCCCATTAACACAGAAACCATTACAGCCCACGTTGCTCACCAGCAGTTAAAGGCCTTAGAAATCACACATGTGAATAGGAGAAAAGTGGCCCTGACTTTGTTAACTCAAAGAAAATAAATACTGAATTATTATGCAGCCACCTGCAATTTTTCAAATGGGATTCAGATTTGATCTTTGATTACATCTCTTTTAGACAACCAACCTGGTCTAGTAACATCAGGTACTGTGCATTTCTAATGTCTAAGTAAGCTTTTAATGTTTAGATTTTATAGATGTTTATAGCAAGAGAAAAAAATATCTTAATGAAACTTTCTCAAATCAGAACAAATATAGGTCATGGGTGCATCCAATATTAAAAACTTATAGAAAGATCCATTCGAAATAAAGTTCCTATTTTTTTAAGAAATATTTTATTCGATGTGAACATAGTCAAGAAACCTACTTAATTTCCAAAAAGGAGACACATTTTTTGAACTGTTTTTTCTCATCTTCAATATACTAAAATGTAGATCTCTTTTTGAAAAATTGGGAGTACTGCCAAAAATTTATGAGAATTATTGTCTGCATCTTAAAAATCAGGACAGTTTGATCAAACAAATATTTAACTGGTTTCACAGGTGCCTTAATTACAAGGAAAGTAAAACTTTAAAAAAACTTAAAAAAATTTTTTAAAAATGTACACATTAATAAAAACAAAGCTGCTTAAAATTATACAATCTTTCCTTCCTGACAACAAAATGAACATTTTCAGGAAAATAAATATTCTGAATATAATGCCAACGTTGTTGTAATGATGCAAATCACCACAGACAAATTTTTTGTTGTTGTTGTGTTTTTTGTTTTTTTTTTTTTTGGCACCAGAGATTGAACCCAGTGGCGCTTAACCCCTGAGCCACCTCCCAAGCCCTTTTTAAAATTTTTATTTAGAGATAGTTTCACTAAGTTGCTGAGTCTGGCTTTGAACTTAATCTCTTCCTGCCTCAGCCTCTCAAGCAGCTGCAGCTGCTTTGAACAGAAAATTACTGAAATGCTGTCCCCTAAGGTGCCAATCATAAAGTTATCACAAAGACAATGAAGGATAATTAAAAACAATCTTAAAGTGACAAGTGAAGATCTGGGGAGGAATCTGAAACTGAGGGGGAAAAAATGCCAATACACAACTGTAGACGTTAATGGGATCTGAAGAGCCCAGATTAATCAGTTTCTATATTCATCATCAATGCTAGGAAAAAAATCACCAAAAAACCATGATGCACTATCAATACCTTATTAACCAGTCATACATATGCTAATTTTGTATAAAAAGGAGAAACAGGCTTTTGAACAAAGGAAAAAAAAATCACCTCTGGGATCTTACAGGTTTTAAAGTTGCTCAGCTCATCTCAGACTAAAAATAAAAAGTAATTGATAAAACCACAGACATTAATATATAAATTTACAGTTTCCAAAGGAAAAATTACATATTTTTGTTAAGAAAAGTTTTCCTGATACCATAGACCATTTTTTTTTAAAAATTATTTTCCAAGGTACATCAAAGGATCACCTTAAAAAATAGAAAAGCTGTATGAGAATTTAATTTTCTGATAGCCATCTCATAAAGAAATGAGTTCTATTTACATTTTCAAAATTATGAGAAAATACAGTGTGTATACATAAAACTCCATAAAAATAATAATTCTGAACAGAAAACTGGGTTTAAAATTGTAATGTTTTTTAAATTGAAAACTCAAATTCTCTAAGCAGAAATGACTTCCTCCTGTCAGAAAAATAAAATATTTTCAAGTAGTATTTCAGACATGTTACATTATGGAGAGTTTTTTTTTGTTGTTTGTTTGTTTGTTTTAATTCAAGAAAGAACCTGTAAAACTTTGGAAAGAATGCCTCTAGATGATTTTTGTAAAAGAATTTAATTTTGAAGTATTAGAGATATTCTGACATAGCTGTACTTACATACCCAACAATCTTCTAAATGACTGGATGTTGTAGTAAATGGGAATTTTTAGTAGATTTACAAAATCAGTAATGTAACTTATTGAGAATCAATGGTGTTTAAATATAGGAGAAATAGGATTAGGAAAGAATGCAGAAGTAGAGAATGGGTAAATAATAACCTTTAAAAGAAATAACATCAAATGAAAATTCTTGTTTTTATTTAACTTTTTGCTAAACACTTTGGTTAAGTAGATGAACAGTCTGAGCATCCGTAAGTCCCAAATTGATCTTGTTTTAAAGGAATGCATGAAGTAATCCAGCAAGGACAGGAGTAAAGAAAAATCCGCTTTTCAGGAATTCATTTGTAAGAAAGAATGTCAGAAAACAGATGCTTGATTTGCTGTGCTTTGTGAATTGATTAGAACAAATTTTCTATAAAAATTAACCAGAATAAAACATTGTGCAATTCTTACTAATGTTAAAAAACATAGTAACTCTTCATATGGACTATTTTTTTCTGCCGTAAGAAAAAGGAGAATCTTTAAAAGCGGACTATTCAACTACACAAAGCAATTACACTTTGTAAGCAACACCACGCACACAGACCCAAAACACATAACTACACAACATTCACCAAAGCTAAGTAAAATTTCCAAGATGGGGAACATGGATTAATTCTAATAATTCATATACACAAATACAGTATGTACACATAAATAACTAATCAATCTATAAATGACAATTGTTCATTTATAGGCAGCTCTTGACTTGTAGCGATTAAACTTTTAAAAGTATAATTTAAAAAAAAATTTCTGCAATTCATACATACAGTATAATTACTTATTAACCTTCATGTTTCAAAATTTTATGCAGACTACATATAACTTATATTACCCAGTCACTGAGCTTTTCCCTTCCTTCGAATAAATAATCAAACCTTAACCTCCAAGAAATGACATATCAATAAGAATCATACTACAGAGAGTACTTCCACAACAGTGAAACTTTATTAATTATGCTTTTAAACTACAATTCCTATGAAAATCAACATTCAAACCTTGAAGTGCCATAATGTCATTTTTTTCAAAAATCAAATTATGTTGATGTGACATTTATTTTTCAAAAATGTCATCTATCATCAGGTCAAGGGCTATTTATATATGCTGTTTTGTGCTTGATTTTATAATATTTAAATTAAATGAAAATAATCAAATGTCTTACATGAGCTATTGGCTTGATTTAGATCCACTGTAGTCAAGGGCTCTACAAGTATATCCTGGACAGTTCCATTTTTTGGTTCAAGGATATTCTGTTTTTAAGGTAGATCACTTCTATTTCTTCTTTGGAAAATACAAGGTATGAAAGTGAATAAGCCAAGGATAAGTTCCTAAAATAAGTGAGAGCTTCAGAAATTCTCTTAAGGAATCCTTGCTAAAGATCTCAAGAGAAGGCTGAATTTCTAGGAACTCCTTTGGTTATTTTCCAGAGCTACTCTAAGATCAGACAAAAGTATTATGTGCTAAGGATTGAAACAAATATTCTTTAAAACTAGTGTCACTGCCATGTATTTGGGAAAGTGGTGGTGTCTGCTGGGACCTGATGTATCTATCCCAGAATACTATGATTCCTTCATATGCTATGTGGTAAATGACTAAAATGTTACAAGCCCATTCCATCTTGTTGAATTACACCGTTTAAATTATGAGAAAGACATGCTATATAAAACATACCACATCTCCAAAGGAAAGTTTTTTTTCTCCAATGCAACAATTACCATAGATATAATTTTTAAAGTATTATAGGCAAAAGTGATGGTCAATTTATGTGTTGCATTGATTGGGCCATGGTGTCCAGACATTTATTTGGTCAACATTATTTTGTATGTTTTTGTTTCTCGATTGACAGTAACATTGGAATATGTTACTGAGTCCCATCCACAATGTGCATAGACTTTGCCCAGTTAGTTGAAGGTCTTGATGGAACAAAGACCTCCCTGATTAAAAGCAAGTCAACCAATCTTTAGAAATGCTTTGTCAGGTCAAGGAAGTTCCCTTCTGTTCTTAGTTTGTTTTTATTACCAAAGTGTTGGATTTTTGAAAATGTCTTTGAATCCAACCAAACTGCTATCAACAATGTCCACTAAGGTCACCAATAACTTCCATATTGCTAAGTTCATTGTCAGTCCTCATCTTCATCTTGTTTGACCTCTCACTCTTTCCTCCTTGAAATTTTACCTTTTCTTAGCTCCCAGAAAAATGACATTCCTGGTTTTCCTCCTACATGAAGTTCTTTTGTTGTCTGTATCTACACTCCCCTGGTTATTCTTTCCAGCTTCAATTCCCAATGTATCCTAAACAGAAAACCTAAACTTTCCTCACCGCAATCCACTCCTCCACAGTCCTTCCTATCTCAGGAAATAGTAACTCCATTCTTAAATTTCCTAAGTTTTCAAACGGTACACTTATCCTTGGTTCTCCAATATGTCTAAATTTTTTCCATGTTTTTTTATCGATGCAGTGAAGTTGTACATAATGATGGGATTTATTATTACATACTCATACATGCACACAATATAACAATATAATTTGGGGGCTGGGGTTGTGGGTCAGTGCTATAGCACTTGCCTAGCATGTGTGAGGCACTGGGATGGATTCTCAGTACCATAAATAAATAAATAAATAAATAAATAAATTGTCCATAAACAACAACAACAAAAACAAATTTTTTTGATTCTTAAAAAAATAATAATAATTTGGCCAATGTCAGTCACCCTGAGAGGTATCTAAAAATTTTGTTCAGAATATGACACCTTCTCACCACCTCCACTGATGATAACCTGGCTCAAGGGGACAATCATTTCTGGCTTCACTTACTATGGTAGCTCTCTGTTCCTGCCCTTGCTCTCTTCCAACACATTCTCAACAGATCAGTCAGACTGAGCCTTAAACACTCAAGTCAGGTCATGTTCTGCTTCTCAGAATGCTTCAATTATTTCTTATTTCACATAGAGTAAAAGACAAAGTACTTGCCCCTCCTTACCATAATCATGTGTTTCCTCAACCACTTCAATTCTCTCTTGCTCATGCTGCTCTGGTCATGTTGGTCTCCTTATGGACCCCCAGGTACAATGGACATCCTGCCTCAGGGTTGCCGGACATGCTTGTTGTGCTATCTGGCATGCCTGCTTCCTGTAACGTTCCATTCAGGTTTTTGCTCAAACATGACCTTCTCAGGGGGGCCTTGTTCAATCACCCTATTTAAATTTGAAAGTTCTTTCACTATTCTGTTCCTGCTTTACTTTTCTTCTTAGGACTTATTACTATCCAGTGGATTATATAATTTATTTAGTTATCCACCCTTACTCCCAATTAATGGATTATATAATTTACTTAGTTATACACCCCTGTTTATTTAGTATCCACCCCTATTCCCAATATGGAAGTGCTAGGAAAGAAGGATATTTGCTTTGATCCCAGTTGAAACTCTGTGCCCATTACAGTGTCTAAAACATAACAGGCACTCAATGAAATAGTTTTTAAAAATCCAGAAATAGCATCACAAGAAAGTTACATTTTGTACATAGCAGAAGAAACTGCCAACCAAAGCTAAAAAGACTTCTCAAGAGAGGACATGGGACTGGGAAAGAAGAAGATAGGGGCTCCTGTCTTTAGTCTGCAGACTTGAAATACTATTTGGACTTTTCCACCAACAGAACAATTTCATATCTAATGGATGCAGTATTTTGATAAGACTGAAGTAGAGCAAATTATTATATTCTATGCATGCATGATTATGCTAAAATGAACCCCAAACCTATGTATAACTATAATGCACTAATAAAGACATTTAAAAATACATAAAATTTTAAATTATTCTAAATAATTTTGTTGTGGAATATATAAATGAAACTTCAGAAGAAAAAAAGGAAATAATTAACAGATTTGGCTATATTAAAGTAAAATGTCTATATGCTGCAAAAGTCGGCACAGAAAAAGGTAAAACACAACCAAAAGACCGGAAGAAAATGTAAGCAACAGAGGAAAAGTTAATATTCAAAACAGAGAAATGGCTCACCAAATTAACCAGAACTGACAAAGTAACCCAGCAGGAGGCAAAACTATTAAAGGAAAAAAAGAAAGAAAAACTACTAAACAGTCACAGTTGCACTAAATCACTGCACACTTTAAGGTGTTTGTTAAATATATACCTCTACCATAAATAAGTTTTGCCATTTATGTTAGCATGTTGCTTATGAGACTTCTTTTTAAAACATACAGGATCTGTAGGTGTTTTAATAATTTGGTTTGTGTACACACATTCTTTTTTAAACAGAATTCTTTTGTTATATGTTTCTATTCTCAGGTATCTTCCTCTATTCTCTTTTCTCAGTGGTATCTAAAGAAACTTCTATGTACATAACCCTTGTGATAGACTCTGGCTGTATGTTAAAACAAGTTTTTAGACCAGGAACAAATAATGTCATAATGCATCCTGGAGTTTAGGTCTATAACATCCTTAAAGGTCCACGTGTTAAAGCCCTGTTCCCAAAAGTGGTAATATTGGGAGGTGGTAGAAAATTTAAGAGATGGGGTCTAGTCCTTTAGGCCATACCATCAAAGGGGACTGTGGGATTCTGGCTCTTCTTGTGTCTTGCCCATTAGGTGAATGGTTTTACCATGTGTGGTTGCCATAATGTGCCGCTACGGGCCCCAAAGTGATAGGAACAATTGATTGTGGACTGCAAATCTCCAACATTGGAGCTATATAAACATTTTCTCTTATTAAGTTTATTATTTCAGGTATTTGCTACTTTGAAAAAAATTGATTAACACAATGCAAACATATTACACTCCATTGGCTGAATTTTTCCCTTTGCCATAGAAAAGTATGGAAAGGAAACTATTGTTTCTAAGCCTAGGAGTTGAATGCAGTGAATGGCTACACTCCATAACCACAGCTTGCAAATCCAAAATCCTATCCAAGCCAGACAGGTAGAAAAATCATCAGGTGCATTCTGCCAATGGTAATATATCTATAACATAGTCAGTCCTTGAAGACTGAACCCCTCTTGGGTTACTTTTACTTCTCCACAGATGAAACTACAGATGAAGTACACATATAACAGGAGAATGTTAACTGATATCCTGTCAAAATTGGCAATATAAGGAGGAGTGGTGGGGACTGTACTGAATAACTAGAGAGCCCATATCCCATTTAAGCAGTTATCCATAACTTAGCTCAAGTTAGATAATGATGTTGGGATGTGAAGGCCTAGTCTGGTCAAATCTTTTGTTTTGCCAAAGGAGCTCTAAATTTGTATATAAATTGTTCATTTTCAGGTCTAACCAAAAGTATATCTTTGTCTAAACATAGCCTGTTGATTGTCTGTGAGCCACCAGCTTGATATGTTATGGTTCATGATATTTTCATTCAACCAATATGGTCTCCTATTTTCATCTGTAACTGGGTGATGTAGAATTGTCTCTTGGAGGCACAAAACCCTCTGCCTTTTCCAAAGAAATGATTTTTCTAGATCATGGGATATTTTCATGCTGAACTTCACCAGCTCATGCTAAATTCTTTTATCCAACGAACTCTTAATTCCACCCAATCTAGTCCTGGGCTTGTTTTAGCAATTATTTTCTATCTCAGATATTCAACCCTACCATAGGAATCATCATCTCTGCCTACAAAAATAATCATACATCTTTACTCACTAAAATATTCCTATCCTCAGCTATAAAAACTGCCTTGAACTCAACTGCTATCTTTCACTGTCAACTGTTATTCCTGACACCTTGCAATTTGGCTCCCAGTAAAACTGTTTCTCAGATGTTATCAGTGACTCCAAGTTACCAGATCCAATTGCATATCATTTTCTGCATACTCTATAAAGAAATCCATATTGTTGACCATTTCTTTACTTTTGGACTTTAATTCAAATCTACCGATTAAATATTCATTTTACAAAACTTCTAAATGTTAAAAGAGAGACTCAGAGTAAAAACCTACATTTTGTTCTTTGCCTACAATTTTCACAAAGAATGATGCTGATACCAATGCTTACAGAAGCATAATTCACAAGAGCCAAGTTATGGAACCAGCCAAAGTGTTCCTCAACAGATGAATGGATAAAGAAAATGTGGTATCTATATACAATGGAGCTTTATTCAGCCTTAAATAAGAATGACATTATGTCATTTACTGGTAAGTGGATGGATCTGGAGAACATCATGCTAAATACACCAGATTCAGAAAGTCAAAAGAGTTGAATGTTTTCTCTCATATGTAGAAAGTAGAGAAGTGGGTGGGGACTTTAAAAAAAAGGAGGGAATCACACAAAAACAGAAGGAAGACTGTTATGCTTTGTATATGAGTATCCCCCAAAAGCTCATGTGTGAGCAATGCAAGAAGGTTCAGAGGAGAAATGATCGGGTTGTGAGAGTCTTAACCCAATCAGTGAATTAATCCCCTGATAGGGATTAACTGAGTAGTAACTGAAGTCATAGGGTGTGGATAGAGGAGGTGGGAATTGGGAGTGTGGCTTTGAGGAATATATTTGTATCTGGCAAGTGGAGATCTCTTTCTGTGCTTCCTGATCATCACATGGGCTGGTTCCCTCTGCCACATTCTTCCACCATGATGTTCTGCCTTATCTCAAGCCCTGAGGAATGGTGCTAGATTTCTTCTAGAGCCCTGAGGAATGGAGCTGTACTTCTATGGACTGAGACCTCTGAAACCATGAGCCCTCAAATAAACTTTTCCTCCTTTAGAATTGTTCTGGTTGGGTGATTAAGACACATCAGCAAAAAAGCTGCTAAAACAAAGATCAATAGAGTAAAGGAAGGGAATTGAGAGGGATAGAGGAGGGAAGGGCAAAGGGAAGTACTGGGGAATTTACCAAATTATGCTATGTCCATGTATAGATATACTATAATTAATCCTGCTTTTCTATGTAATTATAATGTACTAATTGAAATATAATACATAAAATAATATCTATTGAATGTATATATGAATATGGCATAACAAATTCCACTATTATGTATAATTATGATGTACCAATAATACCGAGTATAAAAATTAGGTAAAACTTCAAGTAATGTGTAAATTACTTAGCTTGATGTTCAGATCTCACACTGGCAAGTAACCAAACTAAGCTTCCAGCCTTATTATCTACATATCACCCAAACTTAAGGCCCTGGATTCCGCAACATTCAAGTCTTCTTCCCATGCCGCTTACATCTTTATCCCCTGCTGCTAACTAGAATTCCATTTGACCTTTGGTGCCAGTTGTAATGTTATCTCTTGAGGATTAAGGCTCTGACTGCCTCAGTTGAGTGGATCCTCTTCCTCTGGAATGAGCATTTTACAGTACTCACCACATGTTACTTTGTGTCACAAGGATCCATTGGAAGTATATAATCTATCTAATTCACTGCATAAGATCCTAAATCAGGCAGAATAGGTACAACTGTCTATTTTTGAATCAGCAGAAGCATGCAGTAATAACTGTATCTTATCATACGTCCCAGTATCCAAGCTCTCACACTGACTCTGCTTGGCTAGGAAACTGGTTTTGGTCAATGGGACATTGCAGATGTGATGCAGGCAAAGGCTTCAAAAGCACTCACAGGCTGGAGACTTCTTTTTCTTGTGGCTCTCCAGACTCAGACTTGTGATGGGCAGAGTTTAGTGCAGGGTGAAAGACCATGTGAAATAAACAAGTTCACCCAGCTGAGCTCGCCAAATCAACCAGATCCCAGCCAACACACCAGACTGTAAAGCACCTCAAGCTGAACCAGACCAGGAGAACAGCAGCTGACCATGGAATCATGGGAATAAATTCCTGGTGACTTAAGCTGATCAGGGATGTAAGGAGAGGTGTTCATTAACACAGCGTGTGTTAATTATCTAGCACACATTATTTTTCTGAAACAAGTAAAAAATTAATGATCATTCAATTCTCTCTTATATTTTCTCTACACTACAAACTGTAATATTCCATATGTGTACAGAGTTTCTGTTTTGTTTCATAAAATGAAAATCCAGAGGGAAGCACATTGTAAAAGATAAGAGGATAGGTATTTTAATACAAACGTGGATTTGAATTCAGGATGTATCATTTACTATCTTCTAGATATTAGGTAAATACTGTAAACTTTCTGGGCCTTATTTTCAATATTGCAAAATAGATATAATACTAAAAACTTCAGGGTATTGGAGACAGTATGTTTAAAATACATATGCATATGTGCATACAATGTCTAAATCATTTCTCTGATAATCAGGAGATAGTATCATTGTGTATATAAATGTTAATCTTAAGGATGCTGAAGCAGTTGATCTCTAAAACTGTGTTTCCACACTACTAACTATAATCAGCAATGAAAGGAGAGAACTTCTCAACATGCTTAAAGATGACTAAAATGCGAGAGATTGAAAGTGAAATGCAGATGATAATAATTTTGATGCCCTAATGATTTCTAGATATCTTTGCCACCATTCATACCATCCCTTGGCATCTCCAAACTAGAAATTTCTCCTTCCAGTACAGATTAGAAAATTAATGGTAAGGTCCAGCTATATATGGGGTTCAGACAATGGTTATTTACCCACATTATGGGAATAGCAAATCATAACAAAATAAAATCAAGAAGTTATTCAAGAAGAAAAAAGTTTTTTTAGAAGTTTTGAATAATTCAGTTAATCAGATGATTTAAAAAGTATAGGCATTGTTACTTGAATACAAGGATGGCACCAAGGGGATGCATTTTCATCCTCTATCAAAATATATATAATGCTTCACCAAGCTAGAGTGTCTAGAAAGCTTCCTGAGTAGTAACCAAGGAACATTATGAAATCCTTTGTGTCCAGCCCACTGAGCCTATTTAATACAAAGGTTTATGCTACCCACACTAATATCAGAGCATGCTAATGCAAATATGCTCATTTAAGATAAATAATATAATAACTGTGAAGAAAGCAACAGAAAGAAATAAATCCTCTTCCGTGACCAATTGCTCACCTATATATGTTCCACTGTTGTTACCAGCATATTCAGCATCTTCTGGATGGAGTGTAAAAGCATACAGAACAAAAGCCAAGAAATAAAGCAGAACAGTTAGAAGCCCAGCCACTGATGCAAAAAATAAATTACTCAAAACAATCATGTAAAGCACAGCATAGAACAGCCCTCACAATGCCACTCTTAAACATAAAACATTTTGTTTTATATTTAAGTTTTAATATTTTGAAATATCATGCAGGGTTTTTTTTTTTTCAACCTTCTTCAGAGGTTCCTTGATGAAGTTCCAAGAAAATTATCATAAAAGACTTGTCTGAAATGTTTCTGCTTTTACAGTTAATAAAACTATAGCACTTGATGCCCAAAGAAAATTGACTTTGGTAAATCAGGCTCTTGGACAATATGTAAAGTATAGCACTTATTTTGGCTCATTGGATTAGACAAAAAGGTTAAGATTAAAATATATTCTTTCTATTGACAGGTACTCATTCCATGTTGGAAAGGAATAAAGGAATAATATTTCCATTTTTATTTAAAAAATAGTTGAAAGTAAATAATGTGCCATGCAGTGAAACACTGATTATGTACTTAAGATTTTAGCCTCCAATATTCAAATAAATACACCCCTAGATTAACACAGACTGGAGATATGGTTCAGAAGTAGAGCACTTGCCTAGCACGTGTGAGTCCCTGGGCTCAATCCAAAACTGCTACTACTATTACTACTAATAATACTAATAATATGGTTGAGAAGATGGTCCCTATATCCTTATTCAAAGTAAGTCTGTCAATATATTTAAATACACTGAACATATGTCAGTATATTTGAATACATTCTTTATTCACCTTAAAGACTACTGACCAGAGACAAACATCATGTGCTATTTGAGATTACATCCTATATTTCTTCTATGAGAAGCAAAAAACAAACAAACAAACAAACAAAAACCCAAAACAAATGAAAAGTACATTTCTTTCAAAAACAAAGTACAACCATGACTTTTGGTACTGAAATGTCAAGATGGGGGTATGGATGTACAAGAAAGTTCTCTTTCATAACTGCTTGGTATATTTGCTTTAATCCTATTACTTAGGATCACTAAATAAATCACTAGACTATTCAGGGAAACTTTCATACGTGTACCTTTAATTTCCTCTGAGAAGCACAAAGAAAATGAGAAAGGGTATGGTTAAATGAGCAGAACATACAATTAAAGTAGGAAAATGTTGCATTCAAGAAAAAAAAAAAAAAACAAAACAAAATACACCTACCACACTCAACTGCTTCCTCATCTTAGAAAAGCCAAAGGGGAAAAAAAGAAATGTATTTAAATGTTTCAAAATTATTAGTTAACAATTAGAATTTTAGACTGCAGTATAGACTTAGTCTAAAATGACTTTCACGCTTTAGTAAAAAACACAAAGCCTTCATGTAACAACCAAAAGGGAAAATAACCAGAAAAAAATCCTCAGCGATTTTTCAAAATGATACCTTGAATAAGGGAATTTGATTTATTTTCATAGATTGGTTGTCTTTATAAAATCAATGTTTAAGACATTTGAAGAAATTTCATGATAAATATGGTCAAAAGAAGAAGGAATTTTAGAAACAATAAATTTTGCCCTTAAAATGTCTAAATATCCTGACAATGATCAATTTATTATACACATCAAATGAATCAGGTGGATCCCTTTGTTTTCATTTTGTCTATATCATCTGATAAAAAGTATCTTAAAAAAAGAAAGTCCTAAACAGTTCTTAAATTACTAATTGGATAGTTAAATCTGATGAGACTCACTTTCAGTAAAGGGTGAAAAATGTTCTGGGAACATCCACAAAACCAAACCAAACCATGAGTTAAGATCAAACATATTCTACAACATGACTATAAAGAGTAAATAGGAGCAGTAAGAACACTTCTCTGCTCACTTTGTCCGCAACTACAAAATGGCAGCCAGAAAACACTTTGGGCAAAGTGTATACCATTGTATTTTTATTTTCAAATACACATGGGTCTTCTAACTGTGTTGGTTCTACTTGACAAATATTAGCAAATATGATAAGCAAACCATTAGTATTCAAGCTCATTTTATGAATTACCCAAGTTGTGAGTTTATTTATGCATATTTCCTTGTAGCTCCAAAATGTCATGTGCACCTAAAATGAATCATCAGAAAATAAAAAGCAAACTACATGATATAGATTAACCCTACCAGACATACAGGCATGATGGAAATAATGAGTAGTTAGTTACAACCAATAATCATGAAATCTCCTGGACTCTGCTACAAAGTGAATTGTTAAGCAGTATCTACATTTTTTGATAGGAATATTAGGATAAATTGAGTATTGCATCCTTGATTAAAGACTCAACGTCATGGTAATCAGATGATAAAAACCATGCCACAAAACAAAAAATTAAAATGCCAAGACCAATCCACAATAAAAATAAACACTCTATATTAGAGATACGTATATTTCATATTCTAATAAAAGGTCATGAATATGCTGCTAAATTTCCAAAAGAATATTTCTCCATACAATTCTTTAGAAAAGGAATGATATATTTTAGCATGACAAAGCCACACACGTGTGTCCAGTAGCAAGTTCATGCTTAATAGACATAAGTAGGAAAACAAAGAAACACATTCTCTTTGAATTAGCAAGTTAGAAAAAGGAAGAAATATATATAAAAAGTTGATCACAGAAGAGAGCCAACCACATGGTTCTTACTATGTTCAAGGAACTGTTCTAGGTACATTAAATGCATAAAGTTATTTATTTCTCCAACAACTCTATAAGGGCCAATACTATTATCCCCTTTTTACAGATGGGACAATAATCAGTAAGTGGCAAATGCAGGATGTGGACACAGTCTGGTTCCAGACTTCTGAGTGTCTAATTATAATGCTATATTATTATGCTAAAATCATTTGATGATTACTCAGTCTTTGGGCTAGAAAACAAAATGAGGGGAGAAGTAAAGACATGAGGTTTTTTCCAAGACTCCTATCTACTCCCATTACCTCCCAACACATTTCCCTATTGCAGTTTCCCCACAACATCCCAAGAGTGGTTCTCTTTCCAGTGGTATCAGGAGTCGGCCATCCACTAACTTGCAGCACTGAAGAACAGGAGAGAAAAGAGAACCACGGGAGGTCAAAAAGCACATTAAGAGATAAATTTAAGCCAGGCACAGTGGCATAAGCCTATAATCCCAGCGGCTCGGATCACAAATTCAAGGTCATCCTCCACAACTTTGGGAGATCTTAAACAACTCAGAAGACTCTGTTACAAAATAAAAACACTTAATGGGCTGGGGAACATGGTTCAGTGGTAAAGTACCCCTGGGTTTCAATCCCCGGCACAACAAACAAACAGAAAATGGGGAAGAGATAAATTTACTGTCTCAGGGAATGGACTGGAAAGGCTCTCATGAGGAACATGAGATGAGCTCTGCAATTGGCCATTCCACTGGATACAACTCTTAGTGGTACATATCTGACACTCTTGACAACTGGGGCAATCTTAGGTCTACATTGTTCAGGTATT
Organism: Marmota marmota marmota; assembly: GCF_001458135.2. Lineage (NCBI taxonomy): Eukaryota > Metazoa > Chordata > Mammalia > Rodentia > Sciuridae > Marmota > Marmota marmota. Next base: position 11,949,565 of record NW_026000016.1, on the reverse strand, counting down.
GTGCATATGGGCAAGACAAAATCTGCTTTTCTGTTTCCTTTACCCTCCTATTATAAATCTCCCCTAAAATTCTGAAATAATCCATGTCCACAGACCAGAGTTTTAACCAATTCTTTCCTACCTGCATGGCACTGGGTCCCCAGGACAAAATCCAAGGAATGTTTTAAACCCATCCAACTAGACGAATCTACTCTGAAGGTGTTTTGGAAGCAACACTATCGGATATGCAAAGAGAAGGCAGTTTACTGAGACTAAAAGGTGGTAATAATACCTCATCCATATAATCAAGGAAGTAATAGGACATGAGACTTACAACCTAGTTCATTTGCACCTCTTTCTACACAAACCTTGAACTTTTGGGTCTTCAAATGTTATTAATAAATATTAAAATAGAATAGTTTGGATCTGGAACGTCTCCCACATTTCCATGTTTTGGATAGAGGCATGGTCATCAGTTTGGCACTATTAGCAAGTGGTAGAATTTTTTAGGAGAGGGTGCCTAGTGAGAGGTCTTCCAGTCTCAGAGGGTGTGGTTTCGAAAGGGACTGTGGGACCCAAGGGAGAAGCTCTGCTCCACTGTATGCTCTCACCCCAGTGCGCTGCCTAGTCACAGGCTCAAAAACAGCAAAGCCCAGTCATTCACGGGCTGAGATCTTCAAAGTTTCGAGCTAAAGTAAACCTGTTCTTTTATAAGTTGATTATCTCAGGCATTTGCTAAGATAACAGAAAGCTGACTAATCCATACAGGAAAATACTTTTAGAAAAATTTTTTAAAACTCCATGTGTTTCTGTTTACTGAAAATCCCATTAAGAAAATGTTTGACAGTGTTTACACATACAAACCTAATTTTCACAACATAAGCAATCTATTTGTTTCTGAATTAACTCTATGTGTGAAAACACTGAATAAACATTATTGAGTATGCCAGGAGGAATGTACTCAACTTGAAAAGCTTTATTAAAACAACCTGTAGAGTTCCTGTCATATATTTCTTACATATGTGGCCTTCTAAGATATTGGGACCATGTACAGGGAATTCATTATTTCAGTGCTTAACTTTCCCTGGTTAAAGTGATCTGCATTCCACAGTGTGCTTGTCTTGAAAGAAGCAGGTAACACCTTGTTTGAATAGACACCCTGTGTCTGCCCTTAAATATTTTCTTTTTATCCACATAAACAATTAAAATTAGCGAAACAAATTATAAAATTTTGGTTTTAAGTTCTAAGCTTTAAAATGTCAAAAACTACTCTCATTTCTTTTATGACAAATTTTATGAGATACTTTTTAAAATATTTCAAATTAGTATTATTTAAATTGTCATATTAGAAATGTTCAGGTATTTATACTTTGATAACTAAAAAAGGAAATAAAAGCACTGAAAATAAAAATCATACTTGAATTTCTGCTGTAATATATACTATACAACAAAGAGCTATTTCTCCATCCTTCCTGAATATCATTTATACTTCATTTAAATACAAATTATATCCTATTGAAGTCAGCATTAATGTAATTAATTAGGAAGACAATTCTTAACACACATTTAGATTTCAATAGAAGAGGAACAAACAATATTTCAAATAAATTCACATTTCTTTTAGGCCAGGTGATATCATATGCTATATAAATGCAAAACTACTAAAGTAATTACTTTAAAGTATTTTGAAACAGAAATGTAAGCTACCAACAATTTTCCATTATAAAAAACTACTCCTGTATGTGACTTGAGACATAATATTCACCTATACTTATTTTCAGAACACTTAAACTCCCTCTTTTATGTAATAAACCAAAATTCATCATATCAAAGAAAGTCTATCAGACATCTAGGTCTGCTCTTTTGTCTCTGTTACTGATACAAATATATTAGGTGGAAGCCTATCATTAGATGATGGGAGGAAGGAAAATAAAGTTCTTCTAAAAATTTTTGTTGTTGTTGTTGTTACAAAGGCAATTCTTCCAAAAAGCAGAAAGGGGGAAGAAAGGAGATGAGTCCCCATATTAAGCTTCTAAGATTTAAGAATATTTTCATTTTAAGAGTCCCAATCCCAAAAAAACAAATGCCGATATAAGGAGGTTGACTCATAGAGGGGTAGGGAGGGGGAGCATGGGAGGAACAGATGAATTCTAGATAGGAAGAGGGGTGGGAGGGAAAGGAAGTAGGCAGGGGATTAGCAAGGATGGTAGAATGTGATGGACGTCATTATACAAAGTACATGTTTGAAGACCCGAATTGTGTGTCAACCTACTTTATATACAGAGATATGAAAAATTGTGGTATATATGTGTATTAAGAATTGTAATGCAAAAAAAACAAAGTACATGTATAAAGGTATAAATTGGCATGAACATACTTTATATACAGAGATATGAAAAACTGTGCTTTATATGTGTAATAAGGATTGTAATGCATTCCACTGCTGTCGTGTATTTAAAAAAATAAAATAAATAAAAGATAAAAAAGAAAGAAAGAAAGAAGGTAGGGGAAATGGTGGCCTGAGTAAAGGTTGGCTTGGGTCCAATATTAAAAAACTATAAACTTTATTAGAGTAGAAGTTATTTATTTCATTCACCAAGAATAAAATTATATTGTTTTGTCTCTGTTGTCTTTAAAAAAAAGTCAATTTTTTCGATTTTAGGGATGTTTAATTTTAGGAAGCAAATTATTTTGTTTGGGAAGCCTAGTTTTTGGATATGTAGTAGATAGGCCAAGATTCTTAAGAGGAGATAAAAACCAAGCTACAAAGACGAATGCCACCTACATTGTGAGTTTTGCATAAGGATGCTAATTTCAAAGCCTAAAGAGGTTCTTATTATCATATCTCCTGACTTTATTTACCTTAGAGTCAGGAACCAGAGCTCTAGCACAAATATAACTGCAAAGATAACAAGATTAGAATTTGCCATTCCTTTTTGCTTTCTATGTTGATATTAATTGAACCTCTACATTTCCAGAGTCATCTTCCATGAACTTTTTCTCCACGGAAAACTTCAGTATGGTGATATACTTAAGAATTAAATACAGAGTAAGATCATAGCAATATAAACAATCACCCAGGAACAAAAATTAACCAATTTAACACATATTACTAGATGACTAAGTTCATTATTCCAGACCCAATGCTTATAATATCTTCCTGGCATTTAAAGGCACTTGTAAAAGTAAGTACGGAAAATTTTCATCACTATAAGTTTTTCATAAAGTTGTAACACCAGCATGAAAGAATTATTCTTTCAGAAATTTAACATTTTATTTAGCACTGTCAGAAACTTTTCTTAAAGTTTTCATGAATATTCAAAATCATAAAAATTATTTTATAGATTATAATTTAGCAAAGGGCATGATAACATGAACTTCCTATTCCAAAAATCTAAGTACCAAATGTTGACTCTATGAAGCAGTGAGTCAGATGACCTTTAAATGATACAGCTATATTTAAAGAATCACTACCAAATCCACAGGTTAAAATGCTTTTAAATGCCACTAAGAATGTTCAGAACCAACACAATGACTTATGAACAGACTTTAAGTTTATAAAACAATATTCAAAGATCAAACAGAATTTCATTTCTTTCAGAATAAAGACACTAGCCTTCTATAATTTTCACATAAACATACTGTGTCTGAACTAAGGCCATATTTACCATAGCCTGAAGATTTATTTGGATAATCCTTGGCTAGCTTTACTTAAAAATAAATAACACCTAGATATGAGAACAAATAATACATCTTTTAGTGAATCTTTTAGTGAATACATCTTTTACTTTAAAAAAAAAGAGAGAAGTGGGGGAAGTAAGAAAACAGAAGATCAAGAAACATTTCTAAATGGCATTCAAGAAGCCAAAAGAAAATAAAAAAGCCAAAAAAAAAAATGAATACTTCTCAGATCTAAACACTGAAGAGTTAACATCAAAAAAAACTGTGCAAATCAATAGATGAAAAACCTTTTATTACAATTAATGCTGTCTACATACACGCATATACACACACTCTTCTCACATTCAAATTCACACACATCTATACCAAATTCAGTGTGGGAGAGCTACTGAAAAGCCAATCACCTTTGTGTATATAGTTTTGCAAGGAAATATAATTGATTTAAAATTTAAATAAACAAAAATTCATAATTATAATAAATCATAAATTTCTAAGTTGTCTTATGATTCAAACAAACTTGAGTCTGCATTCGGCTTTAAGTAGTCATATTTCCCTCATTTTTTCAGTGATGCATGTTTATCCATTAAATGTGGGTACAACTCTGATTTAATGCTCCCTGAAAGAGCCAGTCAGGTGAATGTCTCAACGTTCCTTTCAGCAGGGAGTTGCCAATGAAAAGTCGCCATGCTTAGAAATAACGCACCATTAAATTTTAAGGAATCTGATGTCTTAGGATGCCACACGTATTATGACAATTTTTTTCCTTCTGCACTGAAAAAATGTAGCAAGAACAAGCAGGCTTTTGAATCAGTATTCTACTTAAAGTATTTGCTTGCTATGGGATTTATACTCAACTGTAGTCTGGCTCCCTTACTATGTGATTCCTGGGCTCTAAGAATCTACAAACTGACAGAAAAAACAGGAGATGTGAAAAATGCAACAATACTAAAAACAGATGTTGGTGTAAAATTCCAGGGCATTTCACTTTTTAATGTACAATTTCTATGCTTAAAACAAGGGACCTTTTTTTAACTATTAAAAGAAAACCAGAACCATGAAATATTTAGGGAGATTAAACTGAAATTTATGAACTGGAGATTCGAGAGGACATGAGGTGGGAAGTAAAGAAAAGCTGAGAGAAGGGTAAGATGAAAGAAAAACAAACAAACAGTGTTTTTCAGAAGCTGTACATCATTCTTTTCCTTACTCTCATTTTCTTGGAATCTAGTCTGGTGATAAAATCCAATCATATGAAACAAAGGTCAGAGTTTTAATGATTTATAATTTGTGGATATAATCTGTGGATAAGAAAGGAATTATGATCCATAATTATTCTTAGGCACAAATGCTTTTGTGCCCAAGAAAATGGTGGGATTTTTGCACTAATCTTTATCTGGAAATATCCTACCCAAATCTCCTGAATTTGGAGAAAGAAGAGTTGTAGTCTAGGTTACATTTACAAAAATAGTTAACTTTGGATATCAAAGAGAGCAGTAGTTTTGAGTTATTTTCTTAAAGAGTGAGTCATGGGTTTATTATAAACATCTCCAACCACACTTTTCTTCCCAAGATTCACATTAATATTCCTACTGTGAATTTCTTACGTCTTTGGTTCCTGAAAAATGATAATCCAAAAGCTATTGCAAGATAATATGATTCTGTTTTCTTCCATGAGCACCTGCTTTAATAGTCAAAAATAAACAGCAGGATTTAGTTACTCTGCATTCTTATTAACAAACTTACATGATTTCCTGTTGGAAACTTTCAGGGGCTGAACTAGTATTTCTGGTTGTCTCAGAGCCAATCTCCTGGAGGAATAAAAGGTCAATATGCCTATCAATTTTCAGCATATGTCTGAGGTTAATGTAGTAGCAAAATATTAAAAATCCTTAAAAGAAAAAAAGAAAGAAAAGAAAACCCAACCTTACAAGTTAGGTGGGGAAAAACATGATGCAATTTTCTCCAGTTATAAAACAAACCTTCTATTTTAAAATTTTTCTAATTATTTGCCCTGATCCTGAAACAACTGTTTTTCTCTACCTTTCACCACAACACTATCAGATATTAATGGGCTGTTTTCCATTTGCTTTGTAACAAAAACTTAAGATGACCTGGTACTGTCATATTATTTTTGGTCATTATTCATACTTACTTAGACAAAACAGAAATCCAAACCCAAGGGATAATGAATTCTAAGGCAGGGTTTTAGAGCTTATTTTATCACAACTATGATGGAATGAAATTTTTCAGAGAACAAAAGGTCATTTGAAGAAAGGCCACCATTCCATGCCAGGAGCTCACCTTTCCTGGAAATGCTTTGAGGGAATCAAGCCAGCTCTGGGGTTGGCATCACCTTCATGCCTTGCTTGCCACCACGTTGCATCATCTTGGCTCATAATCTGAAGAATATCTCCCTTTTTGAAAGAAAGCCCAGCTTCCTTACATGGAATTGCCTTATCCTCATTAGGATCGTAGTCAAAAAGGGCTTTGATAAACATCTGGAGGAAAGTTTCATTGAAGAAGAATAAATATAAAAAAATAAATGTGAAATGGCCTACATTCTTGCAATGTATATTTAAGAAATAATGATCCAAACGACTAGAATATGAAAATAAACTTGTGGTGAAAAAGTAGATATGTATTAAAAGAGAAAAAATTACTTACCACATGCAAAAATATTTTTAAGAAACGATTACCTTGCCTTCTTTGGAGGGCGTCTCTTCTTTGATGCTGGGTATAATCTTAAATGTAATTGCTCCCTGAGACTGACCCTGATATTGGGTGAAAGAAAGAGTCATAAGAAAACTCTTGCCAAGGAAAAATAAGATAAAATAGGTAGAAAGCTAAATGCATCTAAAAATTTACAAGCTTGGGATTACTGCTCTTAGACCAAACTGAGGAAACTATTTTTGTAGAAATTCCGGTAATATGAGAAAGCTCTAAAGTTCGTCAAGTAAGTTAAAAAACATTAACCACCAAATCCACTTTTACTTTCTGTGTACTTCTAAGTTATCCCTCAATATTATCATCCATGTCAAGCTACTTCAAAATAGAAACGCAAAATATAATGTGCAAAGTTCAGGCTATTACATTTTACATACTGGCATCTATGTGTTTTGAGACAAAATACTTCTACTGTCAGTACTACGGTTATAGACACATGATTCATTTAGCAGCGGTGACCATCAGAAAAAATAAGGAACATTCAAATATATTGTGTTCTGGTTTGTAAATTACCAAATACAATAGATTCATTAAGAGATGAAAAGAGAGAGTGTGTCTATTCTACGTTTAATCAAAACAGGCATCACCAATCTTCGTTGACTCAGACGAGGATAGGCCCCTCTTCAAACACACTCTCATATTCTGTTTGCCTCTCTCTTTTGAGCATTGATCACAGCCATAATTATTTATGCAATTATTTCATAATATCTGTTACTCCTGCTTAATTTAAAGCTCCATAAAAGCACTAAATACCTGGCATATATTTAAAAGAGATGAAGAGGGGAGAAAAAGAGGGAAGAAAGGAATAAGAAAACAAGACAGGGGCTGGGGATTTGGCTCAAGCGGTAGCGTGCTCGCCTGGCATGTGTGCGGCCTGAGTTGGATCCTCAGTACCACATACAAATAAAGATGTTGTGTCCGCCGAAAACTAAAAAATAAATATTAAAAAATTCTCTCTCTCTCTTTAAAAAAAAAAGAGAAAAGAAAAGAAAACAAGACAGGCAGAGAGGAAAGGAGGCAAAGAGGGAGAGAAGAGAGGAGGAAGACATCTCCAAGCAACTATCAGTGATGCGCTGGTAAACCAAGACTCTGAAATGGGGCGGGGCTGATGGTGCTGTCGGCCAGTTTCCAGGGTATAAATGCTCCCACCTTAGCCAATTTCAACTTACTGGCAGTTTCTAAAAGTTGGGTTGGAAAATGTCACAGAGTCAGCTCTAACAAGCTATAGTGGTGTCAGTTTCAGCCCAACACAGTTAGTAACACAATTTATAAAGGAGTGATTTATTTTAAAATGGCATTACTGTTTTTATATTTCACAAAAATAATTAACAAATCTTACTAAGAACTCAGTCTAATACTGAATTACACAAGTAAAGAGAAAGCAAGATCTTCTTTATAATCCACCCACACTTTTCCAGTTTTTATGTGTATATTTTATTTATTTATTTATTTATTTTGGTGCCAGGAATTGAACCCAGGGGCACTTAACTACGGAGCCATATTCTCAGCCATTTTCATTTTCTGAGACAGGGTCTCACTAAATTTCTTAGAGCCTCACTAAGCTGCTGAGGCTGGCCTCAAACATGTGATCCTCCTGCCCCAGTCTCCCTGTTGGCTGGATTATAGGCATTTGCCACCACTCCCACCTTATGTGTATTTTCCAAAATGGAGGGAAATCCCTCAGAACAGTGTGATTTATTAAGGGATCAGTTACTGTTAGCAGTTATTATTAGTACTATTATTTTTAAGTCACATAGGTCTATCAGCCATTGTGATTATTTCCCAGTAAATCATCATCTAAATGATTGCAATCTTCTTTGAAGTTTCCAATATTTAAAACAATTTTTTTTATACATTTGCCAAGTTATTTCTGGAGGATTAATTTCTAACAGTTGAATCTCTAAATAAAGGATACGCACATTTAAAATTTTGGTGATTTTAAAGGGCCATCTCAAAAACCCTATTAATTTACCCCATCCCTAGAAGCACATAAATAGCTATTTCTCCATACTCTGGCCAACTCTGTGCATTAGCAAGCTTTTAAGTCCAATGAAATCCAGTGTTTTTCAAAAATATCTTTTTTGGTAAATTGTACATATAAATATCCCTGATTTTTATAATATTTTCTTAATGATTTTTATGGTTTCAATACATGTTAAAAATGCGATCTTTTTATAATATATATTGCAAATATTTCCCTATAATCTCACTTGCCTCTTGTTTATAATATGGTGTCTTTTTTTTTTGTACAGAAAATTTTGAGTTTAGTAGAAATAGCTGTTATTTTTCTATTTGAATCAAGGTTAAAAAGTCTTCCTGTACCTTACAATTACAAAAATTACATGTATTTTATTGTATAATTTCTGTGATGCTTGGCACTTAAATACTCAACGTATTGGGAATTTATTTTTCTATGTAGTGTAAAGTAGAGATTATCCTTATTTTTTTCTGATTTTAAAAATGCTTTCATTTTCTGCCCCTGAATGATGAAGGTGATGGTAAGGCTCAGCTCCAGATTAAACTCAATGTGCAAGCACATGGATGAGAGGGGGAACTGATGGATGAGGCACATGTCTCTAGAATTTTCCTGGTTGAAACAACAATCTCCCTTTGAGGTCTTGTCATGTACTCTGTCATTATTTCTATGTGCTCCTATAAAATTCTCTCCTTTTAAAATTTAAATTCATTTTCTCAACTGATCTATAAAAATATAAAGGTTGTACATGTTTATGAGGTACCATGTAATATTTCAATACATGTATGTATTGTGTAATGTTCAAATCAAGTTAAGTATATCTCCTTAATATTTATCATTTCTTTTATGGAGTTTCCTCAAACATAAGAATTAACAGCGTGCAGGCCTAAAACAATTGCCTTCAAGTTTTGGATTTCAAAAGACTTCTAAATCAGTTTCAGGACTTATGACTTACATACTAGAATTCACAGCCTGCAGGATGGCTGTCTCAAGAGGAGGACAATGAGGATACATCCCCTCTACCAGTGTAGATACCACTCATTGACTGATTATACCCACTTTGGGAGAGACCATGTCCTTTCCCTAAACTCTTTATATACATTACCTAATTTAACCCTTAAAACATGTGAGATACTTACCTCTTCTCATTCTCATTTTGCAAATGAAAACACCGAGGTACAAAGTAATTAAGATATTTTTCAAAGATACACAGGGACTTGGGATTAGTAAATCCAAATCCTGTATATTTCAAACAATGTCTGAAAAACCTGAAATTTAGTGAGTTGATTTGATTTTCATTGTTATTTTAAATTAAATTTACAGCTTACCAGAATCTGTATTATCTCCTCAGGCCGTTTATCCTCCACTGGTATTCCATTCACTTCCCTAAGTTCATCACCAACATGAATAAGACCTGACAAAGACAAAATAGGCAATGTAACCCACAAAAGAAACTGAAATTTTCAATTGTTTCCATAATCAAATCATCATTAGCTCCTTTAGCATATTTAAAGAATTGGAAAGGAGATAACTTCTCAAGTTTCAGATTCTGTGCCTCTATGGCAATGAGTCAAAGAATATAGCATAATAATGCTGGTAAAAATGATAACAGTATCTTGGTCTTTGTCTAGAAACAAACATTATTGACATCTCATAAAATAATATTTATTTATTTAAAAAGCTGCATGCTCTTAATGGTATTTTGCAAATCAGAAATATTGCAACAGGTCTTAAAATAACTTTGAAAGCCTGTGCACACTACAGACCACAGAGTTAAATTCATCATTTATTTATGGAGGTTCCCATATTATGTTAAAAGACTGTCATCTTTTAAGTTATATACTGGGGATGTCATAAAATACAATGTCACCTGTCTATATTCAGTGAACATTTAGACTCTCACCACTCCTATCTGCAGCTCCTCCTCTCATGATTCTAGCCACAACAATCGCCCCGGTCTGCTCATCCTTCTTAATGGTAGCTCCCTTCAAAAAAAAAAAAAAAAGTGGGTAAATGTGCACTGGGTGGTAGGAAGGGAGAGACAGAAATAAGGACATTCATCTGGAAAAAGTGAAAACAACTACAAAAGAAAAATTAAAGGAATGAGGCAAGAAGAAGAGACATCTTGCCATCTGTCCCACAAACACTCCTTACAAGGTAAAGAAATTCTATCTACATAGCACCTAAGCATTTCAGCACAATTTTAAGATTTAAAAAAAATTAATCTCTTTAAACTATAGAAATAAAAAACTTTTTTATTTAATACCTTGCATTTGAATGTTATTTTTACTTTTTTAAAGCACTTTCTCATTTCATTTTATACTTATAATAATCCTTGATGAAGGTGGAATACTGATGATTATGTCCAACAGGCAAAAGGACATGCAATGAATTAAACGGTCATTTGAGTGTATACTCAGTGGGAGAGCATTTGCTGAGCTTAGGGGCAAGGCCTCGGTATGGATCCCCAGCACTGGAAAGGAGGGGAGGAAGGCCCAGGTTATCAGACTTTGAGTTTAATGATCTTTCTGTTACACTAAGCTGCAAAAGTAAAGAAGCTTCATGATAATGTTCAAGAAATAGAAAACCAAACCAACAAAGCTGGTAATTAGTTATTGCTATTGCTAAGGTAAATGAATGGATATCTTCTCTTCCCCTTCCTGCCTCAAGGGATTGGCGCAAAGGGCACTTCACCACTGAACCTCATCCCCAGCCCTTTGTATTTTTTTGTTTAGAGACAGGATCTCACTAAGTTACTTAGGGCCTTGCTAAGTTTCTGAGGCTGGCTTTGAACTTGTGATACTCCTGCCTCAGCCTCCTGAGTCTGAGATTAGAGACGTGCACCACCACACCGGGTGACAGCTCTGTTTTAATGAATTCAGATTGTACCTAGTATAAACAAACAAACATTCATCTATAATGATAAGAAAATCCCAAAAAGAGACAAATTAACAGAATGCTGCTTTGTAAGAATATCACATGCAAATGGTTACTTTGAAAGCTTTTGCATCAGCTTCCTCCCAAGAAACTGGCATTGGTTTAGAAAAGCCATCTAGGCTGCATCAATGAAAAGGTAGACCTGAAGTGGTGGCAGTATTCTTCCTGAGGAAGTGGAATTTTTCTCAAGTGTGTTGAATAAGCACATGCATTTCATTAAACAGATATGTAAACAGTACTAATCCATTTGTAATAAGTATACTTTATATACTACAACTATCAGATACATACATACCTAACAATAAAAATCAAAACTTAAGCAATACGATGTGCCTTTTTTTTTTAACCATCTATACATGCAGACAAGGCCAAATACTTGAATCTGCATCTCTCCATTGTCATAAAATTAGACCCACCAATTACTTGTATTTTCTGCTTTTATTTAAATAGCTGACTCTTGGCCATAATGACTGGTGATACAACTAATTACTTTAACTACATCAACTTTCATTCCTTAAGAATGTGTCTTAAGATTCCCACCATAGTAGGCTAAACTGCAGAAGAGCCTGGTAATCTAACTTTAAATTTTATTGATGAAAAATCAAATTCCAAATGGTCATAATTTATCTAACATAAAATAACAAGTATGAAGTGAACAGGACTCTTTGGCAATCTGACCAGATATTATTATCATTCATTTGTTGCTTATCCTAAATATTTCCATAAACTTTGCTGACAGTTCATTTTGTCTGCAAGTTCATGAGTTCACAAGCCTTATGGTAGCTTGTCTTTAAGGTAGACATGATCAATTCCTTCCCCTCTTGTGTGTGCATGTGACATTCCCATCTCAAATGTGGAACATGGTTTTGAGGTTTCTAAGGAAATGATAAGATTTGCAGCTGTCACCTGGGCTTGAAATACTTGCTCAAGGTAATTCAGCTGCCTTTTAAGAAATCATAACTACCACCATGCAGTGAGAAAGCCAAAGCTGGTCAAATAGAGATGCCACTTAGAGAAAAAGATACTGGACCAATCCCCCATTTTTCTGCTCCCAGCCCAGGAATCAATCATGTGAATGAAGAAGCCCTCAGATGACTTCAACTTCAGCCACCATCAGACAGTACATCCGAGGGACCTCAACTGAGAACGTCTCATCTGAGCCTATCTCAAAACTGTGAGAGATAATATGTTATTAGTCACACATTTGGAGATGTTTTGTAAAAATACAACTACATAACCAAAACAACTCTCTCTTCATACTATGAAGTGTGCTATTTTTCAGTATAGAGCCATCACATTTTTTGTGTGTGTGTTTAATGCTGGTCCCTCTGATTTAGTCAATGAAGTGATTCAATGAAGTCAACAAATGTCAACTGAGAACTATGTACCAGTGTTCTAAGGACTTGCAATATGTTGGTGAACAAAACAAAAGGGACACAGAGAAAATACAAGCCATGAAATACTTGGTATATTATATATTATATTAGAAGGTAGTAGGCACTGTAGAAGTAGGAGAAGGAGCAGAGTAAGAAAGATTCGGATACCAGGGTAGGTAGAGGGGAATCTGTAAGGACACAGCCTCACTGAAGTGAGTAAATAAAGACTAGGAAGAGGTGAGGGTGTTAGCCAAAGGAGAGAGAAAAAATGGCTGGTTCAAAGGTGCTTAGGGGGACCTGTGAATGAAGTGTATAAGGAACAGCAAGGAGTATGGCTGAAGAAAAAGGGGAGAAGCAGGAATAGCGACGTCAAATGGAAGCAGAGAACTAGATTATTCAGTGCTTTGTAGACTATTGTGCGAGGACACCCATTTCTGATTTATATTACTAGAATTCCTTCTCTGAAGATGCCTTTGACTCTTAACCTGCTAGGGAATTTTATTGTTGCTGTGAACTATGCAGTCTTGTGTCTCTTCTAATAACCATCTCTCCCTAAACTGACAGATATCATTTGACAATTAATATTGAAAATAAATACTTTTAAATTTTTTGGTTAGTACATTTTTAAAAATTTAAAATTTTAACTGGGCACTGTGACACATGCCTGTGATCCCAGCAGCTCAGGAGACTGAAGCAGGAGGACCAGAAGTATGAAGCCAGCCTCAGCAACTTAGGGAGACCCTAAGCAACTTAGGAAGACCCTTGACTCAAAATAACAAATAAAATGGTCTGAGGGTATGGCTCAGTGGTAAAATGCCCCTGAGTTCAATCCACTGTATCAAAAAAAAAAAAAAAAAAAAAAAAACAAAATTTTGTTCACCCAGTAGTCTTTTATTTTTACAATAATTGTCAAACTAAAGTTGATATGCTAGTTATAAATTTGACAAGAAAAAATTCAAGACAAGTAATTGTCCTCACTTGATTTCATATTCTCATTTGAAAATGACATTTAAAATCTTAATACTTTTTTAAAAAGGAAAACCCATCAAATACTTTTAAAATTTCTTCATTTAAGTTGAAGGGATGTTTTTCTATATGGAGGTATTAGAAGCTAATTTTTTTGTTTTTAAATAGTTACTTAGCCTGAAACATGCAATCAAATTGAGGATGAGTTGGAAGATAGCATCCCCAACTTTTTAAAGTAAAGAAATATAAAAGTGCACTGCACACCTTAGGCCAAACTCACCAGTGGTTCTCTATTCTTCACTAGACGAATTATTTTTACAGAGTCTTCCTCATCGTCAATATCATCAGGCATAGGAGGCAGTACAGGATCGTAATTCTTCTGAGCCACAGTATCATGTACAGAGAGTAAAGCCTGTAGAATTCAAAAGTTGGTAAAAATAATTAATCAAACACAAAAGGACAAACACTTCAAATTGTAAAGAAAACAGAAATAGTGTTATGATTTTGGCCTGGTGGTAGCAAATCAACTTCTTGAAAGGGGTCTTTTATAAACAGGATGGTAAGCAGAACCTGCAGAGCTGCAGCTGGCAGCACGACCTAGCTGCACCTCTATCTCCAGGGTCATTAATGCAGACAAGAATGAGCACACACCTTCCTCTAGCTCAGCTATTGCTGGTTTATCCTTACAAAGAAGGCAACTTGGAAGCAAAGGTGGAGAGGGTGTGTGAAGGGAGAAAATGAGGCTATAGATACATAGTCAGTGAGCCAGAAGGAATCTGAGAAAACTACATATTTTTTCTTCTTAATATTTGTCCTCCTGTTGGAAGAAAACACAGAACTATCAATGTGATTCTTTTGTTTTCTCATGTTTTGTGTAACAAGTGTGTATAGAATAATAAAAAGTATTTTTAGTTATGATAAGTATGGGAACAAAACTCCATAGTGCAGGGATATGTTGTCTTTATAGACCAAAGATGGGGGGGGGGGAGCACTGAAACCTTGCATGTCACTACTATTTTAGAAGTGTGGGTTTTAGACTTTCAATTAACTTGTCTCTTAATCTAATCAACAGCATAACTGACCATAATTTATTCAAGTTGGAAGTCTGCCAATCATCCTTGAAATCTCCCCTCTCACTTATACTCGCAATATCCCATCTTATACCCTATTAAATCCACTCCTCAAATATATCTCAACTTTATTTCCTTCTCTGTAGATCAGAGATTCGTACAACACTGCTTATTTTTGTGAATAAAGTTTTATTAGAACATAGTTGTGCTTATTTATATATTTATGGTTGCTTTCATGGTATAATGGCAAAATTCAGTAGTTGGAAAAGATAATTTCTGATCTAAAACATTGGCGACCCCCAGTCTAGATGACTGACGCTATCATTTTGGGCTTGGAGTACTGCAATAGCCTCTAAATGGTCCAGCTGCATTGAACTTCATCCATTTTCATATCCATACTTCAAACAGTAGCAAGACTGATTATTTTGAAATTTATCCCTTCTAAGCCCACAGATCTTGGAAGATCAAACTCTTTGACATCTTCTAACAGTCTCGTTATCTCTCCAACCTTATCTTACACCATTTTTTTTTTCACTCAAGTAATTTTTTTCTCATAGAGGCATGGCCCAGATATTCAGTATAAATATTAAATGGCAGTTCCCTCCATTTCTTCACTTCATCACCTTATTCTTTGCCTTCATAAATGTTCACAACTTGTAATCACATAGGTATTTTATGGTTATATATTTAATATTGGCTATCTATTGAACCAAGCCCTAAGGTAGTAAAAATGGTGTCTTTTTCAATTAGTCATTTTTAGTGACTCTTAACATATGCAGTCATCCCTCAGTATTCACAGGAGATTGATGTTAAGACTCCCCTCAGATACCTAAATCCTCAGATGCTCAAGTCCCTTACATAAAATGGTGTGGTATTTACATATAACCTACGCCTAGCCTCCCATACACTTTAGGTCAGTTCTAGATTACTTATAGTACCTGATATAGTGTAAAAGCCATGTAAATGGTTGTTACACTGTATTGTTTAGGGGAAAATGACAAGAAAAACCAAGGTCTATATATGTATAGTACAGATGCAATGTTTTCTTTCAAATAGTTTTGGTTTGTGGTTGGTCGAATCTCAGATGTAGAACTCACAGATATGGAGTACCAACATAACACAGAAAGTAAAGCTTGTAAATGCACTGGAGGATGAATTTAAAAAATAATATGCCCCAAAAGAAACTGAACCCTAGAAGCTCCCGTTTAAGTGTTTTACTATTCATCCTGCCTCTCTATCCCCCAAAGGGTGACTCTATTTGAAAATTAGGATTATAAGAGTGGATTCAGTTTTTCACTAATATTAAGTAAGATTTATCCAAGCTGTTACTGGTGGCAGTTTTCATTTTTCATATAAATTGTATCCCAAATACTTATTTCAGTTCTTTAGCCATTACATTTTTGAAGGACATATAGTTTGCTTCAGTTCTTGACTATTACAAATGATATTCCTGTAAATAGTTAATGTCTTTTGATGTATAGATATATAATTTTGGCTAAGTATATTTAAGAATGGAAATGCCTAGGCCACTGGTTATAAGTATAGCCAACATTAGTAGACACGATTTTTCAATTATACTCCCATTAACAGCATAGATGAATCTACTTTCTTCCCCAACATTTTACATTATTTTCATCCCCCAACACTCTACATTATTAATTTAAATTTGAGTCATTCTGAGTGTGTACCATCTCCTCTGGTTGAAATTTTCTAATAACTGATGAGACAAAAGGCAAAATTCTTCTACATTGATTAAGCATGTATATATATATTCTTGTGTGAGATGCCCCTTCAAGGCCCTTTTCCATTTTTCCATTGTATCTCTCTTTTTCTTATTGATTTGGAAGAGTTCTTTACAATATGCTGGATTAGAATGTTTGTCAATTACACATGCTATAAACATAGTTTCTCACTTGGTAGCTTGCTTTCACTTTCCCAATGGCATTTTTCAATAAATAAAGAATCCTAATTTTAATGAGCTCAATTAATGCTTTTGTGTCCAGTAAGAGTTTGCTTCAATGGGAAAAAATGAAAAGTATCAAGATGATGAAATTTTTAGAAATAATGGCTACAAATTTCCGAGAACTAATGAGACATCCTGAGATTCAGAAAACCAAGGATTTTTCTAAAAAGCAGGAAAAATAAAAAGAAATCCATGCACAGAAATATTATAATGAAACAGCTGAATGCCAAAATAAGGAAAAAGTATTAAGGAAAGAAAGTTTGACCAGCAGAAACAATGAAACTAGAAAACAGCTGAAATACTTTGAAAATGCTTTGAAAAAATAAAATCCAGCCCCACATTTTATATCCAGCAAAAGTATCTTTCGAGAACATTGATGAGGGCCGAGATGAGATTACAAGTACCCACCTGGAAAACGCCTTTTAAACAAAAGGAAAAGGAGACAATAGTTTTCTTTCAAAAAACACTGGACATTAAACAATGAAGGACAGTGACTACTGAGAAACAGAAAAATATCAGAGAAGAAAGAACCCATATAGAATTCTGACAGTGGTCTAAGTTGGAAAAACAGAGGTAGAAATGAATCCAAGGAAGTCAAGAAGCTGAAGTTCTCAGGGAAGACTATGGGGGAAGAGAGAGCGGCATAGACACAGAATTCCTGAGATATAAAGGACAGCCAGGCCCTAATCCATAGCATGCATATGCAAAAACTACCAGATGGTCTGATTAATATTCATATATATAAGATTCTCAAACAACTACACAGTAAAAAATTATTGACTTAAAAATGGGCAAATGATATGACTAGACATTTCTCAAAAGAAGACATGCAAATGGCTGACAGAAATAGAAAAAATGCTCAATTTCACTAATCAACAGGCAAAGAAAATCAAAACGACAATGAAATACTACTTCATATATGTATGTTCTGTTTATTATAGCAATATTAACAATAATCAAGGTATAGAATCAATCTACGTGTCCACCACTGAATAAGTGGTATCTATACATAATGAAATGTAGGCTCATGTACTACAAAAATGAATGAAATTTTGTCATTTGGAGCAACAGGTGAGGAGGACGTTATGTGTTAAATAAGCAAGGCACAGAAAGACCAACATTTCATGTTTTCAATATGTGGAAACTAGAAAAGCTGACTTCATAGAAGCAGTGGGCAGGACAGTGATTACTAAAAATTACAAAAATATAGTTAGGAGGATTAAGTTTTAATGTTCTATAATGCATCAGGGTGAATGCAATCGACAATAAAGTGCTGTGTATTTCAAAATAACTAAAAAAGAGAATTTTCAATATTACCAACACAAAAGAAATGATAATGTTTAAGGTGATGGACATGCTAATTATCCATTTGATCATTGTATCTCACTGTAGCCCATAAATATGTAAAATTGTGTGTTAATTTAATAAATACTACCAGAAAGAATTAGATACATGATTCTTAAGGGAAAGTGTTTTCACTCTCCAGGGAACATTTGGCAATGTTTGGAGGCATTTTTGATTGTCACAATTTTGGGGTTGCTACTGCCATCTAGTGCACAGAGGCAAGGGATGCTCCTAAATATCAGCACAAAGAACAACCCTCTTACCCCAAAAACAATTATCCAGCCAAAAATGTCAAAACAGTGACAAGGTTGAAAAACTCTTCTGCTATAGTTTGGATATGTGGTTTGTACCCCAAAGGCTCATGTACTAGAGGTCTACCTCCCAAAGCACTATTAAGTGGTAGTAGAACCTTTAAGAGTTAGTGCCTACTGGGAGGGAATTAGGTCAAAGCGGGTATCATTATGGGAACATATTACTCTCGAAAGAGAAGTTAGCTCTTGAGAGACTGGATTGTTAAATTCAAGACCACCCTGGGCACCTGGCCTCTTCTACACATGACCTGTTCCCTTCTTGTTTATCTACTTGTTGTAATGCAGCCCAAGGAGTCCTTTACTAGAGGCCCAAACAATGGAACTGCCCAATCTTGGATTTTCACCTTCCAAAACTGTAAACTAACTAACCCTATTTTTTAAAATAAGTATGCAGCTTTAAGTATTTTATTATAGCAATAGTAAACAGAGTAATACATTCTGAACTACAAGGAACGATCCCTGAAGCAGGAGTAGTTCTTCTCACCTGAGAGAAGGAAAAACACAACATATTGAGTTGTCACATAGACTTCAACAGTTAAAAATAGGCCCAAGATTAAGTGTTGCTATGGTGTCATCTAGCAAAGCTTAAACATAAGCCTCTGAAGGATCAAAATGTTTCCAAATAATTTCACTATTTAACAGAAAAATTCTTGAGATTTTTATTTACAGAAACACAAAATTACCCAGCTTCATGAGAGAAAACCCACAATGATTGAAATTCAATCAAAAGTTGCCAGATATCCAAAGAAAGCAGAAAATATTACTTATAATGAAGGAAAAAAAATAAAGCAATAGAAGCAAGCCCCCAAATTACACAGGTATCAGAACTAGATAAAACTAAACCCCGAAATTACACAGGTAAATAGACAGTAGATAGGGAAATTAAGTTGTTATTATAGTTATATTATAAATGTTCAAATACCTGTGAGACTGAAATAGGAGATATGAAATATGGTTAAAAAAAAGATTCAAAGCAAACTTCTAGAGATGAAAAATGTAATGTATGAAATAGAAAAAGTACACTAAATGAGATTACCATAAGTTAGATACTGAAAAAGTAAACTAATAGGCAAATTAATACAATATATCCAGAAAGAAACACAAAAGAGAAGAAATGTTTTAAAATGATGAAAGGAATATTAGCAAGCTGTGGGACAACTATGAGTGACTTACTATAGTAATTGGCATGTTCAAAGAAAGGTAGAGTGATGAAAAATATTTCAAGAAATATGGCAGAAAATAGTCCAAATTTGATATTGGAAAAAAAAAACCCACATAGTCAAGATCAAAGTACCAAAGCACAAGAAACATAAGATCAAATTGCTTAAACAGTGAGAAAATTATTAAAACCGCCCAAAGGTGGCAAGGTGGTGGTCGTGGTATATAACATATGAAAGAATGATTATCAAAAAGGAAAGCATACTTCTCATCATAAATAATATGAGCCACAAGACAATAGAGTAATATCTTATTATTTCAAAATACTTGAAAAATATTGTTAACCTAGGATTCTATACCCAGCAAAAATATCTTTTACCTGGCATGTAGTAAGAACAATACAAATAGCTAATGAAAACATTTGTAGGTAAAGCAATTGTCATTGTTGCAATAGTATATGCAATATTAAGAGTACCAGTTATACACATCTTTTTTCACTAGCCAAAATTAAGGAGATATCTGGATTCCAGAATAACTTTATGGACTTCAAGTTTATTATTTGTAATAGCTCTGCTTTACAAATACTGTTGTTTAGCAACATTTTTACTGTGGACAACTAAAAGTCATTTTGTATTCCATTTTCCTGTTTTAACTATGATGATTTTATTTTTCAATATATAGATTTTCCTTTCAAAAGGCAATACTTAAATGAAAATTGTGTTTCCATATGCCATAACCACCAATCACAACTGATGGGTTTACCTGTTGCTCAGAAGGATCTGCAGGAAATTGAACACTAGGCCTTGTAACTCATCTGGCTCACAAGCTTTCAGTGCCTCAGACCCCCTGGAGTCAACTCTAAGTTCTAAGTATCTGTCAGGTTCACAGAATTGAGTATCCAGCTCATAAGGATGAGGAACATTGATTTATCCCTCCAGAAGGAAGCTTAACTTTTTTCTTTAGCATGCTTTAATGAAGCCTCATCCATCCTGCATGCTCTAGCAATGAGTAATTTCTGGTAAGTGAATGCTTTCAAAAGCTAAAAAATTACAAAAAAATTTTTTATTTTATCCTACCAAATTCTCCCTGACTTCCTAAATTATAATACCATGTTTTCAAGATAGTGTCACTTCACTATTTTATCCAAATGAGCCCCTGGATGATGACTCATACCAGTTAATTTGCCTTTACTTCAGCAATTTGATGGCTAAAAGTGGTTCCTAATTGTTAGTGAGTGACAATGATTTTCCTAGAAACAAAATTTCTGTATAGACCAAAATTGCTCCATTAATGCAGGAAGCATCTGGCTACTTATTAACTTTTCCTTTTCTCCCCATCTGTCATTTCTTTTATATCTTATTGTTTTTCCTAGACTTTAAGATCGAAACAATAGGACTTTGTAGATACTTTTGACTTATAAAAATAATTTATTTTTGGATATGTTAATTGATAATTTATGTTGGTATCATCTTTAAAAATCTTCTCAGCTGAGACTATTTTTATGGAATGGCAAATCATTTTCTCAGTTAAAGACTTAAGAGCAACAGGCTATATGAGACAAGTGTTGGCAACCCTTCAAAGCAAGGGATTATGAAAAAGTGAAATGAATAGGATCATGACTTTATATTATTATGAATTAAAGAACATGAATGAAAACCTTAATAGGTATATGAATATGCTGAATTATCTTATATGAAGATATAGGAGATGTAAAAGATTATAATGGAATAAAAATTCCAAATGTTTAATAATTTCCATTGATTTCAATTTACTGGGAATCCCCTATGTTCCAAGCTACGTGCTATAAACAAACAAGATCATGTCTCTGGTGCAGCCATAAGAAAAACAGACTTGCATTCTTTGTTGAATACAGAACACAGAATACCCCTGAAACACACAACACACACAAACATGTTAAATGTCCAGTTTAGTTAGTTTCTGAATGCAAATTTTTGAGCTTCAGTGTTCCTAATACTCAAAAGAGAGTTATATTCAACTTTGTGTATAAACTTGTATAGGACCATGTTTATGTAAAGATTACTTTCATATAGTTACATTTACAAAGAAAGATCAAACAAAAAATATCTTTGACAAATTTTACATAAAACAGGTTGAATACTGTGATTAATACTGATCACACTAGAAGTTAACATATAGTTAAAACATCAAGAAGAAAACCCAAACAAATCCAGAAAATTTAAACAAGTCAGGATAGTAAACTTATCAATATTTGCTAGAGACTATTGAGAAATTAACATCAATACCAACGGGACATAAACAATAAACATGGAAACTTATCAAATTCAAAAATCAAACTCAGCTTTTATGATTTTATGTTTTTATCTAACATTTATGCTTTTAATATAGCATATGTAATGCTTATATGTTACATATATATTTAATTTATATAATACTTTTATATGCCATATATAACATGTAAAATTTATATATGCTTCTATAATTCAACAGTGTGAATAAACAGGCCAAGTACTCAGCTGAAGAAGCTGGAGGGGAAGACAAACCAATAGAAATCAAAGGAAGGTAAAAGAAGAAAAAACTGAGAAACAGAATTGATATTAAATAGTCAGTTATTTTGAGAGATTAGGCGAACAGTTTTTGCTATGCACAGTAAAAAAAAAAAGATAAAAGAAAATATGTACATTGGTAGTATTGGGAAATGAGATAGAACTTCAGATATGAATCAAGTAGGAAAAAATGCTGAGTACCACTAATAAATCTGAAAATCTATAAAAAGAATATTAAGTTTTCTAGGAAAAATTAAAACAACTCTAGAAGAGGTTGAAAATCAGATTAATGACAACAAAAGAATCTGAAAGAACTATCAAAAAGTTTTCTTCCCAGATGGTCCTAGTACTAAGGGACTGTATTAATGTTTTCTATGCTACTTATAAGCATTGCATCACTCAAGAAAACCATGAAAATATTTTTGATTTCTTTTCTAATTCTTTTTTAAAATAATTTTTAGTTGTCAATGGACATTTATTTATTTATATGAAGTACTGAGAATTGAACCCAGTGCCTCACACATGCCACACAAAAACTCTACCTCTGAGCCACCAGCCCAACCCCTCTTTTCTAATTCTTTTAAGAGATGGGGTCTTGCACAGATTGGCCCAGCACCACTCCTGACTACAATATCTTTTTCAAAAGTGTCAGAACCAAACTGTAAAACCTAAACACAATGCATAAAATGATAATACCACAACTCTTGCATCAGAGTGGATTTTTAAAAAATATCTGAGTATTACATTAGAAAATCACATGGTTAGCATAGGCGAGGTTGTGGGAAACGGTTCTCTCACATGACTGAGATACCTCCCTGACTGGGTGTGAGGCGCTCAGACCAGCTGAGTCAGAGCTTTCCCCACCCTTTCCAGGTGCGAGGGCTTGTCTGTGTGGGGGTGTGGCTGACCATTGACCTGGAAACCAATCACTGACCCTGACTTTGGAATGCTGTCTCCCTGGACCTTCACTGGATGGAATTTTCCCCTGAATTTTTTGTTCCCCAATAAAAGCCCACTCTCTGGCGTGCTTCTTCCTCTTTCCTGCTGGTCTCTTGTGTAAACCTCGATACCGCCAGGTGGATCTAGGCAGGAGCCAGGAAGGGCCGTCTCTGAGCTGGGCAAGAAAAAGGTAAATTGAGTTTATGTGTCTTTATTTTGATCTCACTAGTTAACTTCTATGTTTGGAACCTCTAGTATGAAGCTAGCGTGCTGGTCGCCCGGCAGACGAGGTGCTTAGCAACTCAGTGAGACCCTGTTTCTAAATAAAATACAAAATGGGGCTGGGTATGTGGCTCAGTGGTTGCATTCCCCTGAGTTCAATCCCTAGTACCCACTTCCAAAAAAGAACAACCTAGCAATAACCACCCAAACTTTTAAATATGAATGTACAACAATTTACTGATATGATAAAAAATATATTTTTATTCAACATTCCATAAAATTCTGTTATATATCCAGGTGCAGTGGCACACACCTATAATCCCAGCAGCTTGGGAGGGTGAGGCAGGAGGATCAATAGTTCAAAGCCAGCCTCAGAAATAGCAAGGCACTAAGCAACTCAGTGAGACCCTGACTCTAAATAAAGTACAAAATAGGGCTGGGGATGTGGCTCAATGTTGAATGGCCCCAAGTTCAGTCCCTGGTACCAAAATAAAAAATTCTGTAATATACAAAAAATGTACATCAGTGTTTTTTAAATAATAGAAAAACAGAAATGACAGAAAGACCCACTTATAAGTAATAAATTAAGCAGATAATTATATTCATCCCAAGAGAAGTTCACAAAATACCCAAATGTTAAAACCAAACAAACCCACAGTTAAGTAGCATATTCTATGATCACATTTATGTGGAAAAATGTACATTTAATATTGATATTTAGGAAAAAATGGAAAGGTAATTCAGCCAGCTAAGGACAGTTATTCCCCAAAGGTATATGAACATATAATTCACAGAAGAAACAGTGATTATGCATATCAAGAGTTATTAATCTTCACTAAAAGCAATGAGAAGAGTGGCTTCTGAACTTTGTCCACAGTTTGAATTAAAAACACAATTATGTATCATCAAAAAAGAATATATGTTTGCTTTTGTCTTTATCAAGAAAACTTTTAAAAGGTAAAATTAAAGTTTCACATTTTACTAAGGACAAACATCATAAATCATTTATATAAAGAACTCCTTCTAAACTCATTCAGGGATTTTTAAAAACTCCTATGGGTATGAGCATGTGTATGTGTTTCTGTCTGTGTCTATCTGTCTCTATTCTTGTGAACACTTCTCTATCCCATGATCAAATAATCTTTTTGTTGTTGTTGTTGTTGTTTTGTTGCAAATTTCTTCTTTTTGCAGTACTGGGGATCAAACCTAGGGTATCACACATACTGGGCAAGAGCTCTACCACTGAGCTAATATCTCATGGTCCAGTTTTTTTTTTGTTTGTTTTTGTTTTTGGCCAGGGGTGGGAGGGGGTGCTGGGATTAAACTCAGGGGCACTCAACTACTGAGCCACATCCCCAGTCCTATTTTGTATTTTATTTAGAGACAGGGTCTCATTGAGTTGCTTAGTGCCTCGCCGTTGCTGAGGCTGGCTTTGAACCCTGATCCTGCTGTTTCAACATCCCAAGCCACTGGGATTACAGGCATGTGCCACCATGCCCAGCACATGGTCCAATTTTTTTTATACTTCAGGCTTTATCCTATTTGGAATCCATTCTAGTGGGGATTTTTCTTTTCTATTTCCTCCCCCAAATATCATGTACTAAAGTTATCCCTCAAAATGACCTGTCCCCCATTTCCTTCATCAGGGCCACAATCATATTCCTTTTCCATTATTTCCACAGACTCCCAACTGACCTTCCTTGATTGCAGTATTTCATTCCACCCACCCTTCATCCCTCAAAACTGTTCCATATTCTACATATGGAGTGACTTGTCACTGCCCTATTTAAGTCCTTTCAATGACTCTTCACTACACTTCGGATGAAATCCAAACTTATCATGTTCAAAATTAGTGTGGTCATATAATAAAACATATAAATAAGGAAGCAACTGAAAGTAAAAGAAGGGCTATTAATAATAATCCTTAACTACAAGCATAAGCCAGATTCTGTGGGACAAGCCCAACTCAAAAGGCTTGACTTCCTGCTCCAAACTCTTGCCCTGTCCTCTCTCACAGGCTACTGTCCAGTCATGCTGAACTTTAAGAGACTTCACATACTATGCATTTGCCCTAAAACCTTTATTCTTCACACTCTGCTGATGACCCATTCCACATGCCCCTGTTCTGTTCTGGTTACCCGGTATTCAACCTTCAGGCCTTCCTCTATAGTTTTCTTCAACCAAAGTTTGGATTTAGCATCATTCCTATATGTTTCACATCATTTCCATTTGTTCTCCCTTTTTTTAAACCCAATATTTCTTCTTGCCTTCATTAATCTATTTACTACAAGTCGTATCTCCAGAGGGCCTGGCACACAGTAGGCATTGAATAAATATCTGAAAAAATATCTATTTCTAGCAACATTTACAAATCACCAAACAAAAGTTCTAAAGCTTTTTGAAAAGAGTTATTAGCAAATCTGAGGAATATACATATTATTTTTCTGTAGTGGCTGCATATTTGGTTGTTTGTACCTGAGTGTTTTTTAAAAAGTCATATTAGGGCTGGGGCTAGGGGCTCGGTGGTGGAGTGCTTGCCTCGAACGTGTGAGGGACTGGGTTCAATCCTCAGTACCACATAAAAATAAATAAATAAAATAAAGGTATTGTGTCCATCTACAAATAAGAATATTTTTAAAAAGGTGACATTACTTGGTAAGCATATGTCAGGTTTTCTTTCAGTTACTATGAATAAAATATTTAAAATAGAATAACCATCTAAACAGTAAATAATTTTTTATCTGCTAAAAATGACAGACAACCCTCAAATTAACACACCAGAATTACATATTTCATATTTCAACTGTCAGTTCAACTAATAGCCCATGAATAGATAACATATTCTACCGTACCTTCCTGTTGTTTTAAAAGAGGAAAATAAAGCAAATATTTTAATTTAATTCCTAGGACCAAAAGAATTGACTGATTTTATTCTGAAAATGTCCAACATGTATTTTAGGGCTGAGCTTTTTAAAGAATTACTTATAGGTGACATTCAAAATGATGGCAGTTAATACAAATGACTTCAAGGAAAGCTGTATTATATGTTAGGTGAAAAATGGAAGAAAGATATGTCCTTCCCAAGACTGGCTAACCACGGATTGTCATTGCCAACTGAAACATCATGTGTCTGAAATATCATCTGCTTTTTACTCATATTTAATATACATCTTTTACGCTGACCTCTCATCCATTCTATTGTAGCACTGTTAAATATGAAAAAATAAACAACATAATCCATATAAAATACATTCCATACAATGAAATTTAACCAATTATTAAATTTTATCAAATGGGATCTTCATAATACCATCTAAGTTATATCTCCTTTTTAAACCAAATGCCAGTCTACCTCTTGTATAATCTATTTTTAGCCATTCCATTTCAAACACTGTTGAGTAGAATACCAAAGTCACTTTTTAAAAAATCTGAAACATTCCTCTTTAGTTTCTAATGTCGTTGAACCAAGTTAATAATCTCAGAAAGGGATTTGACAAGCTTCTTATAGCTCACCTCACCCTGCTCTGGTGATACTAACTTTTTACATACGGTTGATACTAAACAGAGCTTTAAATCTCAAGATTTAAAGAAATCTTGACAATGGTCTCCACAAATCTCCTTCTTGGAGTGCTTAACCATGTGGCACCCTTTCTTTTTAATACTAAGCAACTTTTCTGTTCTAATTTGATCTTTGTTCTTTTAGAAATAAAATTTAATTAGACTCCTAAACCATTAGAAATTAATTACCCTCACATTATTATTCATAGTCCATTTACTTCTGACTTCAATACATTCATGTACTTATAAGGGTTAGACACTATGGCCCATTTTATACTTCATTTCAATAACTTTAAAAAAATTTTTTTTAGTCGTTGATGGACCTTTACTTATTAATTTATATGTGGTGCTGAGAATACAACCCAGTGCCTTACACATGCTAGGCAAGCACTCTACCACTGAGCTACAACCTCAGCCCTAATTTCAAAAACTTTTTAAAAATATAAATTTTAAAACCAAATACAGCACAATTTCAAAGGGATATTTCTCCAAGAAGGCAAAAATCAGTTTTTGTACCTGAACATAAGTTTTTTCATTCAACACTCTATCCTTACCAGTATTCATAAGACAACTGATCATTTTAATTATGCAATTATAAAATTCATATGTAATTGTGACTCATGGAAACCATTTTACACACAGTTGCAGTAGTTTCAAATTCTCAATGTATGCATTATAGAATTTTATGTACTGATAACCTTAGAATAAGAGCAAGACAATTGTGAAATGCCTTCTCCAAACCAATCACATTCAGAAAATAAATAAATAAATAAGTGAATAAATAATAAACTCTGAGGAAGCATGCAAGACAGAATTGATGTCTATCAATATTTTAAGAGATATTTGACACTGGACAACTGCTCTATTCTATAAAATGGTATGATATTTTGAAACATGAATTAGTATAAGGATAGAAAATGGGGCAGTGGAAGGGGGAGAGAAGAGTGCCAAAATAATCCTACAGAAAAATAGAGATATTTGTCAAATATATTAAAATAATCATTAACTGGCCAAGTTAAATGAACCTAAACAAAATCATTGTGGTTCTGTATTTTGTATTCTTAATTTCATTGTAAAGGAAAACGACCTTGAAGCTGCACTATATTAAGCCAACTTAAATACTGAGTTTCCCAGTTAAAGTACTGGGTACTACTTGTCACAACATTATAATTATTTTACCTTACTAGGATTCGGGCTAATAAAATACTGTGTACTATTTGAAAATACATTCAGTTGAAAATTGATGCCTGAAACACAATTCATCTGAAGACTCAGAAAGTGGCCCTTTCAGAAGGTATTTATTTCAGGAGTAATATGTCCTCACCTTAACATTGGGTTTTGACAGTAGTTTCAACAGCTCTCTGATCTCACTGTTTAATGGCTTGTTCTGAAGCTCTTCAGCCAGCTGCAAGGAAGATTACATTGACATGAGTAACGTTTAGCAAGAGCATTGTGAGGTTCTGTGCAGAACTGAGAATCTATTTTGCTCAAGGTTATTACTTTCCAGTGTTTAAGTCAGCATGAAAGAAATCAATCAGTGCTCTTCTTTTCTGGTCCTTAGAAGAGCAGATTCAAGCCCAGGCTCTGGGCTGAGTACAACCTGCGTGATCATATCAGCTACATCACTTCTGATTCATTGCAATGAGGGCAAATCCCAGCACTTCATCTGTGTGAATGGTCTTTTGCACGTAGACAAAGGACCATTTGTAAAAAGGACTGGATCAAGTTTTGACACTGTGCAAAAAAAAAAAAAGATGGAGAGTTTTTGAATGAGGTGGTGAAATCCACAGGGTTTCCAAAAATCCACAGTAGCTGTGCTGTTTATAACTGGGGTAAAACGAACTAAAATGATCCTAATAGAGTAAATGACCTGAAACTTTTATTATGTTTATCTACACAGACTAAGAAGTCTATTAAATAAAAACCAAGTTAATCATAAATCCATAATAGATGGAGAATTACTCTGGCACCAAAAATGCTGACTGTACTTTATTGTAATGATTAAGAATTCCTATTTGTCAATTTGATATGAAGAAAGAACTGGAACTTTGAATCTGCCTCACATTCTTCAATAAGAATGTTTTGAATGTTCTTACCACAAAGTAATGGTATATGTTTGAGCTGTTGGGTAAGCTAATTAATCATATGTGTGTGTGTAGGGGTGTGTGTGTATGTGTCTCAAAATATCACACTATGTACCATAAATACCTACAATTATCTTTTGCCAGTTATAAATAAAAACTTGAGACTTTCCTATAAAAATTTCTCAGTAAGGATCATATAATTCTATAAGAAAATCAAGACACAAATATAAAAAGATAAAGTTTATGCAACATATATGGTTTATAATTCAAAGTATATAAAAGTATTTTATCTTAAAATACTGCATGAATTTTCCATTTGCCCCTACTGTTTCTTTTATGCTAAAAACAATGGTTCTTATCTTTGGAAATGGACTTTTCATACAGAAAATAAAATCAGAGAAAGTTGACAAATAACATTACAAAAACTGCTTTTACTTTTTCAGGGTAACATTTTTATAGAATTCTTAACTTACAAAAAGATACAAAAGGCTCTTCATATTCTTTACTCACTTAATACATAATAATATATGTTTAACATTTAAGTATACTGTTACAGTGAATTAAAAATACTGTGTTGATCATATTTAATAGTAAGGTTTACTATTTTATTTTATTTTACTTTTTCTGCAGTGCTAGGAATCAACTCTAGGGCCTCCCGTATGTTAGGCAAGTGCTCTACCCCTGAGTTCTATTCTCAATCTCATATTCTGATTTAAAAAAAAAAAAAAATTTACTATGTACTATGCTTGGGGCTAAATTACATAGGTCTCTACACAATTTTTTCCTAAAACCCTCAGCAGTAGTTGTTTGAAAACTGGTTTTAAAGCCTTTTTCAAATGTTAGCTGAAGCTTAATTATGTAACTATATATACACTTTTATTCACCTTTGTTTCAAAAGTTTTAGTTTTACAATGCAGAAGTAAGCTTCCTCATTAAACACATGTATTGAAACATATGTCTGGAGATAAAAATATAGAATGGAAAATATTTGAGGACTAAACCAATACACATAACTGGATTATTATTACATATGTTTTAATTTCTAAATTAGGATACAAAATATCAAAGAAAATCAATTTCTGAAGATGGTCAATTCTTTTTTTCTTACTACATTATGGTCCTGGCATTTTACTAAACTGAATTACAGTTTGCCTTATGGTGATACAGGAAAAAATTTAAGAGCAACAAATAAGTTACAGGATATCACTACCACACACTAAACACATTTCTCGACTAGCTGAGTGTCCTTTATAGTTTATCCAGGTGTGCTCTCAATTCATCCGAATCCGAAAGTTAACAGTAGGAATCAGCAAGTTTGTTTCCCCTCCCCCAGACTTAAAATAAAATTATAGCTACAGGAAATTAACTACTCCATCAATGCCAACTGCCTCTAAAATTTACTTTTTGGTTATGAAGGTAATTTGGAAAGGTCTAATATCCATAAATCATAACTGTGCTTTATAATCCATTTTAAAAACAATTCTGTCTTTTTATGTATTTCATATATGCCTCACTCCTATCCTAGTACCTGTCATTTTTTAGTACTGTCAGCAATATAACTATCTCATTTGTCTTTATTTCTCCAAAGCTTTCCCCTTGTCTGTGACTTTCTCAGAACACCAATGCCTGACAGTTTCTTTCTCTCCATAGAGTTTGAAGCCTAAAATTTCTATTACGTCGTTATTAAGGCAGAACACAAGGGTAGCTGCATGCACAATTTTTAGAACAGGAAAGTGAATGAAAATCAACATAATATCAGCATAAGCTCAGTGATGACAGGGCTTTTGGAAACATTTGCAACTTCTTCTGGTTTTCACTTGTAGGATCACACACATCTGTCTGCACTAGGATGAGTTCCACCTCTGCCAGGCCTGCAGCAGACACGTCCCGTGAGCTCAGAAAGGCACACTTACATCATTGGCCAAGGCTGCCGCACCATGGAGAATGGGCACTGGGCTCTGCTTCTCATAGTAGTGGAGTTTTTCATGAATCTGGAAGAAAATCAAACAAATGTGAGCTTACCTGCTAGCAAACAATCACAGATATTTAAATATTTTTATAACTATAAATAGAATTGGATTCCTTGGACTTTTTCTACAGCCATGTGTTTAAATAAACCTATAGGTGGCAAATATGTATACAAAATTCATCTATTACTGTGTGGAGTGAAATAGAAAAGCATCGTCATTAAATAGGACCGACCCACATAGAAACTAAACCTTAGGTTTTCCTCCTGAATAAACATGTCACGTTTCTAAAGCTCTATAATTTCTAAAATATATAGCTTGGATACCTCACGTATTATTTGTAGTTTATTTTCCTTAAAACATAAGTAAAACAAAGCAATAAGTCAGCAGCAACACTATGAGAGGTTGGCACGTAGGAGCCACCAAGAAGCAGCAATTGGTGTGGTGAATACCTGGGTATCAAGTCCAGAAACACCTTACCAAGCACTCTGTTCCTGTTACCTATTGCTCATTTATTTTTGAAACTCCCTAACTTTTACCCCAAATTCAGATTTCAATGAAACAAAGAGATTCCTCATAACTAGAGACATTTCTCACAACTAGTTAGTTTAAATAACCTTCTCCATATTACAAAACATGTAACTTATATTAATTAAAAGGAATTTAGCCCTTCACATTTCCTATCATTGTGACCCAAGAAACACAAAAGCAAGAATCTATTTTAATGCTACATGAGGCAAACTGAGTCCTTAAGAAAATCTCATACTAGAAAGTTGAGAAGTAAATGATGCTTCGATAAAGGTGTACCTGTTGGTACTTAAGTTTAATCTATTTCAGCTCTTACATCGGTGTACTTCATATTTTTTTACTTGAAAACTCACTTTAGCAGCTTCTATATGTATTTGAAGAAAATGTTCCACAATATACGAAAACCAGTTGCACCTCACAATTTCCTGTCTTTAATAGGTATCAAATAATATGCTTTTTAATTATACTCGAAGCTAACCAAACTCCCCTGTAAAAGTCTGGAAGACAGATTTTATTTTGATTAGCCAGAGGCTATTGCTAAGAGAGGATTTTATTACGTTTTTGGCAACCTGGTATATAATGTAAAGCATCCGGGAAAGAACTGTGACAGTTATGATATTACCAGAATGATCAGCACAACATTTTTACTTAATATCTTGGAGCCTTCAAACATTTATCACATTGAGGTAATAAACAAATTTTATAGAATGCAAACCATAAAAATAATAAGATCTGATTTAAGAAACTATGAAAGTATAGTTTGAAACAAAAACCAGCCATACTAAAAGCTAAGCTAAATTTGGTTAAATAATTATCAAGAATTAGGTCATTTTGACATATATTGTTGAGAGCCACAGCCGAAGGGGCCCCAGCAAACTTCCAGCTGCCGGCTGATGATTGGCTCACAGCGGCCCCAGCAACATCTAGCTGATTGGCTCCTCTGCGGTGATGCTCATTGGGCTGTTTCCCTGCCCTTTCAGACCACGGAGCTGCTCATTGGGGGACTTTTTTGGCTCCGCCCATGTGACCCAGCCAATCAGCCTCAAGAGCAGGAGGATTGTGGGAGGTGGAGAGAAGCTTGTGGTGGGAGAGAGAGGCTTGTGGAAAGCTGGTGGTGGCAGTTGAGGCTCTGAGGGTTTTTCCTGAGAGGCTGTTTTGTTTGGCATGTGTGGTTCTAAAAATAAAGTTAGTTTCTTTTGACAAGTGGCTCCTGATTGTGCCCAGCCAGACTGCGGCAATATATGATCATGGAACACTGAACTTAGCCTATTATAAAACTCATCCAGCTTTATTGCAATTACTTGTTTAAATGTCTTCTTCCCTGATATAATAAATATAGAAGCGTATACTTATTGGGCACTTACCAATGTAAATTACCTATGTAACAGTTGTTAGCAATACTAACAATATAGTCTTTAATGAGTTTTATCTCTTCATTCCTTGGCCATTATGGGAACATGAAGAGGTAGATAGTAAGATTGTCTCACTTTACAGATAAACAGATATATAGGAGTTAAATAACTTGCTACACTCTCACAGACAGCAAAAAAGCCAGAACTGGACTCTCAAGCTCCAGCCATCTGGCTCCACGTCAGAGCTCTTAATCACCCACTTTCCTGCCTCTCAGACCAACATGTCGAGAGCCTGTGTTCCTCACTGGGTGCTTTCAGTGCTGAGTGAACGTGACCTGTACACAGGGCACGGAAAGGACTCAGGAGAGAGATGGCAAGGAATAGTGAAAGTCCCCAACAACTAAAAGGATTATGCTGGCTCCTCTCCATCCTTCTCCCTTATCTCTTCTTTCTGATGGTTCCCAGTTTTCCTGGATTAATCCTGTAATTATACCCTAAAATTATATTCCCCAAAGAAACTGACTCTGCTTCTTCTGAGTGTCTTATAAAAACAAACAGTTCCTCCTCCATCATCTTCTGGGTAAGCACCAAGTAAGATAATAGCCCACACCCTCACCTCCCCATCCCTGGACTTTGTACTATTATCAAGAATTTTCTAAATGTTTTTCAAGAATTGCAAAATGCTGGCAATCCCAGGTTGATACGTGTTTTATTTCACTAGTCTTAAAATCTTAAAAATTGAGTTGGAAGGAAAGTTTAAAAAGATATATACACGTGAAATAATTCTGAGCTATTCCTTGTTTCTAAAAATTAGTACTAGTATTTATAATATCCAGGGAATAAAATCATTTTAAAATTCTAATAAAATAAATAAAAATAAACAGGTATCACCTATAGATACCATTCAAGGCCAGCCAACAAAACTTGCTGTGAGGCTGAAATGCTCTATAGCTACTTGTGCAACGTGGGTAGCCACGAACCACGTGGCTATTGAGCACTTGAACTGGGATTAATGTACTTGGGAAACTGAATTTTTAATTTTATGTCATTTGGATTAATTCAAATTGAAATACTCACATGTGGCTACTAGCTTTCCTGTTGGAGAACATGGCCTACCTTTACATTACACTCTCTATAATTTTCCTTTATAGTCCAGAAAAATTCACTAATATAGCTTGGCAAATTGCTCTGAGTAGGAACATTTTTAAATCCAGTAGACAGATGTATAACCAAAGAGGCAGCTTAATTATCAACACCTATTATTAAATAGAAGGCAAAATCTCATTTATTTTTAACTATATATTTCCCACAGCAGATCCAACCATATAATGATAACAGTGTGCTTTCATTTTTCTCCCATGAGCATGAGGAATAAGGGAAGGAATTCAGGGAGGAAAGGAGTTAGGGAAAAAGATGTCTGGAGAGAAGACAGAAAGACATACCTACTCCACAGAAAGCTCCTAAAATAATGACATGCTGAAATATTTAAAATATACTATTAAGAGAACATTTCAAAATCTACATATATTATGCTGTATTAAACGGTGCATATGTATGTGTCCCTAAGAATTTGTTTTCTATAGTTACAGTAGAGTTAGAAAAAGTCAGTTAAAATAAAAATCATTTCTTTGTGGAACCAGTTCTTATAAGAAAGCTATAGTTACCTTCATTTATATATCTACTAAAAATTTTATTTTTAGTAAGGGAATTTGGTGTCAGCGATCTAATTTTAGTTATACACAGAACTTTTTAAAATGAAGCTCCCATAGTCAGAGTATGAATAGGACTTAGAAACCAGTCCCAACACAATCATTTGTACTAAACCTCTCAATGATGTGTAGAGGTATTTACACTGGAAAAACTCCACCATGTTTTTTCTAAATTATTTTATATTAAATAAACCAAAGCTATAATCTTTTTCCTGGTTTCTAAGTATAAAAAGCAGTGCAAACAACTGCTTAGTAGTTTGAATCTCTATTATGTTAATCAGTAGTAACCAATCTGGAATTAACACTTGTATGAGCACATATATGCCATCTACTTTATTTAAAAAATGGAGGTGGGTGTGGGGGGAGATCTGATTATTAAATAAAGAAAACCCACAAGAAGCAATCACAGCCAAGAGAGCTGGAATTCACATACTATGTTGTGTAAAAATAATTTTTTAGATGTAATGGCTGGACTCTTTTGAAAAAATAATAATAATTTAATCTTTCTCCAAAAGAAAAATATTGGAAGTCAAAAGAAAAATGAGATAATAAAGAGGAAATTTAAACCTAAATAATAACAAAGAGGACAGAAGGAACAATACAAAGTACACATATTCCTTTCCAATTTTATACGCTTAACCTCTCTCTTGTAGTTAATTTTCAAATGGCTAATAACTACCAAAAAAGTAGTAAAATTATATCATTGTTTTGCTTCTGTCTTTAATGATAAAATTTGACTTAATATTGCTATAGATCTATACTTCATGTGAAATCAGTATTCATTCATTCTAAATTTTTCAATAAGTTTTTAGAAGCTCAACACTATGACACATGCCTGTAATCCCAGCAACTTGAGGTTGAGGCAGGAGGGACACAAGTTTGGGGCCAACCTCAAGTAATTTAGTGAGGCCCTAAAGCACACACAGTATATAGTACATCATTCTTTAAAATTTTTTGAAATGCCTTATTGATTAATATCCTATTACCGAGACACTTTAAACGTTTTTTTAAAAGAAAATATGATAAACACTTGCATACACAGTATCAAAGTCAAACATATTAACCTGGCATATTTGCTTCAGATAAGTTCATTGTATTTTATCATTAGTGATATTGCTAAAGACCCATACTTCCATTCCTTCCTTCTCTCCTTCCTCCAAGGAAAAAGAACCATGCTGAATTGCTGGACATATTCTGCAAAAGAAATTGCTGGATATTTGGATTTTAAACATACAAACATCTATGAACAATACAGACTATTATTTATTTCTCTGATGCACATATATGGCACTATTTCCTTTACCACTAGATTTTTCACTCAATATTACATTGATATATCTACATTGGCACATGTAGAACTAGTTGATTCATTTGAATAGTTAAATAACATACTACCATAATAATTAACGGTATTTGCATATCCACACTTTGACCTAAAGCCAATACAGTTGTTTCTACATTGTTGCTATTGAATATCCTTTTACAAGACTCCTGTACCAGGAGAGATGTGTACAGGAGTTCACTGTTTTCTGTTCCCCTATACCTTTGCCAACACTTGGTGCTATCAGACTGTCTGGCAGATGGCTATGACATGGAACCACACAGTGGATTTACTATATATCCTCTGAGATCTATGACTTGCCTTTTCATCATAGTTTGTGAAGGAGGGAAAGCTTGCTGCTCCCCAGTATCATTCTCCCCTCCACAATAACAGAATCACAGCTGGGATGTGGATGCTTAGTCAAGGGCTACATGTCCTGTAATGCTCAGTCTTTCCCCTTCTTCCTGCAGCTCAGTTAGTGCCTGGGATTAGTTGTCTAGCATGAAAGGTTAAGTGTACGTTCCAATGCCACTTCCAGGCTAAGGCCTTTAAAGCAAACAAACAAAAACAAAAACAAACAAAAAACAGTATACTTTTCCTCCATATTCTTCTCCTTACACTACCTGAATGCAGATTACAACAAGACACTAGGAGACAGCAAAGCACCACATGGAAAGAACTTGGGTCTCCAAAATACCCCCCGGAGAACATCAATGCATCAGTTTGGCATCTCACTTTAGGATTACTGAGTAGAAACATATTTTATGCATGCATGCATCTAAATGTCACACTGTACCACATACACATGAGTAAAAACATGCTTAATAAATGAGAGGAAAATGTTAGCTATCCTGATTTGGTCATGACACACTGTACACATATATTTACAACACTGTAACCCATAAATTTGTGAATTTGCAATAAAAATAAATTTTTTAAAACTTCCATTGTACCTACCATTACATTTTTTTGGACTGTTTGCAAATTGTTTATCCCATCTTAAATGTTGGCCCTGGGCAAACAGAAGTTATTTTAAAGTAGCCAAATATATCTAGATTTTTCTTCATGATTGTCCATTTTTTTTGTTTGTTTGTTTCTTTTGCTGTACTGGGAATTGAACCCAAGGGCACTCTACCACTGTAGAGTTTTTGGTGAAGGAGGGGACAGGGCTTAACTAAATTGCCAATACTGGCCTCGAACTTGTGATCCTCTTCCTCAGCCTCCTGAGTAGATGAAATTACAAGCACAAAAAACTGCATCCGACTAGATTTCATTTCTTAAAAGAACATTCCCAATCCTAATGTAAGAGGGAGTCCTGTGATTTCTTCAAAGTATTACAGTTATACTGTGTATACTGAACTTGCATCCATGAGAGATTCTAACTTAATAGCACCATTTAATTTATTTAAAACTCCCACATAGCTGGGTACCTATAATACCAGCTGCCTGGAGGCTGAGGCAGGAGGATCAGCCTGGGCAATATAGTGAGTGCCTGTTGCAAAAATTAAAATAAAACAAAATTTAAAATATATTAAAGATAAACTCCTACATACAAGTGTATCTGGACTTTCCATATTGTTCAATTCTTTGTCTTTCTCTGAGTCAAAACCATTACTATATTTTTATGTACTCTTAATATCTGGTAGGACAAAGTTGTTAGGCATACATTCCCCCATGTGGCTTTTAGGATCAGTCTACCACCTACCCATATGTCATGGAAAACTGAGTTGCTGTGTCCTACCCAACATTATTATCTCTACATTCTAGGAAATTTTCCTTAAATCTATCTTCCAATTCACTTTTTTCCTCTTAAACTGTGTCTAATCTCTGAGGAATCTATCCAGAGTTACATGTGTTTTTCTTTTTGATGACTATGGTTATTATTCTTATGGTTCAAAATGGTTCTTTTATGAATATTTTTGTTCTCTTTTTCTAGTAGTTCTTTTTCCTAATGATTGTGGCTTTCTTTTATGCCTTCCTGTCATTTTGTAATTAATTAATTTATTTTACAGTAGAATGCATTGTGATATGTAGTACACAAATGGAGCACAGCTTCTCATTCCTCTGGCTGTACATGGTTCAGAGTTACTCCACTAGTGCAATCATACATGTATATAGGGTAATTTCTGTCTTTTTCTACTGTCCTTTCCATCCCCACAACCCCACCCCTCCCTCTCCCCTCACTCCCCTCTACACAAACCAGAGTTCCTTCATTCTTCCCTATGTCCCCACCCCACTATGGATATCTTTTAAACATACATGTTAAAGGTATGAGACTTCTACTATATAAGGTGCTCAGGTTTTAACCTTGGTACTTGCTATGCCTGTAGTTTGTGACTGAGGTTAAACTGTTTTCTCATGTGTTTTATAATTTGGGGTTGTTAGTGCAACCTTCATGGGGCTTTCTAAGAGTCATCCAGGGATTGGTGGTATATTCTTTTAGAAAATATTTTTATTTGCTTCTGATGAGTGACCTTGAAATCTCACCAGCCACTTGCTAATTTCACAGTGTAGGACTCCTGGATGGGATGGATCAAAAACCTCACATCCAAAGTTATGGACCAACCAGTCCACATCACAGATTCTGAAAGTAGACTATTTTCTGTTACCACCTAATCCTAAGAACAGAAAAAACAGCTTCTTTGTCATTTCTCTAACAAATAGTTGGAATTTTTCTTACCTTCTGAGATGAGAAAACGAAGTCATTTATGTGTGTCTCAGTACCAATTCCCCACCTTTAGTTAGCCTAAATTATAGGGGAGGGAGCCCCATCCCCAACCCAATCCCCACAACAGAGATATAACTGGAGCTTAAGCAGTTTCCAGAACAGTATTCAATTTACCACCTATTTCTGAAACTACAGGATTCCGCCTATTTTCTTTTTCAAGCTTGGCAATGCATGTAAAGGAACATCGGTCAGTACTAAGAAATCGCATGTATAAATATTGCTGTTTTGGTAAGAGCTATAGGGGAGTCATGTTGCAGAGTAATAAACACACTTACTTTCAATTCAGACAAGGTATAAAGCTTGTACTTTCTACTTACTAATAAACAGAAAATTAATAACCCCAAAAAATAAAAATTAAAGAATGTTTGCAATTACCCAGAATTTCTAGGTACTTGTTGTAGTACTTAAAAGGCTGGATTAATTGGCTGGGGCTGTAGCTCAGTGGAAGAGCGCTTGCCTAGCATGTGTGAGACACTCGGTTGGATTCTCAGCACCACATAAAAATAAGTAAGAGAGCAGAGCCGCCTCCCGCGCTGCAAGGTAGGCAGACCTGCGACCGACCGGAAGAACAGGCCCAGCAGCCCGCCAGCGTGATAGACAGATCACCCCAACTGGAGGAGGAGCACAGCCGCCGCCCGCCCCTGCAAGGGAGACTTTGCAACTATACAAGAGCAATATAAATATATAGGGGAAAAATTCAATAACACAACAGTTTCACCAAGCAGAAAGAAACACGAGCAGTATGAAAAGACAAGGAAAGAAAGGACCACAAGCAATGCAGGTCAACGCAACTTTAGAAGAGGTAACAGCTGCAGCAGATGGAATGTCAGATAAAGAATTCAGGATATACATGCTTCAGATGATCTGGAGTATCAAGGAAGACATTAGACAGCAAAATCAGACAATGAAAGATAACTTCAACAATGAATTATATAAACAAATCCAAGAAGCAAAGGATCAACTATACAGGGAGATAGAGGTTATAAAAAACAAACAAACAGAAATCCTAGAAATGCAGGAAGCAATAAACCAACTTAAAAACTCAATGGAGAATACTACCAGCAGAGTAGAACACTTAGAAGATAGAACATCAGACAATGAAGACAAAGTATTTCAACTTGAAAAAAACATAGACAGCTCAGCGAGACTCTTAAGAAACCATGAGCAGAACATCCAAGAAATATGGGATAACATTAAGAGACCAAACTTAAGAGTCATTGGGATACAGGAAGGGATAGAGGTCCAAACCAAAGGAATGAGCAATCTGTTCAATGAAATAATACGAGAAAACTTCCCAGACTTGAAGAATGAGACAGAATCCCAAATCCTAGAAGCCTACAGGACGCTGAACGTGCAAAATCATAAGAGATCCACACCTAGAAACATTATAATGAAGATGCCCAACATACAGAATAAGGAGAGAATTTTAAAAGCTTCAAGAGAAAGGAAATAGATTACATTTAGGGGTAAACCAATCAGGATAACAGCTGGTCTTTCAACACAGACACTGAAAGCTAGAAGATCCTGGAACAACATATTTCAAACACTGAAAGAAAATGGGTTCCAACCAAGAATTGTGTATCCAGCGAAATTAAGCTTCAGGATGGAAGATGAAATTAAAACCTTCCACGATAAACAAAAGCTAAAAGAATTTGCAGCTAGAAAACCATCTCTTCAAAACATCCTCGGCAAAACATTACAGGAAGAGGAAATGGAAAATAACAATGAAAACCAACAATGGGAGGTAGTACAGTAAAGGGAAAAAATAATCAAAGAGGAAAAACAAACCATGTTAAGTAATCTAAAATATTTAGATTAATCTATTCAAAATGAAATGTTAAAATAACATGTTTATAAAAAATAAACGTATTCTCCAAAATAAAAATTTCAGAAGAGTGGCACTGTTTCACAGATTTGCAAATATCTTTCATTTTTGGCTGAAAAGGAAAGACCTAAATTGTCCTATCTTCTTCTGCATTCAATTTGTTGGTGTATATTGCTTGCATTGAGTACGTGGAGAAAATCTGACCTCACACAGACTTGCAATTGGAAAAGAAAGACACATTTTAGTGGCCTTTTAAGCTAACTGGAGATATTCATTGATACTTGTGGTGTAGATATGCGGTGTCCCCCAAAATCTCATGTGTGAGACAATGCAAGAAAGTTTAGAGGTGAAATGATTAGGTTTTAAGAATTTTAACCTAATCATTGTATTAATCTCCTGACAGGGATTAATTGAGTTATAACTGTATGTAGATAGGGGGTGACTAGAGAAGATGGATCCCTGGGGATGTGCCTTTGGAGAATATATTTTGTGAGCTGAGCTTTGTCTCCCTTTTTCCTGGTGGCCATATCCTGAGCCACTTTCCTCCACCACACTCTTATGCCTTGATGTTCTGCCTGCAGCAATGGAGTTGCCCACATACGGTCTGAGACCTCTGAAACTGTTAGCCCCTAATAAACTTTTCCTCCTCTAAAATTATTCTTTCAGGTGGTTTAGTGCAAAAAAAAAAAAAAAAAGAAAAGAAAAGAAAAAAAAAAAAGAAAACGTGACTAAAACAATACTACACCAGAATTAGAGAGATGGTGATTTCTCAGAGGTAAGATGCAAAGGGAACTCTGCAGCTATATCGATGAACCCTCCACACTCGATGACATTACCATCACCAGTCTCTCTGCATTCTCTATGACTCTTACCCACGTATGGTCTTGTGGTATCATGCCCTAGTCATCTGGAAAATATTACTTCACTGAGTTATGCAGACTTTCCAAATGTTCACCCATTTCATGGTATAACAACAAAGATCACATTTGTTAATAATACCACCAATCTCATTGGGGAAAAAAAATTAAACACCAGGAAACTGCCAATCCTCATGGTACAGCAGATACAAGTTTTTTAAAATTCTAATATTTGCATGAAAGCTGGAACTTTATCGTTGATGACAATATTTTGTTGTTGTCTTTGGAATAGCACTCACTTTGATCATTTGGGTGAAAAAAATGTCTTCCAAACACCAGTCAACCTGAATAAACTATCTTAGAAACCTAGAGTTTCTAAAGGTATCTTATGAAAAAAGCAGGTAGTACAGTTCACAAATCACAAAATCCCACAGGAGCTTTTTTGGGAGGGGCAACCAGAAAGCTAGTTTGCAGCAAAGACATATACTCGAAGGTTAAGGTTAATGCAATTAATAATTTCACTGCTTCATCAACACATTCTTAATTAAATTAAAATGGTGCATTTTTCCTCTTTTTTTAATGTGGTAAAGAACATAAGGACCCACTGGTGGCCCTTAAGTAGTACTAACTAGTACCACTTGGTATCATTTGGTGTCCTGGCCTCCATTTGTGTGTTAGCACCAGCTGTACCACCCAACAGTGCTTTTACCCAACAATACAAATGTCAACTCAGTGAAAGAAACAAACTGCATCACAATATTATCATGAAAACACTTCTTGTGGAACCCCTGAAATAGTATGAGACCCTCAGAAGTCCCCAAATCACACTTTGAGAACCACCACTACACATATGAACTCTGAATGAATAAGTGTAAAACTTCTTTGTGGCTGCACAACTCCATGACTTACATGACTCTAGGACAGGAATACTTTCTGCCTGATGTACACTATCTTCAGAACTTGGCATTTTACCTGAAGCCACACGTCCAGGTTTGTGATGTGCATTACTATCTGAACCAGGTGACCCTTTTTCATAAAATATCACAGTTCTGAAATCTGAAAGTGGTGACAAGAAGCTTTAAGGAAGTCTAGCATAATTTTAATGAATTCACTTATACAGAGTCACAGATCAGGTTTTAGCATTTCATGAAATTTAAGTTCGCTCTGTCCCTTGATGTTTCATTATTCACATTTTTTCCCCCAAAGTTCTGACTTCAATGCCTTTCATTCTGACCTACTTCTGCAACAGCGAGGTCATTTAAGCTTAAGCAATTTATGACAGTGTCCCAGACCAAGTGCTTCTGGCACCTGCCCAGGACTGCTTTTATCATCTTCTCTTATTTATTGCACCTCTTCAAAATGTCCCTTTTTTCACACATCGACATGTGTTTTTCAATTGTATATTTTAACTTTCATATATTTTTATGCTCCAAAATACGGTTCCATTTTTCTGCTTTGTATAACAACATAAAATGTCATCTGCTTGCATTGCTGCCATCACAGACAGCTGGGATATTTTAAGGCACTCAAGAGTGTGTGTCTGTAGTGGTAGTAGATTCTGAAAAACAGTACTGCCCTTCCCCCACTCTTATATAAAACACAGCTACCATTCCTCTTATTCCTGGCAGTTACCTAAAATGTTTATCTTCCTATGAAAAACATTTTTCACTGTGAATTCATTTTTTAATAGAAAATCAAAGCTGCGGTTATACATCAGCTCTTCAGGCACGAGTAATCAAATATACCTTTCAGTCAGGAGGAGAAAATCTTGTAACACTTTGCATGTAGGAAGATGGTCCCTAGGTGGATAGATGAAATTCAGAATCAAAACTAATCATTTTAATCTTGTACCAAAACAAATTTTCCTATCACCTGAAAGGCTACACATCCTAAGTTCAAAAATCAAAGTTAAAAATGTGTGCAGTTTAGTTCTAGTAAAAAAAAAAATAAAACCTCATTTTCTAAGAAAATTATTTCCAAATTTTCACTCTATTTCCTTAGATTCACATGGGTACTAATGTTAAAATTCATTTATAGAAATGAAATTGTAAAATTATTACTATGTCCTTCTACTGGCTTCCAAACAATCTCATGGTTCAGACCCAAAGATTCATACATTTGATTATTTTCAAATGACAGAAAGCTAAAACACATTATTAATATAGTTTAGAAGCCCAGAAAACCAAACCACAATTCACAAAACAAGTGAATTCAACTGTTGGGGTTGAATCTATCAAATCCTAAAATCAAGCTGACATTTTCTCTTAGATCAATTAAACCAAAGCAGAGTTTAATACAAAAACCTACATGGGACAAGTTCTGGCCACAGGGATATAAAGATAACTCTCTGAAGGAGCAGAACAATTTTTCCATCAAATTAATATTCTATGGGTGAAATATTAACAATTCCATCAAAGGTAAGAAAAGCTACCTTGAAAACAAAGAACAAAGTTATCTAGTTTCCAAATGGTAAACTGAACTGACAGATTTATTACCTATTTCTATTCCTACTCAAAATCCCACTTAAGTGACTAATTTAAAAAAAAATGACTTTTTAAAAAATGCATAACAATAGCAAGAAATGCCATTAAAAGGCCAGGAAATAGTGGAATATTTCTAGAAAATATGAAGAAAAGATTGTAGGAAAATCTGAATCCATCTGAGTCATTGTATTCAAAGTCTGTTCTCACTGCTTAGAAGTGGACAAGTCATCAGAGATGCAAACTCACCACACCTAGAGAAGCAGAGGTTCAGAGAGAGTAGGGGAAGGATATCAACTTAGTGTCCAGCCACAACCCACTAAGTGCTGTGGTCAGCAGCCTCTAACACGGCTGCCAAGGAATCTCCCCTCCCAGCACTCATCCCCAAGGGGAACCAGTTCCCCTGTGCAGACTGGATCTGGTGACTGGATTGTAAATGTACTGAAACAGGCAGAAGTGATGTGACGTCCTTCCTGAGATGAGGTTACAAAAGGCTGACTTCAGTATTGTATACGTGTGCTAATGCCCCCTCTCCATCCTTCCACCAGTGGCACCATCCTAACATCTTTCCCTCAGTGTGACCCTCCTGCTTCCCCAATTCAAGGGACTCACCTGGATTACATTGGACTCACCTGGATACTCCAGCATGATCTCCCAATTTCAAGATTCTAAATTTGATCACATCTGCAAAGTCCCTTCTGCCACATAAAGTTTCCAGGGATAAAGCCAGACAGTCTCACGGTCAGGGGAAGGCTCTGTCCTGTCCACCACACTTACCTTCCAATTCTCCTGTGATCTGTTCCCCTCTTTCCTGTCAGAACACACCCCCTACACTGCTTCCCTCCCACTCACTGAACTCTGATCACTTCAGGATTTCCCAACTTAGGGACTTATTATTCCTCCTGTCCCAAATGGTCTATCTCCACCAAATGGCTGGCTCCTTGTCATTAGGTCTCAATTAAAATGCCACCTCTTGAGAGATGTCTTCTGTGATCTGAACTACTGTATTTCACATCACCCTCTTCTATTACTAAGATAGTACTTACAATGTAGAAGTTGTTTTGTTTTATTTTGTCACTTCTTCAACACAAA
Organism: Marmota marmota marmota; assembly: GCF_001458135.2. Lineage (NCBI taxonomy): Eukaryota > Metazoa > Chordata > Mammalia > Rodentia > Sciuridae > Marmota > Marmota marmota. The sequence goes on along the minus strand of NW_026000016.1, from coordinate 11,904,894 downwards.
TTCTATGAGATCTTGGTATTGTCATGCTCATCCCTATGTGCTTAGGGTCTAGAATACTGCAGGAGATTTAGCATATACTCAAACACTTGACTCATAAATCAGGTGGAATAAAAAGTACTTGGAGTTTGATTGCTTGTAGTGAGAGAAGGACACGTCTGGGACCAGTTCTTCACTTCCAGGAGAAGTGGAGGAACGATGCTGTCATTTGCTGAAATTCAGAATTCTGAAGGACAAAGACCAAAGTTAAAAGAGATAATCAGGTCTTTAGTTTTAGGTGCATGAGTATAATAAGGTCCTGAGAGACATCCAAGTGGAGAAGTAAACAGGCCATTGTTTATATAGGCCTGACTTTCCAAAAAAAAAAAAAAAAAAAAAAAAAAAAAAAAAAA
>NW_026000016.1:11860133-11903737 GCF_001458135.2 Marmota marmota marmota | reverse complement strand
AGGAGGCCCAAACATTTGGAGTATAAGTAAAAATAAGGGAAAAAATGATGAAATCCCTAACCCCTTGATATATCGTAGAAATTAAAAAAAAAGAAAAAAAAAAAAAAAAACAAAACAAAACAAACTGAAGGCAGAGGTTTCAAAAATCAGGGAATGCAAATGGTAACTTGAAATGAGCCAAAGTGAATAAAATCTCCCAGGAAGAAAGTACTGTGCACAGGTTGAGAAGTGGGGCTGTAGCTGCAGCTTATCAGCCCAGTGCACCTCCAACAGCAGAGGCTGGGTAAAGGAAGGAGCCTGTGAGAGAGACTAAAGTCAGGGAAGAAACCCCAATGATCCTGTCATCTCATAATCCTAGAGAAGAGTATTTTAAGGATACTTATGAGGAGACAAAATGAAGGTATTCCAGAAGTGAACTAGTATCTTCTCATATGCGCAGCTAACTTTTCACTCTTAGACTTTTCTTGATGGGAACTGGTAAGTGAGTATGGGTACTACAAAGGGGGGCTCCAAACATAGACACCTAAAGTAGGAAGGCAGTCACCTTGCAAGTACAGCTTCCATTAAAAATTGGTGTGGGGTGGGAAGAGGGGTGGTGGAGAACAAAGTAACAAATGGCTCGATACAAAAACAGCATTCTAAAATGCTCTTGGCCTATCTGGCAATTCTTCTCCTTCCCACTGAACACCTATGGCTTTGAATGAACAAAGATATCTGATGATTCTCAGTTCCAGAGGCTACAATAAAAATATGCAGGGGCAATAATGGGGCATGTGGTAGCTGAGTAATGGTACTACAAACATGCCTGTATTCCAACCCCCAACCCTGTGAATAGGTTACCTTCCATGGTAAAGGGACTGTGCAGATGTCCTTTTAAAATAAAGCCTTGTTTTCATAGATAAAGACACTAAGAAGAGAAAATTATCCTTAATTAGCCAGGTGGCCCAATGTAATCACAAGGGTCCCTACAACAGGATCCTGATACAGAAGATCATACAGAGGAAGGCTTTGTGACAATGGAAGCAGAAGGAGAAGAAAACAATGTGATGTGGTGACAAAGCCAAGGAATGGGGACAGCTCTAGAAACTGAGTCAGGCCATAGATTTTCCTTAGGGGGTCCAGAAAGAACAATCCCTGTGACCCCTTCATCTGAGCCCAGTGAGACATTCCAGCCTCCAGACAGTAAGAGAATAAGCCTGTGCTCTTTTAGTCCACCAAGTTTGTGCTCATTTGTTACAGCTCCAACAGAAAATTAATATGGGTCACAAACTAAAGAGGCTCAGGAAGGGTGTCAGTGTAACTGCTCTTGCTTCAAATATTTACTTGTTACAAATACCAAACAACCACCTAGGTTTTGAAAACTTCCTATCCCTACCACCTACCTTGACCCAACAGATGAGAACCAGAGGTCTGATCACCTCTTCAGGGCCATTTGCCCCAGGAAGCTTCTACCCACCATGCCAGAGGAGAGATAGACAAAACCAACCATCTATGTCAAACTAGATCCTCCTTTCACAAACCAATAACCACTAGACAGAGGAGGAAAACCAAAGGAGGATGAAGAAGAAAAATGCAATTGGAAGAAATGATCCCTGGTGAATTACATTTAAAAACAGCCTCATCTTAAGGTACATGGAGCAGATGGCTTTAACTTCAAATATTTTAAAGGCAGCCATCATCAATCAGTTAATCATATCAAACACACACACACACACACACACACACACACACACACACACACGGGTATGACATCTTCCAAAAGTCATTTGGATAAGTGCTGACTCCTGCCAGACCAATCAGAATAGAAGAAAATTTGGAATTTAGTTTCCCACATGGACCTGAAGGTACTTATTTTTCAAGCACCAAGTAAATCTAAATCCTAATGCATCTTAACTATATAATATCTTTAATGATACTGTGTAATGTTAGCATCATTTCTTTTTTCTTTATCTTATTAATATATCATTGGATACATAAAAGAACATATAGTATTTATAAAAGCACATAAACATTTTCCCAAAATGTTAATAAAGCATGTTTAATTAGGAACATCCAGGCTTTTCCACTGAAGAAAGCCCAGCTACCATCCTGTCTTTTCTTCTCTACCCCACTCATGCTCTCCTCCCAAAGGTAACCATTACCCAGATCATTTTAGTATCTTTTCATTTAAAAATCTGGTTTTATAAATTCTTGTGACTGGTTCAACCATATGTTGTTCAGTTTTTTTGAGCTTTATAAAAGGTTTCAAACTATAAGTAATTTTCTGGGACTTTCTTCCCCTCACCCTGAATGTGTTTTGAAGATTTTATTTCATGTCCTATAAATCATTTGTTTTTCACTGTTGCATAATATTTTATGGTGCAGGAAAAAAAAACCCACAAGTTATTTACCTGCTTTTCTGTCAACAGCTATCTAAATTATTCCCATTTATTGTTGTTGAGAGCTCTGATGCTAGAGCAGTTCCCTGACACACATATGTAAGAGATTCCCTGAGATGATTATTATAAGAAGTGTCAGATCACAGAGAATAAGTATTTTTTAACATGATTACCTATTTATACCCCATACTAGCAAAATGTAAAAGTTGTTCCAGATTCTCACTGATCCTAAGTATTAACAGATGTTTTAAATTTTGCCAATCTAGAGTTTCAAATGAGTAGCTAGATCACTGTCATATTAATTTTAATCTTGTACTTAATGATGAGATTATAGTTCCTATGTCTCTGGTCCTAAATGTATCTGATGTTTTAATCCATTTTTAAAAAATTGTTTTCTTGCTATTTTGTAGATAGGTGGTGTTCTTCATACTTTCAAGAAACAAAGCCTTTGTAAAATTATATGTCTTATAATTATCATTTCCCAATTTATGGATTTCCTTCTCATTTATGGAACACTTTGATGCATTTAGTTCTTAGGGCTTTTTAAAAAATACTTTTAGTTGTAGATGGACACAATATCTTTATTTATTTATGTGGTGCTAAGAATCAAACTCAGTGCCTCATACGTGTTAGGCAAGTGCTCTACCAACCAGTTCTTAGTTTGAACATAATAAAAATTTCACACTTCTTTTGTGGGGGCAGGTAGAAAAATAGTCTTTCATTTCATCTTCTACAAGTTTTCAAGTTCTACTTTTGAAATTACATATACAATCCATCTAAAATTGATTATTTATTTATTTGGTGGTGCTGGGGATTGAACCCAGGGCTTTGGACATGTGAGGTAAGCATTCTATCAACTGAGCTATATCCGCAGCCCTGATTTCTGTTTATAATGTGAAGTAGGGCTCCAAATCTATCATTTTTATATAGGCAAATTATCTCTGTGGCATCCTTCTTTTCCCACAGTCCTCTCAGTTCCGGACACTTGCAGGTCTGGAAGCAGGAGCTTGTTTGCTCCTCTGTCCCACTTGCCTACCCTGTGCTGACACCATGCCACCTTCGTTATGTAGACTTTATGATGACCTCAGTATCTAGTAGAAAGCAACCCTCACATCATCAGTGCCTGCCAGCTCTTGATGGTGCTTTGCTGATCTTTGTAGCCACAAAACACTTTGAAGAGAAGAGGCATCTTTATAACACTAAGCCTTCCTATCCACAAATAGGGCTTCTTTCGCCACTTATTTGTGCCTCTGATAAGTTTTGCCATGTTCTGTGTATAAATTTTGAACATGTTTGTTAAATTTATGTTTAAGTAACTTATGGTTTACACTGCTATTGTAAACAGGGTTTTTTTTAATAGCATTTTTATTTCATTTTCTATTGGGTACTGTGATCTAGACACAGAACTGATTTTTGTATACAGACTTTATAGTGAGCCACCCAGTGCTGGGCTCTCTGTAACTTGTCTGTAGTTCTTTTTGGGTTTTCCAATGTACAGACAACCATATCACCTGTGAATGATGCCAGTTCTGTCTTCTTCCCCAGTCCTTGTCCTCCTCCTCCTTGTCTTACAATGCTAACTGAGATCTTCATTACAAGATCTTTAAAAGTAGTGACAGAAAGCATGTTTTATTTGTTCCCAAGTTTTAAAGAAATGCTATTTTTCTGATTAAGAATAATTACTACTCTACAAGTTATTTTCTATTCCTCCCATTTTCTTTTTTTCTAAAGTGTTTCTAACCTTTTTAACTTTTTTTTTTTTTTTGGTTATAGATGGACACAATATCTTTATTTTATTTATTTATTTTTATGTGGTGCTGAGATTCAAACCCAGTGCCTCATGTGCTAGGCAAGAGCTCTATCACTGAGCTACAACTCTAGCCCCCTCCCTCCTATTTTATGAAAGCATTTTTTATCTTTTTAATAAATTTTATCAACTTTGCCTTTCCTACATCAATCAAAATAATTGTATGCAATAATTATAGATCTTTCTTAATGGTATCTCCAACTTAGTTACAGTATATGTGTTAATCAGCTTTCTGTTTACTCTAACAAAATATCGGAGATAATCAATTTATTAAGAGAAGAAGTTTATTTTACTCGTGGTTTCAGAAGATCCAGTTCCTGACTGGTCTTGATGGAGTGAGCTTGCTGCAATGTTGAGAGCCACAGCCGAAGGGGCCCCAGCAAACTTCCAGCTGCCAGCAAACTTCCAGCTGCCGGCTGATGATTGGCTCACAGCGGCCCCAGCAACATCTAGCTGATTGGCTCCTCGGCCCCAGCAACATCTAGCTGATTGGCTCCTCTGCGGTGATGCTCATTGGGCTGTTTCCCTGCCCTTTCAGACGTATCTGCCTTTTAGAAGTCCTGTTCCCAGCAGGCCTCCACAGGCACCAAGATGGGGGAAAAAACATCATGGGGAACATGTGGCACAGCAAAATCACTCACCTCACAGAGGCTAAGAAGCAAAAGAGAGAGGCAGAAGAGACCAGAGTCCCACACTCCCCTTCAAGGACACACCCTTAGTGACCCAAGACCTTCCATCTAGCCCTACTTGTTGCACCACCTCCCAAAAGTGCCAAGGGGACCCAGCTTTTCAATACATGGGCCTTCGGTGGACACTTACTCCAACAGGGCAGTGCCCTATCTGTAGCTTCATGGCTGGTTTTCCTTTGCTAACACTTTGACTTCTACTTTCATGAGTTAGAATGGTGCTATGATTTTCTTTACACTGATACTTCTAGTTCTGGTATCAAGTCCCATGAAATGAGAGAAGCACACTTTCTTTACATTCTGGAAGAATTTGCAGAGGATTAGAGTAGTCTATTCCTTGAAAGTTTCGTAGCAGGAAACAGTGAAAACCATCAGAGCCTGGTGTTTTATCTACTTTTGACTTATGATTTCTTCTTGCCAATTTTGTAATGATATCTTCCTAGAAATTCTCATGTGCCATCTACGTTTTCAATTACCCTGAGGCCAATCAGATTATCCTCTAATGACCTTTCAAATCTTTCCTGTACCTGGAATGACAGCCCTCTTTTCTTTCCTAATAGTGTTTGTTAATGCATTTTTAAAATTTTCCCTCAACCAATGTAGCCAGAAGATTGCCCGTTTTATTAGTTTATTTAAAGAATCAAATTTTGGCTTCAGGGAACTTCTTCCCCTATACCCCAATTTCACCAATACCTGCTCCTACCTATACTATTTCCTTCTTTCAACTTTAAGGTAGTGATTATTCTGTTTTGTTTTTGTTTTTTTAACTTAAGCTGAATACTTAACTCATTATTTTTGTCTTTTTTTTCTGTATAACTAAATTTTGTTTTTAACAACTTATCTGTAGGTTTTTAACTCAAAAATTTAGTCACTTTCATAACTATCATGACTTTACTTTTGCATCGATTGCCTTGTTTTTAGTGTTTCCTTTCCTTGCTCACATGATTCAAAACTTATGCAATCATGTAGAGCCATCAGCTTGAATTTGTCCATGCACATTAACTGAAGGTCTAAAAGGTAAACATTATCTTCACCCCCTCACAAACACAACACAGACACAACAATTCACTGCCCTCCCAACTCCCATGCTATTGTGCCCAAATGCGGTACTCAATATATTCTAGTCCTACCTCTCTTTACACACACACACACACACACACACACACACATATTTTAAAATTCTATTTGCAGCTGGGATCAGTGGCACCCACTTGTAATCCCAGCATCTCAGGAAGCTGAGACAAAAGGATCATAAGTTCAAAGCCAGCCTCAGCAACTTAGTGAGACCCTAAGGAACTTAGAAAGACCCTGTCTCAAAATAAAAAATAAAAATTGGGGATGTGGCTCAGTGGTTAAGCACCTCTGACTTCAATCCCTGGTACCAAAAAAAAAAAAAAAAAATTGCAGTATGCTACACCTCATGAATCTGAAGAGGAGACTTGATTCCTTGTCAGTACTGGAAAATTTGCAGCCATTCTCTCTCAAAATCAACTCTCCTCTGTGTTCCTTGTCATCGTTTTCTGGTTCTCCAGCTGAACTATAGACTTTGACTCTAACGTTTCTAACTGTTAGCATTTCTTTCATATTATTTATCACTCTCTATTACTACATAATACCATGCAATATACAATAAAATATGCAATTATAGGTTATGTGTTGGATTTCTTGCTATTTTCTTTAGATAGAAAAGTTCACCAGTTCTCTTTAGCTGTCACTTATCTGTAATTTGAGCCATTATATCCATTCAGTTTTTTATTTCAACAATTACATTCTTAGAAGTCACATTTTCTACCATACATGCTTGTTTACTCTAAATAACCTCTAACTGGAGCTCATTTTTTGTGACAACATCCTTTATGACTTTATTCATTTTCTCCCTTTTAGTTTTAGATTCAGGTAACACACTTAGACTGGTGTTTTCTCACATAACAGTATAACAATTATATAATAACACCCCACACACTCCAAGTTACCAAACATTTGATTTATACAACTTCAGCATTTCACAATGGTTCCAAAAAGTAGATTATAAAACTTTTGAAAATGTCACATATGTGAAAATAATATAAATTAAGAAACATGTACTAGATATTAAGTAACATGCCCTGTCAATGTCAAGGATACAAGAAAGGATATGAGATAAATTCGGTACCTTTTTTCTTGATGTTCATAGTGTCCTGGGTAAAGGGGTTTGACAATAAGCAACTTATTACAACTATTTACAGTTGTTTGAACTTCTTTTTACCTTATTTTCTCAAAAAAAAAGGGGGGAAAAGATGTCTTAAGCAAAAGAAAAATGAAAACCAGTAGCTTAAAGGAAAATTCTGTATATGCCACTTGTATGTCTTTTTATTTTTAACCTCAGAATTTTACGCTGTGGGTAAAGTCTATTTTCCTTATAGTTTTTAATTTTAATAGCTGAAGAAAAAATTGCTAGTTAGATTTGGTGGTGATATGTAAAGGAGGCCAAACTGTGGGATCAATGGCATTTCAAATGAGCCTAGAACTTTAAAAAAGTAAAAAATGTGCTATCTCACTGGAAAAAGAAACTATTTTATCTGGATCTTCTCTGCACACATACTGAATTCACTTTTTCTAGCTTTTATTTTTCACTGAGACATGATTTTTGTATTTATTAATGAGATAGAGCAGAACAATTCAAGACATAGATACAAGGATCAAAGCAGGATAACAAGCACGTCCATTGCCTCAAAAATTCATCATTTCTGTGTGACAGGTATGGTGTTCAAAGTTTATGCTTCAGACCAGACGTTTTAAGCATACCAGTATTTTAAACTTGGCAGGCAAGGTAAGTGTTCTGTGGAATCCTTGGATTAACCAATCATTTGTAACATAGCCACATCTTCTGAATAAATCTGGATTGTGATATCAAATGCTTACACTGCCTATGTACAGTTTTAGTCAGTCTTTGTATAGTCTCTTTCTATATAGAAGACCTTCTATAGTTTTGTTATGCCTTTCCCTTTCTACCTTGTCTTACTTTTTTTTTTTTCCTTTGTCTTTTTTTGGCTCATGTCATGGTCATGTTCCAAAGAGACAGCCTTGTGGGAAGAGGAGGCAGGGAGGGTAGCTGGTCCTTCTATTCTAGATGGTGAGCTGTTCCCTGGGTGCACTCAATAATTTTGCCAAAATGGCAGTCATCAATATCCTAGCAGTTATAGAGCATGTGCTAAAGTCTTTGCAAATCTTAAAAACTTCCAGATCTTGGATGATGCAATATACTTTCATTGGCCTATAGAGAGGATGATGTCACAGACTTTGGCAACATGTTTTCATGAAGTTGAAAGATACCAAATCAAATTGTCTTATGAATCTCAAGGGTACATATAACAAAATGCAACTTAGGACCTCAACATATTGTCAATTTTAAAAATTGAGTAGAAATAAAAATATCACTAGGTAAAATCTGTGATTTAGAAAGAGGTACAGTTGGAATTATACCAAAAAGACTTCACAAAAGTTAGACACGATTCAATCCTAGTCAATCCTCTCATTGCTGATTTATATAGGAAAGCCAAACAGCTCTATGCAGCACATGAAGAAGACCTATTCATTCTAGACACTTGCTCTGCCCTAGACATACATATATTATGTTTCTACTTCTGCCAAAGCAGCTACTGTGGATGTATTGAGATTTTTACTACACTAACCTGGACTATGTGGGTATAACAAATATTTGCCAATGAATAGCAGCAGAACATTCATTTTCTAATTAAAATGAAATAATATTTTTCACCAACTTCCCAAGATGAAATATAAATCTAATAACATTAATAAATTTAATATTAAAAAAATACTTTCTCAGTTATAAAAACTTACAGCAGGGCTGGGCTGTAGCTCAGTGTTTGCCTACCATGCGTGAGGCACTGGGTTCAATCCTCAGCACCACATTAAAAAAATTAAACAAAATAAAGGCATTCTCTGTACATCTATAACTACCAAAAAAATTAAAAAAAAAACTTACAGCAATTATACTACTGATTGCTCCTTGTGTATCTAACTACACATGTGCCCCAAAATGAATCAGACTAGCAATAAATTAGTCTTACTTTCTATATTTTTCTTTTAATCACTATCAACTTTAATACTCTGCTCAAATAATTTTTTATTTTCTTGAATGAATGGATTAACATGGCACTTTCTAATTGCCAAATCATTATCATACCAACAAATACTGGTTGCTTATGATGGTCAGACTGTTCTGGGTACTTCATGTGGGTCAACCTCTTTAATCTGTTCAACAGTGCTATGGATGTTATGATTCCCATACCATGGATTACCTACATATTATCTGTTTGGTTAGGATGAAGTAAAATATTTGAGTAATTTTTAAAATAATAAATCACGAGCCAAGAGAGGGCAAGATGGTGGCAGAAGCTCCCTTCCAAAAGGCCACCAGATAGGAGAAACTACTGAAAGCACAACTAAAGTAGGATAGGAACACTGGAGGCATGGCATAGAGTGTTCAGAGTGAACAGGTGCATAGTAATGAAAAAATACATGGAATTATATTGGCCCAATTATATGGTTATGTTGTGTGCATGTACAAATATCTAACAATGAAACACCATTATGTGTAATGATAATGCACCAATAAAAAGTATGGAAAAAAAGAAGTCAATCTCAGGTGAAAACTGAACAAGAATAAATACTAAGACACAGATTTTGAAAAAAATTACATATGGGGAAAGAGACAGAGATTTATTATTATAATACTTATTCAACAATGTACTAGAGGTCCTAGACCAAACAATAAGGCAAAAACACATAGATAGAGAAATACACAGAATAATGGTTGTTAAGAAATTACCATTCATTACAAAAGACTCCACAGATTAAATAATAAAAATTCTAAGTGAATTCAGCAAAGTGCAAGATGCAACAATACTACACTGCAACAATATGATATATTTCTATGTACCAGTAGCAAACAAGTAAAAACTAAAATTCTTAATGCCTAGAAAAAAATTCTAATGAAGGATATGCAACACCTATAAAAGAAAGTTATAAAGTATTCTGAGAAATTAAAAACCTAAATAAATGGGGGAAAATGCCATATTTGTGAGTTGCAAGACTCTATATTATAAAGATATCCATTCTACCCAAATTGAACCATAAATTCAATGCAGTAATAATCACATCAAAGGATTTTTTAAGTAAGGCACTGTGGCATTGACAAAAAGACAGAACAATATGTGTAATGATAATGCACAGAAAGAAGGGATGGTCCAGAAACAGACCCATATATACATATATGGATGCTGGATTAATGATAAAGTTCGAACTATAGGACTGTGGAGAAATGAAGGCCTTCCCTTACACAGTACTGAATATCCACCAAGAAAAAAAAATCAACTCAAGATAAATTGCACATCTATATGTTCTATATTGTTAAAGGTATAACAATGAAATTTCTAAAATTTAATACAGGAAAATATCTTCATGACCTGGGGTATACAAAGTTTTCCTAAACAGGACACAAGAAAGTGCTGATCGCAAGGAAAAGATTAATAAACTGTACTGTTACAACTGAGAACTTCTGTTCATCAAGACCTCGTTTAAAAGAAAAACCACAGAGGGGTAGTGGCATAGCTCAGTGGTAAAGCACTTGTCTAGCATGCATTAGGCCCTGCATCTGCTCCTCACCCAGCACAACCACCAAAAAAAAAAAAAAAAAATTAAGAAGAAAGGCCACATGGTGATAGGAGACATTTGTAATACACATAACCAACAAAGTATCCAATCTACAGTTGAGCACTATAAGGCATTTATAAGTAATTCCTATGAATGGATTAATAAAAAAGTCTAAAAACAACAACAAAAAACCCCACCTAGGTAGAAATCTTGAACAAGCACTTCATTAAAAAGAATCTCCAAGTGGTTCACAAATATATGGAAAAAGTGTTCAACCTTATTGATCAACCAGCTTGGGTTACAAATTTAAAATCAATGAAATACTATTATAACACCACCCCTCCCCAGAGTGGGCTCAAAAACAAAAGAAAAAACAAATCCTATTATCCTAAAGGCTACAAAAGTGTGTGTAGAATAGCAGCAACTGTCATACCCTGCTGATAAAGAATGTAAACTAGAACAAATTTTTGAAGAAATAAACATTATCTAGCAACTCCATTCTCAAATATATTCTTACAGAAATATGAATACAAATAATTGAATGAAAACCCCACTTCCCAGTGATTTCATTCCTCAGTATACACCCAACAGACAGGTGTACATGGTGTACATGTATAAAGTGACACGAGTGCTTAGGGCAGTGTTATCTACAACAGGCAAACATCAGAATGTAGGGCTGGGGGTACAGCACAGAGGTACAGCACTTACCCACAAGCACAAGGTTTGACCCCAGCACCACAAAACAAAACAAAAAAATGGAGTCAGAAAGAAAGTATGTCCTACAATAGTTGAAACAATTGAGGAATTCTTAGAGAATACAGCAATTTAAAAAATGAATTAATCTAATCACAACATAAATGAATCTGAGAAAAAGTAGTGAGACACAAACAAATAGGGTACTATGTCATTCCATTTAAATAAATCCCAAGAACAGACAAAACTATCCACACAGTTTAAAGTCAGAAGAGTGATTTACTCTTAGAAAGGAGAATTGGAAGTGAGGCAGCAACTAAGATGGGGCGCAAGGGAAGATTTTTAAAAATACTACCATGAAATAAACGTGTATGAGCATATGTGGTTAAAAGGACACGCCGAATACCTGGGGAAACTGATACACAACCTGCACCATTGAGAAATATTCTTTAAAGATTTGAAAATAAAAGGAAAAATTGCCTTTTAACATCAAGACAAAAAACACAAAGAAAAGAAAGTTATATTGGTATTGGACTATAATTGGAACACCTGTGCAGAGGCTGAAGGAGCAACACACTTAAGATATTTAAAAAAGAAAGAAATAAAGAAAATATGAATTCATGATTTTAATTTTAGACAAACTGACCCTCAAATATTAATGCAAAGACCACAGAAAAAGTCTAAGAGGTTAGGTAAAATTGTTTCCATGAGCCCTACCCATGACAAGCCTACTGGAGGATAAACTTCCCAAACAAGAAGCCCCTGGATAAGGAAAGGTGGTTACCTGTTACTACATTTAACCAAAGCAAAATCGTGGTGCTAGGGGTAAAAAACAGCACAACACAGCTCATCTGAGATGTGGCAGTGCAGGTTAAGCACAACTAAAAACAGTTAAGAAGAGAGATATTATATGGAAAATAAATGAACTCATGGATTACCTTACAGGTATTAGCTGGAATTTTTTTTTTTTTTAATTCATGCTTTAAACTAGAAGTTGGGAAGAGCTGGGTAAAGGCATTTCTATAGGTCACTATCAGGAATCAATAGATAGTATCAGAAAAAGAGAAAGTCTCAAAAATCTATCTTAAAGTACAAAATAAGCCTGAGACACCTTGTCAGTTCTGAAAGTAAAGTAGTTATCAAAGCCTAATGGAGTTGTGCTGAAAAACTAGAAATAAACAATAAAACCCCACAGGAGCCAGCTTGAAGGGGCTTCCACTGCCCAGTGATGAAGGAATTTTGAGCATCAAAAGAATAATAACTGCAATGGCTTGAGCTCCATTCAGTATATAAAGATCTTTGTGCTCATGATGATACTAAAAAGACCATTACCGATTAACTGCAGGATACTAGGATACTAAGATGATTTTTTTTTGAAAATTATTAAGTTAAAGGAAAGACTCAAGCATTGATCCTATGGCTCCTGTATAAATTGTAATTTAAGAAGTGATGAGGAAAATTCATGTCCAACAAGAAAAAGATTAAATTACTCATAAGCAGCTGACAGATTGCAAAAAAAAGGCAACTAATCATTATGGTTACAAAATTCAGTGATGAATAACAGATATGAATATCTTCTTCCATCCTAACTGGTACAAAAAAAAATTTTTTTTTTTAACTAAAAGTATTGGAAATGAGCAGTCGGGAAACTAGAATGGTCAACGAGTTTCTAGAAAAAGAAAGTCACAGTGTAGAACTAGAACAAACTTGGAGCCATTTGGCCCTGAGAACACTGTCAGGAGTGTCAGGGGTGGAGGGCGAAGAGGATAATACTGAGAGGGGCTCCTTCTCCTTGGCCAACCTAGAATGTCAGGCAGCCAGCCACCTAAGTCCCAGGCAGCAGATGCCGGGTTTCTTTGATGAAAAAACTGAAAAGCTATGAAGGAGAAAGTGTCTATTTTAAAATATGCAAACTCTCCTCCCTAATGCTGGGTTTAAACATCTTAGGCTAGATCCTTCTTTATTGTAGGAGGCTATCCTGTGCACTGAAGATGTTCAATAGCATCTCTGGTGCAACTACCCACCAGAAGTAGCCCTTCTCCTCAAGTTATGACAATCAAAATCTCTCCAGATGCTGCCAAGTGGAGAGAGGTGAGGGGGCAGGTGCACAAAGTCCTCCATCCATAGTTGAAAACTTTTGCTCTAAAGAGTCCATCGGGCAACGGACCATCGAATCATCTTTTTAATCACTTACTATTAAACACAAGCAGATGCCAGGCATGATGATACACTCCTGCAATCTCAGCAATCAGGAGGATGAGACAGTAGAACCACACATTTGAGGCCAACCTCTGCAACTTAATAAGACCCTGTTTCAAAATTAAAATAAAAAGGGCTCGGGGTATAGCTAAGTAATAGGGTGCCCCTGGGTTCAATCCCCAGTACCATAAATTAAAAAATGATAAGTAGATAAAAAACGCAGGACCAAAAATTATTAGACATTTGAGAAAAGACTCCACCAAGAGAAACACCAAGCAAACAGAAAAGTCCCATAGTAATCAAGAATTGTGAGTAGCATCAAAAGAATTTATAAAGCCCAAACCATTCTACTGAGTATCCACTAATAAGGAGAACAGCATGATGTTAAAAGCACAGAATTTAAAACAGACACCTGGGTTCAAGGTCAGTTCTATCAACTATTTGGCTGTATAACCAATCGAAACAGTGCCTTGGTTCTTTACCTCCACTGTCAATCAGTACCTATTGCCGCAGTCTGGCTGGGCACAATCAGGAGCCACTTGTCAAAAGAAACTAACTTTATTTTTAGAACCACACACGCCAAACAAAACAGCCTCTCAGGAAAAATCCTCAGAGCCTCAACTGCCACCACCGGCTTTCCACAAGCCTCTCTCTCCCACACAAACCTCTCTCTACCTCCCACAATCCTCCTGCTCTTGAGGCCGATTGGCTGGGTCACGTGGGCGGAGCCAAAAAAATCCCCCAATGAGCAGCTCCGTGGTCTGAAAGGGCAGGGAAACAGTCCAATGAGCATCACCGCAGAGGAGCCAATCAGCTAGATGTTGCTGGGGCCGAGGAGCCAATCAGCTAGATGTTGCTGGGGCCACTGTGAGCCAATCATCAGCCGGCAGCTGGAAGTTTGCTGGGGCCCCTTCGGCTGTGGCTCTCAACAACCTATCTATTAGGGTAGCTGGAAGAATTGAACAAGGCACTGTGAACTTTGAAAAGCACATGGAACATACTAACTGATGAACAAGTAAGAAAGGAGGTTCTGTTTGTTTAAATTATCCTTAAAAAGATTCTGCAGTGTATCCATGGAATAAGACAAGAATGTTATGATAAAGGAACAGACACCCCACCCAAACTTAGTGCAATTAAAATACTGACCATTAAAATATGTGGATAAAGAGCATCATGCTAATTTTTTAAAATATTAAATAGAAAGATGGGAAGCAAAAGTTGAGGAAATCTTCCAGAAAGCAAAAGCATAAGGAAAACATTAAACAACTAATCCCAAAAGATCAATATCCACCTAACATCCAGCATTCAGAAAGATGGAGAGGAGCTGAGGGAAAAAAAAATATCAAAAAATGAAAGCTGAAGCACACAAGTCTCTGGGATTAACTAGTAAGGCCCTTGTATCAACCATTCTAATGACTGACAGGGTTCTGATGAAGAACGTCCAACTCCACAATAACACATTTGGAAATTTCTCCTCTAACTCATTTCTACCTGGTCAATTCTTCAGAGCTCATTTAACCAGCTCAGTAGTGAATTCTTGAACAAAGTTTCCTAGCATCTGAGCAAACACTCCCTTTTCCATCTATTACATACTCATTTATAAATTTACACTTCAAGTGATTGAATACTGACTCCAAGAGTCATGTGGCTAAAGACCACCATGCCTGTTTTTTAACCATTCTATCTCCATCACCTAACACAATATACAGTTAGCACTTAAATACATTTTATATGAGTCATATAATAAAATCACTGATTCTTTGGAAATATAATACAATATTAATCATAAATACATCTGCCACAGAGTTCCACAGCTCTTTACATGACATACGAAAATTTCACAAGTTTTTCATACTGCTTTGGCCTGAATTTGCTTCTTTTATTTTTAACCCATCAGTGACAGAATTGACAAGTTCCTTCAGCAAGGTCTCAGATTTCCTAAAGGAAAGAGCACCATCTAGTGGAATTACGTAAGATTAAAAAGCAGCTTGAGTCACTACCTACATTTACTAGGCACAATTTAGAGAACAACCAAATATTTATTCAAATTAAAAGACAAAGATGACTGTCAAATTTTTTATATAATGAAAATAAAAAACCTTATGATCTATGTAATTTATAATATACTAACTGAAACAAATTCACAACTAAAATTTATTCTTTAAATTGCCAGTTAACGCCATTTAATTTGGCTTGTAATTAACTAAACAGAAATGAATTATGATAAGGAAAAAGGTGATTAGAGATGTTATGCATCTAAAGTGCAAAAGAAAATGAAGTTACATGTAAAATGCTAATTACATGTGAAAAATCCAGTTTATATATATACACACACACACATACACACGCACATGTGCACACACACATTATATATTTAACCATTTGAAAGGTGTTATAACAGAGTCATATAAAATGAACAGTTATAGCATTAAGAACGGAGAAATTAAAGACTTCCCTGAGAAAGTGACAATTGCATTGAGTCTCGAACATGGAGTAGAAAATTTCTTGGTGAACAAGGACTAACAGGTCAATCCTATCATCCCATTTTGTCATATTAAAGATCACTTTTTTTTAATAAGTAAAAGCAAATTATCAGATGGTATATTTGTGTGTGTGTGTGTGTGTGTGTGTGTGTTATACTTTTGAGATTGGAAGTCTTTGCTTGCTAAACAAAAATAATCATGTGAAATTTAGTAACAAAACAAAGGAACAGTGTACATATATTTGTCTTCTATTTTATTTGTGATGAAAGAGAACATGAAATCAAGGGCACTATGGTCCAGATGACACACTCTTGTGCTATTACATGACACTGTAAAAATCATGGAAAATAATGATACCTTATAATCATATCACCCCTTCTCCAGCTTTGTCACAGTGGTGAGAAGAGAGATGTATGTCTGTCTATCAAGGAAGAAAATGCAGAAGTTACAAGGTCTGACAAAAGAATGAGTATTAACTGCTTACAGTGCAATGGTGAGATTGATAGCGGCCACTTAAAAATAACCTTATGGAATGTTAATAACTGCATTTATTTGAACTTCTACAGCACTAAGCCATCTTTGAAAATAGACTTGAAATGCAATATAGTAGAGATAGTTGTTAGAATTACATACGTGAAACTGTGGTAATAAATAACCCCTAAATCTTAGTGGCTTATAACAGTGAAAGTTTATATTCACAACTGGCACTCTTTGTCCACTTCTCGTCCTCATGGAACCCTGTTCCACATCCCCACATGCTCAGACCCAAGTGAGAGAGCTCCCACCCTCTGAAGCACCACCAGTCGGGTGGCCAAGGGTGAGGAGATGAGGTGAATAGTTTTACTGGTTCTTAAGGCTTCTGCCCAATAGTGATGCTCTTTACTTCTGCTCACACTTTAATTACTATACAAATCATATGTCCATAACTAGGGTCAAGGGGTGGGAAAATCCAATTCTATATGTACCTGTGAAGACCATAACCACAGGACAACTGGAAGGGTAAATGGATGAATGGGTGGGTGGATGAGTGAGTGGGTGGGCAGTTAAAGATACAAAATACTTTTTTGTTCTTTAAATTTAGCGTGGATCATTTGAAATTAATTTTTACATACATTAAAGCCTATAATTTCACTTTTGTGGATTTTATAATGATTTGTTTATATTAATGCCTTATTCATGAAATTAAGATAAAGTATTTTAAATAATGCTTGGAACTCTTAAAAATAACTTGAGGGGCTGGGGCTGGGGCTCAGTGGTAGCACACTTGCCTGGCACATGTGAGTCAGCACCACATATAAATAAATAAAATAAAGGTCTCTCAACAACTAAATATATATATATATAAAACTTGAAATGTTCAAGATTTTATGAGTATTTTATGTGAAAATAGAAAAAAAATTTAAACATCTAATTCAATTCTTTCCTTTTGAAAATATATTATTTCCAAACCATGAAAATCAAAAAACTCTCCTAATTCCTGCCTTTATTGACACATTAGCAATGTGATATGTTGATAATTGGCATTAACAATACTAAAATACAATAACTTTCACTTAAAACCAATTGTATTTAAAAATATCCTCTTTATTCACTGTCATCTATCTGTCAGAAAGATGATACAACTTATGCCATACCGGAAAAAACAAACTGCATTTGTCAGTTATCTGTGACTAAGCTTAACACCTCAACAAACAAATGCAATGGGATGTGGACGTACGTTACTGTGCCCTATAGCACTCACTCAAGTTGTTGCAAAATGAATGGAAAATAACTGTTTCAGCAAGAAAGAGATTGGAATGGAAGGTTTCCTTTTCTCCTGTAAACAAGTACCTCTTGTGAACACCTACCACACTTCTAGCAATGTGGGAAATGCAGAGATAAATTATCCACAGATCCTGCCTGAAGAGAACTTTACTCAATGAACTGTCTGTAGTTGTACTAGGTGCTAAAAATACATTATATAGATGGTTACAACCAAACAGGAACATGAGATCAGTGCAAACAGTCCCTGAGGACCTCTCTAGAGCCAGCAAATAAAAATAAACCAGTGCTCAGTCTTGACCGGGGGCTACACACACCTCAGACTCTGATACTTATTCTTAGTAAGATTCACTGAGCTGAGGTTTTGTGTTAGATGTGTTAGATGCTTTTGCTCCTGCAATTTTTGATGGACAGAAGACTTTTTATGTGGGTCTATTTTAACATGATAAACTAGAGTGGAGTAGGTATGGACCATGAAGATATTGTATATAACAAAGACCCAGAATCAGATAAAAAAAGAAATTCCTACAAATTCCAACTAGAAAAAGGCAAATATCTAGGGTAGCGGGGAGGATAGGCAATGGATGTAAAAAGGAACTGGAATGGCCTATAAAGGCATGTTCAACCTCTAATACTCAAGTAAATATACAACTAGGAGATGGCATTTCAAATCAACACTTAGCAAAAGTTAAAGTCTAATAGTTCCAAGTGTTGACATGTATGCGAGGCAACTGCAACTCTCAGACTGTAACACAATCCCGTGGAAGAGGAATTAGACAACATCAAATACAGTGTGAGATGCACATCTCTGTGGCCAGAAACTCTACTCAGGTGTGACCATTTGGACAAGTGGTCCTGTATGTGGTAAAGGGGAGTCTACACAAAAGTTATCTGCTGCCAAGAATTACATGGAGAGAAAGGTGGTTTCCTGACTATAGGGCTCTTGTACCCAGAGGGTGGTTCTCAATGGAAATAACCATTAAAAAGAACATAGATCATTTAAGATATAGCCACATAATGCCATATATAGCAATGTAGAGGAATGAATTAGGGGTATCTGTAGCACCATAAATAAACCCAACCAAATGTTAAGTGAAAAACTAGGCTACAGAAAAATTAACGTGTCAAATATGACTCTACATATAAAAAGTCTTAAAACATACAAAAGAATATCTGTGAATACAAACTCAAGATGGCAGTTATCTCTGGCAGGAGAAAGAAAAGAATAGGAACAAGGAGGGACTTCAACCGACTCTGTAATACTGTATTCCTTAAGCTGTGTGGTGAATATGTGCATGCTCAGCATATTATTCTCATTTTAATGCCCAAAATATTCCACCATTTTTTTTTGGGGGGGGGGGGGTAACCAGAGATTGAACCTAAGGGCACTTAACCACTGAACCATATCCTCAGTCCTTTTCTTTTTTGAGACAGGGTCTTACTAGGTTGCTTACAGCCTCACTAAGTTGTTGAGGCTGGCTTTGAACCAGTGTTCCTCCTGCCACTGAGACTCCAGGCATGGGCCACTGCACCTGGCTTCCACATTTTTAAAGTGAAAGTTACAAAACACACTTAGCAACTCAGGAACTTTTTTTTCAAGACTCTAATCAGACTGTATCAATTTTTGTTGGAATTTTAAATCGAACAAAAGTTTATTAAGGCTGGAAAACACTGTCCTGAAAAAAAACAGCCATGCATCCAAAGGGATATAAGAAAGAGTGGTGCAGATCCTGGCATCCAGCAGTGAACATGGCTAAAAGGAGGGCAAAAAGGGAGATGACAAGAATTGTAACAACCATCCTCATCATAACGATGGGACCCCTCAGGGCATGCTCTGAACTACAATTAGAGATGCTTTTTAGCAGAGAATAGAGCTTAGATTTCTGGACATGCAGAACAGTATTCAGTGTACCTGCCTGTGATTGAGGTATTGCCAGAATGAGAAAGAATTGTGCATGAGATTGAGAGAAAAAGAAAACAAAACAAAAATAAGAATGGAGACAGCAAAAGGTGTTGACTTGATGTGAATGAATCGTGAACACTGTCCTGGAGGTACAACATGCTTCTCTCTGGAAACCACTTTTTTCTCCATCAGCCACATGATGGACTCACTTGTTCATTCTGTTCATTAACGAAAGAACTGATCTAAACTAAACTACCCAGATCAAATAGATCAGGCAATAAGTTTACTAGTAATTCTAATTGGTGCCAGAACTGCAAATATACATCTCACTAGCCAGTCAGTCGTCCCCCCTACTGGATATGGTGTAGTCACTGAGTAAAGCAACTTGGCAACACTCAATGAAGCAAGAGATGCCCATCTCCGTGGCCCTGCAACTCCACTATTGGGTGTCACATCTAGAGAAGCCAGATATTTTCCTACTGAAATTCCAACTCTCTGGATTTAGGGAATAACAGGAATTGCCTCTACAAGGGAAATGATAGTGTTTCAGACTTACTGACTCCACATTCTAATGAATGGACAGTTCTAGTTCTAGTTCTAGATAAGAAACCATTTTTATGATACATATAAATTCCTTATCATTCAATTATGACTAAATACAAATGTAAAATGGTGGTTCTGAAGCTAAGCATATTTGAATAATCAACTAAATGCACAATAACTTCCAGGAGGCACTGTTCCATTCCATTAAATGCAGACCATGCAGGAAGACACTGCCCCAGCAAGTATTCACAAACCTGGCTCCTATTCACTCATCCCTACTCCCCTGGCAAATCTCTAAAAAAGGGCTGCATATGGCCACTGTTTTGAGAGTATGAATTACAAAGGCAACAATTTACTCAGGGCCTCAGGAATTCCTATCTTCAGCAGACTGTACATGTTTCTGTGCCTGAAAAAATGTAAACTATAACGTAAGAAATAACTTTGTCTGGCTTCTCCAACAGAGCTGGCTGGACAATTACCTTTGATTGGCCAAGGAGCATTACCAGCTGTTGAGACCCGACTCTCCACTCTATCAGACCAGATGGCCATGGATCATTCACAATGTCTGGCTGTCTTTTTCTTTTTCCTCCCGCCCAAGGCAAATGATATTTCAGAGGCAAGTAACATAACCTCCCTGATGGGTTTACACTCCGAACTTAACTCCATCTCCCCTCCTCAAACAGCACAATTTGTTTCCAAAGATCCTATACCTGTGCATATCTTATAAATAGTCTTCCAGCCTTGAATCTGATTCACTACACTATAACCATCACCCCCACCTCCAGTATGATGCTTTTCATTGCTTCTAAATTAAAGAGAGGAATTTACAAGTAACTGTTTATAAAACCATTGCTCAATAAAATGCTCTCTTCCTTTTTTAATAGCTTTACCACATCAAGCTAATTTCATAGTACTAACTACTACAAAAATTTAATTTGTTAAAAGACTAAGATTGAAGATTACCTTCAAACTAGTTTTTCATTTTCTGAAGTGTCCAGCTTGGATATGTCAAATTTTAAAAGTACATTTCTATTCACGGGTTTCTCTATGAGCATCCATCTGCTCAGGATTTGTTTAGATTAAAAACTAAGAAGATTCTCACTTTTAGAATTAAACTAAATTCATGAGCCTAAAAATTTTTATAAATTCACATTAATATGGAGAGTCAATACAACTCCCACTAATTTTCCTCCGGTGCTTTACTTCTACCAGTCAATTAATACACCCATGACTTCATGTGTCCTTTTAAAAACAAAATTTCAGGAAATGTTTTAAGAAGAGAAACTGGATATTCTGGATTACAAATGAAATTATTGCTTGATACTGAGGAGTGGGTATTTCTTTTAAATTACAGATAAATAAAATTAGGAATGCACCTAACCTCAAAGTGTTATCTTTATAAAGTGGTGGGCAACAAAGAGATTATCATGGCACTTCAAAGTGTCACCTGAACTTGGTTATATGTATTATTGTGATTTACAGCAAACTGATAACCAAACAAGAGAACTTGTCTATTTGTAGGGGAAGGAAGAATAATCAGAGCATGGCCAGGATTATCTTGTATGGAAGAAGATGGAAGTCTCCTTCATGTTTTCTCTTGAGTGAAATGGATCAAAACAGTAAGCAAATAAAGTTCATGTTGGTTAATCTGGAAAGTTTGCAAGTTTAGAAATAAAGATGTGATTTGCCAATCACATTTTGTAAGAACCTTGCACCAGAATGCATTAAGACAAACTAAAACTCCTTCAAGTCAGTAATTAAAAGAAAAATAACCAAATTAAAGTATGGGCAAAGGGAAATTTATGTCTAGTCTCAACTCCAACATAAAGAGATTGGAAGTCTTCACTCAAGTCCTCATAACAAAAAAAAAAGGAACAAATTCAAATATCAGTGATTTTTCTTATATCTAGCAGAGAATTTAAGTCACAGGGCAAACTGTCACACTGAAATCTGGAGAGAAAGGAGAATGCAGAGATTCACATCTGAGCTCAGGAAGCAGGAACAGAAGCTACTGAAGCCAGGAACCTATAGAACACTGAAAATACTAATTTTGATGAGCTGATGGTGGCCAAGTGAAACCTAGTCTGAGAGTTAAAAACTTCTGTGGACCCAATCTAAGAAGCACCCCCCCCAACACACACACACTTTCCCCTAGGAGCCTCACCAAGTTCTCAGGGGTGGAGTTAGGAAGAAAAAAATCTCACAATGTGTTTCATTTGGAGGGGGAAGAGGTGTCTGTGACTATTTTGAACTCCACAGGCCTAGAATTTTATCCATAACAAAAGCTTGCCCTATCCAAAGAAAACTGCTTTACTAGAGCTACATTGAACCTGTAAAAAAGGGTAATGAGACAACCCAAATCCCCTGTTGTATTTTCCTCCCTTACCAATTTGAAATTGGCGGGGGGGGGGGGGATGGGACGGGTAATAAGTGCTTCTGAGGGTCACAGCCCAGGGACTCAGGTCACTAAGAAACTGACATTTAATTATAAAATTATAAAATACCTTCACTCTCTAATAACTTATCACCATCAACAAGTGTCAGAGTAAGTAACAGTAGATCGTAACAGATCGTAACAAGACACAGGCTCCAAAAAGAGCTCAGAAGAAAATCCAAAGACAACAGATTGGGTGGCTGGGGACAGCATTAAGGAAACTAAAACCTCTGGCACTTGCCTATAGCAAGCCTTAAACACAGGCCAGTTCCAAGCCATATTAACATAAAATCTCACACCGAAAGTCTAATTATTTAGTTCCTATTACCTAGTACATCATGTCTAGCTTTCAACGGAAAATTACAGGGCATGATAATGGCAAGAAAAACAGTCTGAAGAGCTGAAGCAAGCTGCAGACTTGGTACTCAGATATGACAGAATTTGGAATCATGAAGTTGGGAATTTAAAATAAGCTTCATTAATATGCTAAATCAACTCATGGAAAAAGTGCACAACATGCAAGAAGAGATGGCTCATGTAAGGAGAGAGGTGGAAACTGATAGAGAATCAAAGTGAAATGCTAGAAATCAGAAATGACTATAATAGAAATGAAGACTGTCTTTGATGCACTCAACAGTAGAATGAACAGTCAAGGAAAAATTGAAGAGATGCTAAAAGAACTTTCCAACTGAAATGCAAACAGAAAAATGAATGAAAAGGTGAGGGTGGGGTGACAAAATATAAAAGAACTGTGGAACAATAAGAAGAGAAAGAGCATATTCAATAAAAGGAAAATCACAAAAAGAGAAAAAAGATCAGAGGAAATATTTGTGGTAATAATGCGGAGAATAACCTGAAATTAATAACAAATAACAAATCACACATCCAGGGAGCAGTGAAAAAAAACATTAAAAAGAAGAAACACCAAAAAATCTACATTTTGACATAATATTAAAACTTTAGAAAATCAAAAACAAAGAGAGAGGCTTGGGGGAAAGCCTGAGGGGAAAAACACCTTCCCTCTGATAGGAAAGGATAATACCATCAGATTTAAAAAGAATAAAAAAAGAATATCAGATTTTTTAAAAAATCAGAAACCATGCAAGCAAGAAGAAAATACTGCATTGTACAGTTTTTTTCTTCCAACACTTAAAACATATCTCATGTTTTAAGTGTTGGAAGAAAAATCTGTACAATGCAATTTTTATCTCCAGTGAAATTGTACTGCAAAAGTAAAGGAGAAATGGGGATTCTTTTCAGATAAATATACCTTCAAACCATAGCATATACTAATTAAAATAAAGAGAATAGTATGGGTAAAAGGAAGACTCAATTATAGGTCATCTAGGAAATTCAGAGCAAAATAAAGAGGCTGGAGAAAGATAAACCTTACTAACATAAACCAAAAGAATGCTGCAGTACACATACCAATTTCAAACAAAGCAGGGGACAGAAAAAGAAGTCAATTCTCCAAGAAGACATAACTATTCTTAAGGTTTATGGTCCTAAGAAAAGAATGTCAAAATTCACAAAGCATAACTGATACAGCTGCAAGAATGGACAAATCCACTATCATTCTTGAAAACTTCAACATCCCTCTGTCAGTTAATTGACAGATCCAGCAAAAGCTTCAGTAAGGATAAAGTCGAACCAAACAACACACCATCAACCAATTGGATCTGACATTTATGCAATATTTTATCAAATAATAGCAGCATAGACATTCTTTTCAAGCTCACATAGAACACTCACCAAAACAGACGACATTCTGCATCATAAAACATAAAACCTAAAAGAATGGAAATCACACAGCATGGAAGTTCAGATTACATGGAATTAAATCAGAAGTCAATAACAAAGACAGCAGAAAAAAAATGTCTAAATATTTAGAGATTAAAAAATTCTAAATAACACATGCATCAAAGAATTCTCAAGAATAATTTGAAATAAATGAAAATGGAACTCACGAAAGTTTGTGGATACCGAAAAACCAACAGTTCAAATTTATAACACAAAGTAAACATTTCAAAAACAGAAAAATCTAATATGCATAAATCTAACTTTCGCCTTTGGCAACTATAGAAAGAAATACAAGCATAAGACACGACACAATAAAACTAGAGCAAAATTAAGTAAAATTGAAATAGAAAAAAATAAAAACTGATAATCCTATAACCAGCCTAGCCAAAAAGGAAAAAGAAGGAAGAAAGGAAATGGAACAAAATATATAGTATGAATCGACGACAACCAAATATCAGAAATGAAAGAGGGGTCATAACTATTACCCCAAGGACAACCTTATGAACAATTCTGTCCTCAAATCTGACAACCTAAATGATATGCACCAATTTCTTAAAAAAAAAAAAAAAAAACTAGTGATAAAAACACCAAAAGAGAAAAAGACAATCTGAATAGGCTTATATTATTAAAGAAATTGAATCAATAATTAGTCAACTTCCAAAATAGTAAGTACCAGACCCTGGTGACTTCTACAAAACATTTAAGGAAGTTAAATGTACAATCAAACACAATGTCTGCCTAAGGATGGAGGGTTAGAAAACAAGTAGAAAGCAGAGAGTACACTTCTCATTCCGTGGATAACGCATATGAGGCCAACATTACCCCACAAGCAAAATTAGACAAATGACATTACAAGGTAGGAAAATTACAGAATAATATCATTAATAAACAGCAGTGCAAAACTTCTCATGAAAATGTTATCAAATTGAATCCAACAATGTATAAAATAATCATAGATCACAACCAAGTAGATTTACTACAGATATGTAAATATCGGTTCAACATTCGGGAATTAAGGATGTAATTCATCTCATCAACAGGCTAATGAAGAATAAAATCACATCAACAGATGCAAAAAAAAATTTTTAATCTAGCACCCATTCATAATAACTCTCAGCCAACTGGGAATAAATGTACTTTTTCAACCTGATAAAGAATAACAATGAAACAGCTATGGCTAACATCATATATACTAGTAAGAAACTAGATCCTTCTCCCATAAGATTATATGAAGGCAAAGATGTCCCTTCCCACCACTGCTGTTACATACTGCATAGGAATTTCTAGTTAATGTTATAAGACAAGAAAAGGAAGGAGAAAAAAGAGAAAAGGAAGAAATGAAACTGTCTTTGTTTACAGATTCAAATGTAAACAAATACAAAAACTTATATAAAATTTCTAGGAGATAACAGAGGAGAAAACCTAGGTTATCTTGAGTTTGTTGATGAGTTTTAGATACTGTCATGCATCACTAGATGATGGCAATACATTTTAATATTGGGGACACTTTCCAAAAAATGCACTGTGAGATGGTGTCCTTATTTGTGCAAACACAACTAAGACAGCTACGATCAAACTAGGCAACATAAACTCAAGGGACTGCAGTTGTATATGCAGTCCATTGTTGGCAGAAATGTCTTTATGACTAACTCCAAAAGTACAAAGAAAAACTGATGTGGGATTTTATATTAAAATTAGAAACTTATGCTGTATCAGATAACAAAGAGAATATAAAGAAAAGCCACAGTCTGACAAAATACATATCTGATAAAGACATATGTAAAAGATACAATGCAACAGTGAGGGGAAAAAAACAATTTAAAAAAAACAATTTTAAAAGGTGTCTCTGAAGAGACATCTCAACAAAGAAGATGTACAGATGACAAACATACAAAAAGAAAACATATGAAAACTTAACAGGTTTCAAGGAAATTGCACACTGAAATAATAATGAGATACCACTACACACCTATTACAATAACAGAAATTATTTTTAAAAAAAATGGACCATACCAGCTATTCCCCTTCTCGGTCTATTCCCTAAAGACCTAAAAAGAGCATGCTACAGGGACACTGCTACATCAATGTTCATAGCAGCACAATTCACAATAGCAAGACTGTGGAACCAACCTAGATGCCCTTCAATAGACGAATGGATAAAAAAAATGTGGCATTTATACACAATGGAGTATTACTCTGCATTAAAAAATGACAAAATCATAGAATTTGCAGGGAAATGGATGGCATTAGAGCAGATTATGCTAAGTGAAGCTAGCCAATCCCTAAAAAACAAATGCCAAATGTCTTCTTTGATATAAGGAGAGTAACTAAGAACAGAGTAGGGACGAAGAGCATGAGAAGAAGATTAACATTAAATAGGGATGAGAGGTGGGAGGGAAAGGGAGAGAGAAGGGAAATTACATGGAAATGGAAGGAGACCCTCAGGGTTATACAAAAGTACATACAAGAGGAAGTGAGGGGAAAGGGAAAAATAATACAAGGGGGAGAAATGAATGTCAGTAGAGGGGGTAGAGAGAGAAGAGGGGAGGGGAGGGGGGATAGTAGAGGATAGGAAAGGCAGCAGAACACAGCAGACACTAGTATGGCAATATGTAAATCAATGGATGTGTAACTGATGTAATTCTGCAATCTGTATATGGGGTAAAAATGGGAGTTCATAACCCACTTGAATCAAAGTGTAAAATATGATATATCAAGAAATTTGTAATGTTTTGAACAACCAACAATAAAAAATTTTAAAAAAAATGGACCATACCAAATGCTGATGAGGATACAGGGCAACAGGAATTCTCATTCATCTTTGGCGGTAATGCAAAATGGTATAGTCATTTATGATGATAATCTGGGCAGGACTCTGAGCACACCTGTAATCCCAGCAGCTCAGGAGTCTGAGGCAGAAGGACTGCAAGTTCAAGACCAGCCTCAGCAAGGGGGCCCCTTAAGCAACTTAGTGAGACACTATGTCAAAATCAAAAATAAAAAGGGCTGAGGATGTGGCTCAGTGGTTAAGAGGCCCTGGGTTCAATCCACAATACTAAAAAGAAAAAAAAAAAAAAAGAAGATGACAATAATCTGGCAGTTTTCTTAGAAAACTAAACACAGTGTTACTGTATGATCCAGTAATCATGTTCTTATCATTTGCCCAAATGAGTTGAAAATATATCCATATAAAAAGCTGCACATGTATATTTATAGGAGCTTTACCTGTAATTACTTGAAACTGAAGGCAATGAACATGTCCTTCAATTAGTGAAAGGAGAAAAACTGTGGTACATGCATACAATGGACAAAATACTATTCAGTGACATAAAGAAATGAATAATTGAGCCATGAGATCTGAGTAAGATCTGATGAAACCTTACACACCACTAAATTGAAAAAGTCGATCTGAAAAGGCCTATATGATGCCAAGTATATGCCAGTCTGAAAAATGCAAAATCACAGAGGCAGTAAGAAATCAAGTGGTTGCTGAGATAGGGAGAGAAGATAGGTAAAGAACACAAGTTAGATTCATAGGGAGGTGAAACTATCCTTTGTGATATTGCCACGGTGGATACATGACAATGTGCATTTGTCAAAGGTACAGAATCATTCAACACAAAGAGCCCTGATGCCAACTGTGAACTTCCGTTAATAATAATATATCAATGTCAAATTGATAAACATACCATGTTAACACAAGAGATTAATAGTAAGAGAAACTGGTGGGAGTGCTTGAAAAGCACTTGATTTCTCTATTGGTTAAAAAGACTTCAATAGGAAAACACAGTAGACAAAGAATCCCAAGAAGCCATTTTTCCAAAGACAATACATAAATAGCTAATGGACACATGAAAAGATGCTTAACATTATTTAGTCATGCCTCACTTCATATCCAGTAGGATGGCTAGAATCAAAAACCCAGATTAAAAATAAGTGTTGGTAAGGAGATATCCACTGCTGGTGGGAATATAAAATGGTGCAACCACTTTGGAAAATATTCTAGCAGGTCTTTAAAATGTTAAACACAGAGTTACCATTTGACCAAACAATTCTATTCTTAAACATATACCCCAGAGAGTTGAAAACATATCTACACAAACACCTGAACACAAATGTTCTTAACAACACTATTCTTAACAGCCCAAATGTCTATCAATGGATAAACAAATGTAGCATATCTATACTGGACTATTCTGCGAAAGAAAGGAATGAGGTACAGATACATACCAGGTGTGGGTGAAGCTTGGTATTAAAGTAAGTGACAGATGTGTCACCAAAAAAGCACATGATTCCATCTTTATGAAATATCCGAATGGGCAAATACACAAAGACACGAAGTAGATTAGTAGATGCTTAGACCTGGGATGGATAGGAGGATGTAGGGATTAGAGGACAATAACTAGGGGTACAGGGTTTCTTTCTGAGGTAGTCAGAAGGTCCCAAAGTTGACAGTAGAGATTGTTGTATACAACCTTGTAAATACACTAAAAATAACAGAATTTTGTTTTAAATTTATGAATTGTATAGTGTTCAAATTATATCTCAACAAATGTTAACCAAAAAAAAAAGTTATCACCTAAATGTTAATGAATCCCAAATAGAGTCGCCAAGTTTCACAAGTAAAAATACAAATACTGCATGGTTCATGCTTACACTAAAAACTTCCACACTGTGTATCTGAAGTTTAACTTCATGTCCTGTACTTTTCACCATAGCCCTTCCCCCATACTGATTTTTCTCAACCCGGAACATAATTATCCTCACTTCTAGGTGCACGTATCCAATCACATAATAGGCATATCTATCTGATTATGCTCCAAATACCAAACAAACATAAACAAACTAAAATCAACTCTCATTTCCTCTGAGGACCAGCAAATAGGTAAGAACTGGTACCTGGGACCTTAAGTCTGGCTCCTGGAGTGTACTTTCAACTCCCAGTGACCTGGTATAAACCCAGTGGCTGGATCCCAGGGCAGGAGTTTTGAGACATTAAGTACAGCACACATGCTGGGATCAGTCTCTGTTTCTCAAACTAAAAATCAGCTCCCCTTTCCCAACACTCTGCCACCATCACCCTTGAACTAGAATCTCATGCTCCATCAGTCTCATGCTCCATCAGGTATACCAATTTGCTTCTGCAAGAAAAGTATTCTTTCAATGGGAAAGAAATGGGCAAAGAATCCCAAGTAGTCATCTTTCTAAAGATGATACACAAATAGTGAAGAAAATGTTCATAATAGCTAGGAAAATGTTCATTTCTTTACTACCCTGCTTTAAACCTTCCAATACAATGGCTCCACCAGTCTGTACACCTTGGGTGGTTTAAGAATAGGTCTCTGCTTAACTTTTTGCCACATGTTGTCCACTCTTTCTTAATTCACATACCAGCCAAAAGATAGTCCTTATTCTAAGGATACAACTCTTGCTCTTACCTCCAGACATTCTGCATGTTACTCCTCTGACCTAAACTCCCACTCTCCCCCAGAAATCTTACCTGAACAACTCCTACTCAGCTTGCAGGGTCTAGCTGACATCAAATCCTCCAGGGGCCCCTCCCTGAGGCCGGTGTTGAGTTACACACCTTGTGTCTCTCATAAAAGCTCTCAACGTGATCTACCACAGAATATTTTAATTGTTCCATCTTTTCATCTGAGTCCTCTGGGAGACTGGAGATTCAACAAGGAAGGGGACTGTGCCTACCACCTTAGACATTTCAGCCCTGACAGTCCCTATAGTGCCTGGCACATAGTAAGTACTCCACAAACAGAGTGTGAACAAATTAATCAATAATCAAAAGTTAAAGTTCTGTAACAACATTACAAGGATCTAGCTGAATATTTACCATCATTCCTTTAAGGCTGAAACCACTAAAATAAGCACAGTAGTTCAACCATAAGGAGCTGTGTCTTTAAAATATCAATTTGTGTTTGCTGAAATATCTCAGAATCTGAAAAAAGAATAAAATTCAAATAACTACTTCTTTGCTCCTGCCCTCACATACATCTGGCTATTTAAATGAGGAAAACACACCAACTATTTAAAAAGTAATGACAGTTTGATATTATCATCCTAGAAATCCAACACAACTATGAGTTAAAAACGGAAATTTCTTGAAGAAACTACAACCCAGTTTCAAAGCAATATAATATCTAAGCTAGACTGTCATATTTTTTCTATAGAGAAATTAAAACAGATTACAAACATACAAACAACTAAATAAAAATAAAATTTCAAGAGATCTCAATAGAAAAGAAAGTCAGGGGTAGAAGATAAATCTACAAATATTAGAACATAAAATATATCCTTCAAGGGCCAGTATATTTGCTAATGATGGGTCAAAAATGTGGCTATACACCTAAGACTGCTGCTCCATTGCACTTACTAGGATCATGTAAATTATAATATGCTTCCTTCCACTCCCCCCATGTATATATATTTTTCTATTCCTTTTCCAGGTTCTCTCTCAGTACCATTTTCCTTCTGTTATTTACAAAATCTCATACTCACAGATTTTATTATTCAGTTTTTCTACTTAATATCTAAAAAAAAAAAATCCTCAGTTACCACCCGGAAGGATAATCCTATTTCTTTCCAGTGACAAGCTCAATACCCCAAAGTGGCATGCTGTACCTGTTTACACACTGAAATGCCAAGATGCCTCTTTTTAAGTCTATTTTACATTATCTCCAAAGACTTTTCGTATTTAAAACTGTGTGATGATTTACAACTAGCTTTTTTATATACAAAATCTGATGATGAAAATTTTGTGCTAGGATATAAAAATCAAATTTTGTGTTCACCCAGTTCTAAATCACAGACTAACAGCTTTAACTTCAGGCAAAAGCTCATAAAACCAAAGCACATTTTGATTCACTCTAAAACAAATCTTTTCAAACAAATTCCTTTTGCTCTACCAAGATTTATGTACAAAAGCTGAAGGCTTCTATCCTCCAACCTTGAATAGAGGCACTTGGAATACAGAGAAGCATTTTTTTCCAGCTGTTTAAAACTACAATCCCATGAGTCTGCCTCCTGGAGGCATTTAGACTCTACTTATTTGAAACTAACAGAATGGGTCAGTCAAAGGACACACTTGGTCTGCATCTGATCAATGTTGGGGGTGGGTAGAAAATATTAAGAAATTGAGAATGTACTAGAGGTACATAATAAAACTAATTTTTAAAAGACATTTTATACTAATTATGGAAAAATATTTAGAATAGCACACGTTAACCATGCTATCTAAATACCGGCAACAGCAATTTATTTGCTTCTATTTTTAACAAACCAGATAGCGACACCTTCCGGGATGCTTCCTAACTACTTGTTACTGACATATACTTTGGAAAACAGCCTACGCTTAACAGTTACCAGCCAATGTAACTTGAGAATCTGTTGTATACCTTAGTTTTGTTCTTTTAATAGAAATAACAACCACCTCTGTAGTTTTTCACGTGCTGTGTAATTATCTTTTGCCTCAATACTTAATAATGTCTATTTAACATTGCCTAACCTACACATCTATCAAAGAACTTAGGGTCTTCGTTATTTTATCTGAAACTTGCAACCCTGCCAACAGATATTCTAACTTCCATTTTACATAAGGAAATTGATATAGTAGTCATGCTCTAAAAAAATACAAACATACAGTCATTGTTTGGGGACATTTTATTTAATAATCAAGGGATGATGATGCCAAATCAAATACACTCTACTCCCCCATCAAAGGATCAAGTCAATATAAATCAATCCATAGCTATTCGACTCCCATACATACAACACAGAAATATTTCTATGATTACCTCACCAAGTCATAAACTTCATCCACTGTAATCCCAAAACCATTTCTAAGAAACCCCAAGAAAGCAACTAAACTGCCTAAAATTATTTAGAGCACAAAGATACCTTGGCAATTACCTTATTATAAAAAGTAAATAAATGAACAAATAAAACTTTAAATGCATTGCCAGGGAAATGCCATGTATCAGCTTTCACTTCTTGAGAACTGTTACTACTCAGAGCACACAAATCTCAGTAAATTGCACAACAAGAAAAAATATATATATATTTATATATATTTCTGTTCCATAATGTAATTGCAACTAGAAGTGGCTCCTTTTCAAATACTGTACATCAATTAAAAGCCTCCTATCATGACAGACAACCATAACAAATTTAGCTGAATTAAGCATAGGTCCAGATTTCATGGAGGCAAAGGTTTCTACCTCCTACAGACTCAAGTAAGTCTCTAAATTTCTTTCAGCTTGAGTTAAATGAGAGAAAATGCAATTCATATTTCCAGAAGCAAGAGTAACATATTTTCCAGTAAGTTTCTTGTTCCCATTTTACTATTTTAAGAGTTCTGATCACTCCCAGTGTTTCTGTAAGCAAGATCTGGTTCCTGGTGGCTGATCATTTTCATGGCATGATGCTTCACTAAAACCGTCTCCAAAAACTGTTTTTATTCATATTTAGGTTCAGTGTATTTATCTACAAAATACCATTTCAATGGAGTTGTGCCAATAAAAGAAAAGAGCTTACTAGAATTTCAGTTGACTTTGTTAAAGGAAATTATTTTAAATTAATGTGGCTACTGAACTGCTGCCATCCTTGACCTCAGAAAATATATTCCTTCTAATTTTTGCTGTGAACATTTATTTATTTAAGTTAAATTCCAGCTCATGAATGTTGACCATGAAGGAGGCTAAACCTTCCTGCTACTATTTCATATTCTTTTTCTAAACAAGGGCGACCACATGTTTGCTGCATTAGTATGCACAGCCAGATCACCACCATTAAGTGAAATCATCTATGTATTTTTGGTAGAATCTTTAACAACTTCCACGCCTGTCAGTGAAATGAAACAAGGCTGTTTTGTTTTCAGAGAGCAACAATTTGATCTCTGGTTTACTAGATGGCGCTCAAAATATTTTTCCATATGTTTTTTGCAAAGAGAATCTGACATCAGCATGGTTTACCTTTACCAGTGAATGCAGGCTTTTTTCACCAAACATATCCCAGAGGAAGGTCAGGTCTTCCTGGCTATCCACATGTGGCTGCAGCTGGGCTGGCAGAGCAGCCAACAGCTCATAGAGACCTATAAAATGAAAATAAAACACAAAGCGTAATCTTAGAGTGATCTCATTAATTTCGCTTAAGGTGTGTGTAAATGACGGCTGGAACATGTCATTTTAACTGGATTTGTATTCTGGGTCATCAAGCAAAACACTGCGCCAAAGAAGCAAAGTGAAGTTTTTTGATTTTTCAATTCCAAAGAAGTATGTATTAACAGACAAGCTTTTACCTTTCACGGTTGTCAACATTCTGCAGTCATCCAAGTTTACATAACCCAAGACAGAAAATGTGTACAGGTTTTCAGAAAAAAGAAGAAAACGCATACATTCCTTTCTTTAATCGTTATTACATTTCCCTCACTGCTAGCCAAAGAGTGAAATGAGTCATGAATAGGAAAAACTTCCTTAGGAGAACAGAAAATTGATAGAGTGGTCTACTAAAAAGGCTTTGCAGTGTCCAGAGAGTTCCTAATAACATAGAGCTTCAAAGTATTTGTATAACCTAACATCAAAAATCAAGTTCTACTAAGGAAGACCAAATAATCTGCCCATGGTGCTACATTATTGTAGTCAACAATTAAGAAAGAGAAAGCTACACAGGACTGAGTCTAAATTGGGGATACGTGACGTTCACCTAACTCCCCTCTGAAAGAGTTAAAATAGCAGACACAGGTTCCCATGGCACTGCTCACTGGAAGACTCCTAGGGGCAGACAGTAGCATAGTGTTCCACAGTAGCATGCTCACAAACCATCCATCTCCATCACAGGCCGTCAGACTCCTGTCCAAGAAATGTTGCAACAGCGCTTGCCCGAGACTCTTTAGGGAGGTGACCTGGCAGAAGTCAGTATCAACTCATAGCACATGTTTCATTTTCCAGTGGGATTACATGAGGTAAAAAGGACAAAATTCCTTTTATTTCTGTCTGCTGTCTACAAAAACACCAAGACCTCATGGGACCAGCAACACACGGGACTGCTGTTATTTTGGGTCTGAATAAGTGCTGCTGTTCATCACGGGGACAGCTTTACAAGATATTTAGCTAGCAAAGAATAGTATATTATGGGCTGCTGATTAGTAGATCTATTATCTTCCTAAAGCAGGATCACACCCTGCTAATCAGTGATAATTCACAAGCAAATGCATAAGGTACCACTTTGAAAGTTTGATGAGTAACTTGGGAGATTTGATTAAATTCAAACATTCCTGGGGCTGTACTTAGACCCCACCAAAAAGCTAAAACTCTATTAAAAAAAAAAAAAAAAAACATTTCTCCCAATTACATTCTTAAATATTTTTGATGCTTTACATTTATTCCCTTAAAAACCTGGAATCCTGCCTAAGCCAGCTCTTATTTCCCATTTTGTAAAACTGTTTTTAAAGTATGTCAACCTAACTCAATAACAACATAGGTCTCTCTGTGTGTGAAAATGTGTGTATGTATGTGTGTGTGTGTCTCTGTCTCGTTTCTCCCCCTCCACATAGCTTCAAGATCAGTAGTTACGGTCAGAGGTTCAAAATGTAAAATCATGTTAAAAGAGAGTGGAATTTCATTCTTTTACGACTGATTTCAGAAGTTATAAAAATAATTACCCATCCTTGGTAATATGAGTTAGAGTTCAATTAAGGATAACTAAGTCAGCTGTGATATAACTTACACAGGTCAGTATTCAACATGTTTCATATGTAACTCAGATCCAGTCATTGTTATTACTAATTATTGTTATTAATCATATTATTACTGAAAAAGCAAAAGTTCAGATCAAACAAACATAGATTCAAACCCCATACTTGGGAGCATTTCACATAAGTTATCTGAATCTTGTTTCCCTCATGTGTTTAAAAGGAAATGACAGAAGGCGTAGCTCAGTGGTAGAGTGCCTGCCTAGCATGCACAAGGGCCTGGGTTCAACCCCCAGTACTGGGGGGGCGGAAAGAAATAATTGACAAGTGGTAAAACCGCACAAACTACACACACACACACACACACACACACACACAATAGTACATAGAAAACTAGTGAAATCTGAATAAAGTCAATGGGGTGTCCTTCCATTCTGTGGTGCTATCACAAAATATCACAGGGTAATTTATAAATGATATAAATAATACACATTTACATTAAAGTCAGAGCAAATGAGCAAGAGGGGGCCAGGCTCACTTTTACAGAAGCCCACTCTTGCATTAGCATCAGTCCACTTGTGAGATCAGAGCCCTCATGACCTGATCACCTCTTCTGAAGTCCAGTCTCCCAACATCATTGCATTGGGGACAAAGTTTTCAATACAAGAACTTTCACAGACACATTCAAACCACTGGCTGTTTATTCCAATGGCAATTTCCTAGTCTCCACAACTCTGCTGTAGTTACGCAGGAGGTTATCACTGGGGAAAAGTGGGTGAAAGGTAGAGGTCTCTCTGTATCATCTGTTCCATCAACATGTGAATCTACAATTACCTCAGAATAAAATATTAACTTAAAACAGAAATGGTGGTTTAAAAAAATCATTGTAAGAATTGAACGGAACAGTGCACGTGGCAGCATTTAGTGTCATGGCTGGCAGAATAGGTACCTGATAAAAGGTAATCCTCTCATTTCCTTCATATCCCTTCCTCTAGAATGAAATACCATTTCAACTCAAAGGTTTAAAGTCAAAAAACAACAGCTTAGCCATACATTCCAACTGGATACAATACTACACTGAGAAATAAAACCACCCTAGTCTTTTACATATGGAAAGTGTTAACTTTGCCCAAATACTGCTTCCATTTTGTGGAATAAGTCATATTAAGCTTAAATTTAAAAAAAAATAGTAATTTTTCTGTTAGCAGAAGCTCATAGACCTGAGTTTTCTGGGTTTGACTAGCTTTATGCAATTGTAATTTATATGCTACCACAGGCTGGCACCTAGTGACCACAGCAAGCCTTGCCCTTCAGCTACCATATCTGGTAACCAGGACCAAAGCCAGAGAGATAGAACAGTGTCAACCAGAAATTAAACATGGCTCAAATAAAAAAATAACAGGGTAGAGGTGTGCGCATTCTGAATGAAGACAACACAATCACTTACAAAGAAATATTACAGGCCCTAAAATCCATCTCTGTCCACACAAAAAACTTGATCTGTGTTCTGACATGTTTCAAAAGACTCCTAATTTTCAGCTCCTAGAGTTATAGTAGTGAAGAATGTCACAAAATCCAAATCTTTTTGAACCTGAATATCCACAGAGCAAGAAATGAGTTTAGATAGCAAGAAATATTCTTTGAAATGTTTACCTAAATCGTCTTTGTCCTTGATAAAGAACTGTGATAATGAAAGCCTGCATTTTGCAGTCATTCAAGGTCATGAATGCTTCATTCTGAAAAGCACAGTACCTATGAATCAGGCACTGTGCCAAGCTCTAAAGGTCTAAGACCCATCAGACATGGCTCCCATCCTCAGAAGTTTATAGTACAGAAGACAAACACAGACAGGTCCATTAGTGAGAGGCAAAGGAAGGGGCCGATTCTTAGAAATGAAGAAGACATAAGGAAAGTCTTTACAAAAGTTGGTAACACCTGAGTCTTAGTTGTGGTTTGAATGTGTCCTTCCAAAAGCTTGTTTGGAAATTTAACCCCCAAAGAAAGAGTGTTGGGAGGTGATGACTAATGGGAGGTGATCAGGCCATAAGGCTCCTCCTGCTGCAGTGACCCTCCAGTTCCCTCTATGACAAAATTTAACATCATAACAGCAGCAAATTGATTTAAATCTTCTACAAATTGATTTAACCGAATGTGGGCCTCATGAATGGATTCAGACCTTCATCATGGGAACAGGTTTCTCATCGTGTGAGTTCATTATAAAGGCTAAGTTCTGTCTTTCTGTCTGTCTCCATCTCTGTCTCTCTCTTTTTGCTTTTCTGCCATGTGATGCCACAGTAAGAAGGCCCTTACTATACCGTCCCCTCAATGTTGGAACTTCCATCCTCTAGAACCGTGAGAAAATAAATTTCTATTCATCATAAATCACCCAGTCTTTGAAATACAAGATGCCCTCCTATCCAAGGGGGATATTTTCAAAGATCTCCAGCAGATGCCTGAAATCACAACAGTACCAAACCCTATGTATACTATCACTCCCTCTATATACTCTCTTGCTTTGGGGCCATGATGGAGTAAAACAAAGGCTACTTGAGCATAAACACTGTGATAGCATGGCAGTGGATCTGACAGGCAAGGCCCACAAGATGATTAACAGTTGGGCAGTACACACAGTGTGGATGTGCTGGGCAGAGGGCTGATTCATGTCCAAGGTGGGGCAGGACAAGGTTTCATCACACTACTCAGGATGGTGCACAATTTAAAACGCATGAATAGTTTATTTCTGGAATTTTGCACAGAATATATTTGGACTACAGTTGACCACGGATAATGGAAACTACAGAAAGCAATATCATTGGAAATTACTGTACTTTGTTATAACTGCACAAAATAGACTAAGAAAGTATTTAAAAGCTATGCTCCTAAAAAGCAATACTTGCTGAGCTCTTATATTCAGAGAACTATGCTACTCATTGGAGATACAACTAAAAAGAAAAAACCATTGTCTCATTCTCTCTCATACTCTTTAATGACACAGACTACGTTATAGATGTGACCAAGCATAAAACAATCCTAAACGTAAGGATCTCCTATCTGCCCAAGGAATGACACGAAATATTTTTCTGAATAAAGACATAATTAGGCTGCCAAGGAAATATATCTTAATTATTCAATTACACGTAATTAATAATTCAAACAATTCATTTTTAACAATGTTGATAAAATATTCACACTTGCTTATAGCATTTAAATTATAATTTAATTAGGAACACATACTTTAATTCCCTAAAAAGTGAGATATATTAGTCTAGATGTCTTTTTACCTTACTTGTACATTTCATGTAACCATTTTATTTAAACTCTTCACAATGACTTCCTATCATTGATTCCACTGTTAGTTAGAATATATCATTTTCACCTCTAGATAAATTGTGTAAGAGACAGCATTTATTTTATTACCTACAAGATGCTATCACTAGGAATAATCTGCCTAAAGCTGATACTTTTTCATTTGTCACATACTCCTACAGTTTGCCTCTACAACAGAACCACTTAGTAACTTTAAAAGTATCTTTAATGGCCATGCACCGTGGTCCATGCCTGTAATCCCAGTGGCTTGGAAGGCTGGGCCGGAGGATCATAAGTTCAAAGCCAGTCTTAGCAAAAGCAAGATGCTGAGCAACTCAGTGAGACCCTGTCTCTAAACAAAATACAAAATAGGCTGGGGATGTGGTGCAGTGATCAAGTGTCCCTGAGTTCAATCCCTGGTAGCCCCCCCAAAAAAATATATCTTTAATATCTTCAAGTATGAGATCATAAACCTTCTCCAGGGACTGAAGAGACAGAAACATTCTAGGGGTGCATAAAACTGAGGGGCTAGCAGGCAAGGAATAGCCCTCTGGTGTATCAGCACATGGGGCCTAGAAGTCAACCTGGGGAATGTCTATGGGACTCACTGAGAATCTGTCACTGGGCATGGTACTAAACACAAGGGGAGTGAGTGCCTCTGAACACCCTCACATGGTGCTGTCAACCAGCCCAGGAAGCAAATGAAAAACCACCATGAGGAAAAAAGTGTCCTCCTGCTGCAGTGTCCCTCCAGTTCCCTCTATGACAAAATTGAACATCATAACAGCAGCAAAAGAGAAGCAGGCAATGAAGGATAGATCTGAAGCTAAGAGGCAAAGAAGTGATAAAACTGGCTCAGTCTTCTACAAATTGATTTAACCGAATGTGGGCCTCTTTCGGGTGGGGGAGTCTCTTTTTGTTTTGGTATGGCCTTCTGTTGTTTGGCAAGTGGGGATACAACGAAAAATATCTAGTGACTAGTGAAGGTAGACGTTTTACTAATATGGATTTATTTGAAGGGGAAATACTATTTAATCAAAGGTTTGTATTTACATTTGCTTATTTTAACAGTATGTGAAGAGTTCAGTTGAAGGACAGTAAGTCAAAGTTCTGAGTTTAACAAATGACAAATGAATATTCTTGTGATGGTTGATTTTATGTGTCAACTTGACTGGGCTATGGGATGCCTAGGTGTCTGACAAAGTATTATTTCTGGGTGTGTCAGTGAAGGTGCTTCTTGAAAAGAATTTACATTTGATCCAATAGACTGAGTAAAGAAGATCCATAGTCAACAATATGGTCAGGCATCATCCAATCCATTGAGGGAACAAAAAGGTGGAGGGAAGATGAATTCCATTTCTTTGAGTTGGGACAACTGTCTTCTGCCCTCATCTCAGAAATGGGAGCTCCTGGTTCTGAGGTCTTCCAACTCCAGCAGCCCCCACCCATCTGGCCTCCATCCCTAGTTCTCGGGCCTTCAGACTCACAACACTGGCTCCTCTCTTCTCAAGCTTTTCCCCTCCAGCTGAATTATATCACCAACTTTCCTGGTTCTTCAGCTTGTAGATGGTGGATCATGGGACTTATCAGCTCCTATAACAAGTGAGTCAATTCCCATAATGAATCACCCCTCACAAATACACACACATATATATGTGTGTGCATGTATGCATGTGGGTGTATGGATACTTAGATATACATATCTTCTTTTGTGTTTGTTTCTCTGTGGAACCTTCATATAAATCTGATCAAAAGAGAACTCTCTTTTAACATTAGCCTCTTAACAAAAGCATATTAGTTAAAAAATTAACAAAAACAGATCATGATTTCCCAACATTAAAAAAAAAAGAAGATGGAAAGCAGTATGGAGATTCCTCAGAAAACCTGGAATGGAACCACCATTTGACCCAGTTACCCGACTCCTCAGTTTATACTCAAAGGACTTAAAATCAGCATACTACAGTGATGCAGCCACATCAATGTTTATAGCAGCCCAATTTACAACAGCTAAACTATGGAACCAACCTAAATGCCCTTCAACAGATGAATAGATAAAGAAAATTTGGTATGTATACAAAATGGAATATTATTCAGCCTCGAAGAAAAATGAAATTATAGCATTCTCAGGTCAATGGATGGAACTGGAGAATATCATGCTAAGCAAAATAAGCCAAACCCAAAAAACCAAAGGCCGAATGTTTTCTCTGATAAGCAGATGCTAATACACATTGGGGTAGGGGGGAGAATGAAGGAACTTTGACAGAGGGGACTGAGGGGAGGAGTTGTGGGGATGGGAAGGACCGTGTAATGAGACGGACATCATTACCGTATATACATGTATGATTACACTATCTGTGTAACTCTGCACCATGATCAGCCCAAGGAAGGAGAAGTTGTGCTCCATTTGTATACAGTGTATCAAAATGCACTCTACTATCATGCATAATTAATTAGAACAAATTAAAAAAATAAAAAAAATAGGGGCTAGAGGTATAGCTCAGTGACAGGGCACTAGCCCAGCATATATGGGCCCTCAATTCCCAGTACTATATTAACAATAATAATAAATAATTCTTAAGCAGGAGAAAACAACACAAAGTACAGAGTGGGCAAAAATTTTAGGGGCTAGTTTAGTTCCTGTTACTGATAACAGGATCTAATTGCAGAGAGATGCAAAGATGTTTGAAGATTTTTAAATAGGTCACTGACTCCTACTGTTTGGGAACCAAATCTTGTCACCTCATCTCTTCTTTCTGGAGGAATTTTATATGGCAAATTCTAGTTGTATGTAATCATGAAAAGCAATACTAATGAGAAGGCTTCCAGTACAGTACAAAATCACTCACTCTGTGAGCTAGTTCATTAAGCCATGTCCTCTATAGACTTATGATCTTAATTTAACTTCACTGACTTATTTGATCAGATTTAAATGTGCTATAGCTGGCTTCCCTATAACCATGTTTTAAATCTGTCACTTTTCCTTGAAGATAAAAACTATAGGCTTTGAGGTAATGAATTATTTGATTGGACTTAAATATGCTGTGTCTAACTTCCCTGTAAACACAACTGCCATTATTCTTAAAGACTTAAGACTTTTTCCCTTCGACAACTTGTAGTCCAAATATGTTAAGGCTTCCCAAGCTCTGGGCAACCTAATGGACAGAAGGTCAGTAGCAGTGATTGATGATCAGTTTTAAATACTTTTGATGCTTTTACAACTTCAAAAAATTTGTCTTGCAATTTTTGTTTGCAATATTTAGATAAGAGAGGTACTGTCGAGCTAAAGTTGTTTTGTATCATAATCTTACTATCTTTACATAGGATAGGTATAAGTAATAGGTGTGATCCCACCAAGGATTAGGGAAGGCAGACAATACTGACATTACCCATGAGGACATGTTGAATAAACAATTCACCCAGAGTTTTAATAAGTTAACCAGAAATTAATCACAAAGTATCATCATCTTGTGCTAATTATATATTTCATTACCTTTTTTTTAGTTGTAGATGGACACAATACCTTTATTATTTATGTATTTATGTGGTGCTGAGGATTGAACCCAGTGCCCCATGCATGTGAGGCAAGTGCTCTACCACTGAGCCACAACCCCAGCCCTATTTCATTACCTTTTTAAGATTACTCACCCACTGGACTTTATCACAGTATTTGTAACTGAAAGTAAAAGTCTCATCATCATAGGCAGACCCCCATTAATTTTTCATTTTGCCTACTAAAACTAGCTGTTAAAAATTATGCCTGTTTCTATCCTCTCTCCCCTTTAATCTACCCTCCACCAGCAACTGATAAAGCTTCCTAAGATAATACTAAGCAATAATTATTACCAGTAGCAATCCCCAGTAGCATTGATCATGCATCATATTTGCAGAACTCTGACACTTAGTAAGTGCTTCAGGGGTTATCTCATTTAGTGCTATTACATCTCCATGTTCCAGAAGAACACATATTTACCCTAGTAAGTAGCATATTCAAAACTTAAACTCAGCTCTGGCTTGTGCTTCCTGTAATAATCCTATCATGTTAATCTACTAAAATATCTTCAGCAGCTACCTACAAGAGAAAAATGGAATGGCTTATCTGAGACCCAAAGTATAGATGGATCAAATACTTCAAACAATTTGTGAAATCACAAAAGTAGCAGAGGAAGATTTCACAGAATATTTGGGGGGAAAAAAAAACTTTGAAAAACTTTGAAACTGTAAAAGGCATCCTGCGTAAACCACGTCATGTGTGGCAAGGCAAGAAGCATTAATTGCAAAGGACAACAGTAGCCCAGTATAAGGTGGATCCCAAGAGCTCAGTGGACAGCTAACAGCAGTGATGTGTAAAGTAGCCTGGGTGGGCCACAAGGAGAAGGCGACAAAGGTGCACAGGCCCAAAGGTACAGTGGTTGGCCACACAGGCAATCTGAGGGAATCTGAATTCTCAGTAGAATTGTCAGAAATTTTTTTAAAACAAGATTTTTTTTTTCAGGACAAGGCACTAAGGAAAAGGGGCAACATAACCAGCATGATTGCAGAAAAGGGAGCACAAGAGGTGGTGCAAGAGAGGCCATGGGGCGGGTAGGGGCAGAGCAGGGATCGATAGGGCCTGGCAGGGATGTGCACTGAGGAGTGGAAAGATCTGACTTACAGGACAGAAGGCTACTGAATGGAATGTGGACTGCAGGAAGTCAGGGGTGGAATCTGAGAGCTTTTCTGGAAGGTCAATGGAGTGATCCAGGCACCAGGGGACGGTGGCCTGGTCTCAGGTATTAGCCAGCAGTAGTGGTGGACTTTAAAACAACATACTATAGGACACAGCCATATCAATATTTATAGCAGCACAATTCACAATAGCTAAACTATGGAATGAACCTGGATGTCCTTCAGTGGATGAATGGATAGGGAAACTTTGGTTTATACACACAACGGAACATTACTCAGCATTAAAAGAGAGTAAAATCATGGCATTTGCAGATAAAGGGATGGAGCTGGAAAATATAATGCTAAGTGAAGTTAGCCAATTGTTAAGGTCTGTAAACAAGTCTGGATGGTGCCTGGCATTTTGCCAGAGGGAGTGGTTTGTGAAGTAA
This sequence comes from Marmota marmota marmota, assembly GCF_001458135.2. Taxonomy (NCBI): domain Eukaryota; kingdom Metazoa; phylum Chordata; class Mammalia; order Rodentia; family Sciuridae; genus Marmota; species Marmota marmota. The sequence goes on along the minus strand of NW_026000016.1, from coordinate 11,860,294 downwards.
CGCCATCGAGCCATTAAGTGTGGAGATTCCTTATTGGTTGACTGCTGTATCTATTTTATGTTAATTAGATAAGCTGTGTGGAATATATATACCCCTCGGGTCCTACAATAAACGGCTCCCACTCCTGCTGTATCAATCTACACAAGTTCCTCGTCACCCCC
>NW_026000016.1:11823055-11860113 GCF_001458135.2 Marmota marmota marmota | reverse complement strand
GGTTATTTTGCTGCAGCCGGACTGCGGCAGATGGTGGCCCGTACCGGGAGCCCCGGGACACTCGTGGGTAAGTGACGAGAAAAAAAAAAAAAGCTGCCCATCCCTAGATAGGACAGGAGCAAATCTGCTCGTCCCTAGGCAGATAGGGCGAGAGGAAAAATGGCCATTTCAAAAAAATAGAGAAGATTGATACAGTATGTTTGTGTCTTGTTTTGTCTTGAAATGTTGTATTGCCTTTGTGACAAAAATATAGAAGGGGTATTAAGTAAATTACTAAGGAAAGGAGGCACCCCAGTGGAACCAAGAATAGTTAGGGCATGTGTTGATAAAAGCCCAGGAACTCTAGTCAGAAAGAAAAAGAAAGTTCAAAAGAAGAAGGATTATCAGGAAAAAAGTTGCAGCAAAAGGCTATTACTGAACACTTTTTGTTACCGGATGGTGCGTAAATCGGCATGGTGGCTGCCACGTGCGCGAGCCGGTCATGGCACAGTAAGGACTTTCCAAGCGGTGGCAGCCGGGGAGTGGGACGCCACTGCAAGAGCCCAAATCTAGACTTGACCTGGAGGCACAGTCTCACGGGTTCTTGCTCCCTGTGCCTGGAAGCAGTTTGAGTCCAGGACACTCCCCAGGGCCATCTGGGGCTGCCCAGGACGCTACAGCTGGCAGAAGAGAATTAAGTCCTAGACACACTCTCAGAAGGGATCAATATGGTTCCTGAAGGCCAGGTCAGTTATTATTAAAGGAGCAAGCCTGGCCCCTGAATTTCTCTTCCTTCGTATCTCACCATGTGTTCTCTCCCTCTTGCAAGTAATCCCACCCTTATACCATCCGCCATGTTGTGCACCAAAACTAAGGAGATGCTGGCACCATGCTCCTAAGACCTCCAGATCTGTACGCTAAATAAATTACCCTAATTTGTATATTTTGTTTTAACAACAGAAAATGGACTAGTAACAAGGACTGGAATGAGAATTGACTATTTGGAGTTATTTGTAAAAATGATGACTCACTTTGCTGAAAATAAGTTCCAAACTAAATGCTAACTATGTGACTAGGCCCAAGCATTAAGTACACATGTTACAAAATGTAAGTTTATCCTGCTGAAATGCGTTAAGGGGGAAAAGGATTTCACATAGGCACTAAAGATAGGCAATGATGGTCCCCGTGTATTGGGTAAACAGTAGAGAGATGAGATATGAAGAATGTGGTCACACACCCCTGACAATAGAGAGGACATGGGAAATGACAAAATTATCTGTCTTCAAACAGCTTAATAACTTTCAACATAAAAGTGCGACATGTATTTGCAAGCAACATCAATAATTTGGGGGGTATCAATATTATATGTTCACAATGTACTGACCATATTAGCTTACATAAACTGTATGGCAATACAGGATTGTCATTCTATATCAAAATCCTAACAAGGCTCCAGGTAACCAATCATTTTGCCATTAACACTAAACACACTAAAATAATTGTGGATTCATCTTAAAAAATCCTCCAAATGATGCAGAAATATAATATTAATCATTTTAGAGATGATGATAAATAACTTTCACTTCCCTGCAGACTACCTGTGTTGGATATCATAAACACACCGGAGGTGATCAACTATAGCACACCTGTGCTGTCATACTGAAACACTTAACTGAGAATGTGTCCAACAACAATTGTTCATCCAAACTATTTAATCCCTCTGGATCTCTGTGCCTTTAACTCTTATACTAACAGTGGAAACAAGTTCATTAGATATAGAATCAATATTTTATAAATACAAGCACAGTTATCCTCATTCTTTTTTGCCAAACTAAGAAAATCTTAGCCACATTCAGAGATGGTTGCAAAAACAGCAATATAATGAATCTCAAGGAGTTCTTTTTTTTTTTTTAATTCCACAGGGAACATCCCTATATCTTTAATCAACACACAGGGTTTTGTTAATTAGCATAATATGCTACAGATTATTATTTTTTTATTGGTTGCTCAAAACATTACAATGCTCATGACATATCATATTTCATACATTTGATTCAAGTGGGTTATGAACTCCCATTTTTACCACGTGTACAGATTGCAGGATCACAATGGTTACACATCCATGTTTATACATACTGCCATACTAGTGTCTGTTTTTTAATGACCTTGGTTTAAAGCCTTTTAGCATTAGTTTTCCCAGCAATTTTTCCAAGAGTTCTTGATATAATGAACATTATTCATAAGAAAACTATAGAGAATTCCCACTTACAGGTTCCTGTTACTGTTTAAAATTTGTGATACTTTCATCTTCTATTTCAAAGGATTTATTAATAACAAAGGAAAAAAGATTATAGAATTGGAAAGCCAACAAGGCTATCCTTCACACAAGGATGCCACATGCTCAGAATCAGAAAAACTGCATCAACCAAGAACTCATGCCAAAACCATCACAGAGGTTTTACCATTTGGTAGGAATAATGCCACAAAATTCATCTTTATTGTAGAAATCATCTTTTCAATCATTTCAATAGGATGGGGAAAAGGAAAAGCAAGTAGCGGTGGGAGAAAAAGAAGTCAAGAAATGTATTTACTTCTTACACAGGCAAGAGTAAATCCATAATGCTTTGTAAAAGAGGAAAATTACCAGAGTTGTGTCTGTCAAATGAGAGAACAGTCTTTTCATCAAGATGCCTATAAAGTGGGGACAAACCATCTGGACCACATCAAAAGCAACCCGAAGACAAAGCCAAAAATAAAAGCCTCTAACTGACCAAGTGTTCGTGGTTCAGAAAGCCCAAAGAGAATTAGGCAGCAAAGTATGTGAACTATGATTTTACTAACTCAGATTGAAAATGATTCATATCTGCTTATGCAGACTTGAAGCCCAAATGGAAATAACAGTGTGCAATACAACTTAAAGTTACTGGAGGGCCTGATCAAAATGACAAGTATCCAGAAATGGAGAGTAACAATGACAACAACTTCGAGTGGGTAAGGAGGAGACCACAACCGTCCAGTGGAGAAGTGGCTGCAGTTCAACTGAGATCTTGCAGTGAAAAGGCAGGAAACTGGGGAGGAGGGGGCAGGGCAGACTGGGAAGCAAGATGATTCAGTGGTAAAGGAATGAGTCCTCAGGTTAAAGGATCGAGATGATACTAGGACTGTGCACACATTTGGTAAACAATGTTCCTGTACAATCCCACAGCAAAATGGGGTGTGGAAGAAAAGATGTAGCTTTACTGGTTCTGCATTCAGTCTGAGCTGATGAAACATCGGGTGAAACAGACATGCTAACTACACGATGTCACAAGGAGGGAAGAAGGGCGTCTCATTGTAAGTAAACAAAACAATAAATTTTAAACACATATTAGATATTCATGGCACATTAAGATATGAGTGAGACCCAACACGAACCTTTCTCATGGGGAATCCAGCCCGTATTTTAGACACAGAATCGCAACCTAGCATAGCAACGCCACCTTCCAATCGAGGAGCAACCAACAATAAATACAAACCCTGCCGAGGCTAATTCAGAATAGAAATTCACTCAATAGAAAAAAAGGTTTAAAAAAAAAAAAGCAAAACAGGAAACTCACACCAGTTTATACTTGTTTTAACCTCAACTCTTGATTTCGGAAATGTTTTACAAATGAAGAGCATGGAAAATGTTGCATGTTCCTTCCCTCCACCTCCATAACACTTTTCAAAGAAAGAAATGCCATAATCAAGACATAAGGCATCAAGATACACAATGTTGAGCCTAGAAATTCAAGGGAAAAGATGACAAAAAGGATAGAGCAAATATCCACCTACAAAAACTGTAAAGAAACCTTTATATTGAACCATTCGTTTTCTATTGCTTTTCACTGTATTTGATCAAATATAAATTACTGTTATTAAGCCTAAGGAAATAAACTGAATGCTAAAAATAGCATTAATTCTCCAAACAATGGTACAGCTAAAACCTGAAAGCATTAAAAAATACAGAAGCACGAGCGAGAAAATTTTTTCCAGTTCCAGAAAACTGTTTCTGTAAAAATACAATATTCTGTACAAGACAGTAGTAGTTCCTAAGAGAATAAGTGGCTCAGAATATGATGAAAGTGTTCCCACAGCGAACAATTCACTCTTCTTGCAGATTCCAGATGCTCAACATTCCTGACATCAGAATGGAAAAATTTACTGGTCGTCTAGAGAAATTCAATATCACCATTCTTGTCATATCCCTCATAGCTTCATTATTAGAACAAGTCTGGGGAAGCTATAAACCTATGTTAAATGATAAAAAATATGTCCTCCGTGTTCAATCATATTTGATAGTTAAGCAACCAAAATATTTAAAAATCATATAGGAAAAGACTTGAGAAAACAAAAATAAGTATTTATTTGGTTTTTTCTTAGTTTTTGATATGTGCATTCTGTACAGTATAGACAGGCAAAGAACCAAAACATTTTACTATAACCTAGGGCTAATAAACACTAAAGAACATATATCGACGCCCAGAACAACACTATTAAATTTTATTATATTAATAAAATGGGATACACCAAGCTTTAAATTTTCCACTTTGTCAAAGGTAAAATAATCAGCACTATTTAGTGCCATTCATAGCAGGCCTCAATTTTTCTCATTTAAAGTTGTGTTTTATTCCATAAGTACCTGTAAGACTAAAAGACTTTAATTCAACCCTGACACAAGCAATCTCTTTCTTACACAATCCCTCTATTCTGAATAACCTAGTAGAGCATCTGGCAGGCTAAGTTTTTAAATATACAAAACAATATAAATAATTATAATATTGTAGTTTGCTCAATAACAATTTATCTAATTGCCTTAAAATCTATAAAATCAGGCTGAGTTAACTGAGGGCAAGTGCATACATATACCTGTACTTTCATTTTTTGAAGCTATCTCTAAGCTAGAAATAGTTCCAATTTGTAATTAACTTAGTGCCAGTTTTAATATTGGAACATTATATATCAACAGGAATCTGAAATCTACCAAGACAATCCTTTATATATTTGGACACTGAAACCATCACAAACTCTTTCTGGAACACTAATATTGTGCTGAGAAAGAAAGAAAATATTGTTGTGACAATGAAGCCTACTATAATACAAAACCTAGCAATTTAGACAATTTTAGTATTATGCAGAAGTGTATATGGAAAATTTTGCTATAAAAATAGTTTCTCAATATGACTATTTATTTCATAAGACCACAAATTTAATAATTGACACTCTCTTTCATTTAAATGACACTTTTAATAGCATTTTTCCCTGAGCAAGAAACTGCTAAGGAAGCAAAGATGGGCATTTTCCAAATCGCTCACTGAGTTCCAAGCCTCTGAGGAAACAGTGCAAGAAATTAGATTGACTCTTGTTCCTCGAGGTGTGGCCTGTGGAACATTAGAGGGTCCCAGTGGTCTTTCAAGTGGTCCTCAGCCCATTTCTATTGGTAATTTAGCACTGTCGAAGGAAAAAAAATCAGTACTATTTTGTTCCGGTATGGTCAAATTTACAACAAAATTATGACTTTAACAAAAAATCTGTTCCATTCTCGTGACATGAGGCTATACAAGGATGTAAGGGTGGGTAAGCCATCTGGCTGGAACCGCTCTCAGCCACTGATCATCAAGGCCGATCTGGCTCACATGGCTGGCTAGATGATGTCCTCCTCCCCTCTCATGGATCCATATATATTATTCATCAAAGCTGTACGTTCAAAGAGAATGACCTTCCCAGGTAAAAAGAGGGTATTTCTTTGGTTACAGGTGAACTAGGGCTTGCAGTCCTGCTAGAAGCTCCAGACAAGCTCTCAAGGCCATACACACACTGCAGAGTTTAGGCTTATCTGTGCTCATTTAGTCAACTTCCACTGGTATTTGCTTACTGCCATTGTGTTTGGAAAAATAATATTTTACCCAATTGCAATTATATAAAGATACATATTCCATTGACTAAAATAGACCAAATACTTAGAATTAGTTCACAAAAGCATCAATATATTGACTAAAAATAGTAATGCTAATAGAGTTTCCCAAATGCTAATTTGCACACTGTTTGTTGTTTACAGAGAAAAGCTAACAGGCAGATACAGGCCTGGAAATCCTGTTTTGGAAGGAAACTGTGAAAAATATAAATATGATCAAGTCAAATCAGCAGAAGATAATTCTTTCTGGGAACTACTAAAAAAAAAAAAAAAAGCACACCAAGCTCAGAGTTGCTTTTCCACAATGAAATAAACAAATTATCAAAGGGAAAGAAGGATCATAGGAGGCGTTTTAAAAATGAAAAATGACCACACCATATTTTCATGACATTGACAATAAAAATAAAAGCATATTCTTGCTATTTCAAGTGGCTTCCTTTAATGGCAAATCTCAGTGACATATCGAGTACCTTCAATTGTTAGCAATTTTTAGCAATAAAATATTTCTAATTAAGGTAGATACATTGGGTTTTTTTAGACATAATGCTATAGCACACTTAAGAGACCACAATATGGAGTAAACATTACCTTTATATGCACTGGGAAAACAAAAACTTTACTCACTCAATTGAGATATTTGCTCTAATGCAGTCTGGAACCAAATCCACAACATCTCCAAGGTATGCCTATACAAAAACATCTGAATGACTTAATCAACAAGTTTGATGTATGAGACACATACAGGAATACAACTACCATTAAACACATACATATAGAATACTTATTAAAACTGACCATGCATCAAACCACAAAGTAAACCTAAAGAAACTTCAAAAGACTAAAATAAAGCAAATTCAGCTTTCTGAAAATATTTTTAAATGATAAGGTAAAACTTGGGGATGAATAGTTTCAAAGGTGAACATTAGGAAAAAAAGGCAGACTGAATAGTTGTGAACAAAGTCAATTAGCAAATCCCCAAATTTTATCTCTCAAAAGACTAACAGAACTGAAAAAACTAACAAAATTAAGCAGCGGGGAAGAGAGAGTAAAATTATCAAAATCAGGACCAAATAAGAAGAAACTGATACAGAAACTGCAGACATAAAATGATATTATGAGCAATTTTATTTCACAACAAAGTTGAAAATTTTTATAAAATGGCCTGTCTTAGAAAAAGGAAACTAACCAAAAACTGACACAAGAAGAAATAGAAAGATTTAAGGATATCCTTAATACCTTTAAAATAAATGAATTGTTTACTAAAAATCTTAATTGAAAAAAAAAATCCCAGAACCAAGTAGCCTAACAGGTAAGTCCAACTCATGTAAAAGTTAGTTTCAATGTTTCACAATCTTTTACCCAAGAGGAAAAAAAAAGATTCCACCCATTGCTGGCATGACTTTATGAAAAGGTGATAAAAGAATGAGAAAGGAAATTACAGGCTAAACTTACTTGCGAATACAGATTTTTAAAAATCTGAACAAAATATGAGCAAACCAAATTCAGAAGTATATAAAAAGGACAATAAATTATGACCAATTTAAGTTTGTCTCTAAAAAGCAAGTTGGTTTAATGTTCAAAAAATCAATATAATTTGCTACGTTAAAAATTAACAGGAAGCCAATCACAGGATCATTAAGGTGAATAAATGAAAAGCAAAATTCAATAGCTAATCATTTTTTGATTAATGGAAATGTTGCAAACTAGAAATCAAAGGAAACTTCCTTAAAAAAGGATACACAGGACTTTCAGTTTTTGTCTCAGAGGAGGATAAAGTGGATCCTTCTTCAAGTGTCCCAAATCTGAGCTGATCCTATACCTTTCACCCCAACAAGATCAAAATGGTATACCCGAGGTGCACCAGTGCTAAATCAGTGCCACATCTGCAGTGGCCCTCCAAATCAAACTCCTGGGTCTGTCTCCAAAAGAGTTTGATGATACTGTGGTAAGTGGTAAGTCAAGGATCTGAGGATCACAGTGAAACTATCCATTCAGAACAGTCCCACATTGAGAGTGTACCTATTGCCTCTGCCTTGATCATCAGTGCCCTTCAGGAACCACCAAGAGACAGAAAGAAACAGAAAAACAAGTGAAAATATCCCCTTGGATGAAACTGTCAACACTGCCAGCATACAACACCAATCTTTACCCAGAGAACTCGTGGAACAATTAAAAAGACCCTGGGGACTGCCCAGTCTGTGGGCTCAATGTTGGTGGCCACCATCTCATGACACAGTAAATGACATCAACAGTGGTGCAGTGGAATGCTCAGCTAGTTAGGAAGTACAAAGGAACACAAATAAAGGATCATGTGACAACAAGAAAGGGGGAGAAGGATATACACACTGAACAAACATGACAAAGAAATGCTGAAATGATTCCTTTGAGATATAAAACTAAAAACAATGATGCACACTCTTACCACTAACACCACTGTCATGAAGGTCCCAGATGCTGCCATTGCCAGCCAAAAGGAAAGGCCAGTCTTTATAAGAGTCACCATGAAGCACGTGGATAGCTGTATGGAAAAATCATCCTACCTCACACCTCACACCTCACACTAAAATCAATTCTAAAGTCTTAAAACTAGTATACAGAGGGAGAAAGCAATAACTCCATGGTCTTAAGATAAGGAAATATTTCATGCATAAGATATAGGAATCACTAATGCTAAAGGAAAATGGTGCCCAACTACATTGAAATTAATAACTTCTGGGCATGGAAGTCGGGGAAGACAGCATAAAGAGTGAGAAGACAAGCCACAAAAGAACACATAAAGGCTGGTGGTATTTGAGGGAATCTAATTAAGGATGAGTTGCCATTGAAGATAAATTTAATTTGGGTTTAGTGGGAATGTAATTATGTAGTGGGCTTAGTTACATAGTTCCTTAGTGCTGTATATGTTTAACTTATTGTTAGCCATCCAGTGGAAAAAGATTTTGAGGATTATTACAGCAGCCCACTGTGCTGACTAAGTTGGCTTCATAACACAGGATGCGGGTCCAGAGTATGTACCATTACATGACCATGTTCTGTAGCCCCCAGCACCAGAAGTATGCGGGTAATTTGAAGCATACTAAGCCAAAAGGCAGTTTGTAAAGCTTCTATCAATCATTGAAGTTTTATAAAATTGTATGCTGAGGAATCTATTCTCATTTAAAGCTAGTCAAAACAAATTCTCTTCTGTCAGGAATATATTCAATAAGGCACCATTGATCATTTTTAAGTTGGGTATCATACAAAGAAAAATTTAATCAGAATTTCTGTGTGAAGTTGAATGCAGCTTACCTCCAAACTATCAAGAGTAAAATAATAAATAAGGATTGAATTGTTTTTCTCTTAAAGACCGTATAATACATGAAGAAGTGATCAAAGAGCAGACAGCCAGAAAATATAAAAGTGTGTCAAGCAATTAATTAATAAAAAGATTATGGTTTTTCATGGGTTTTAAAATAATCATATGTATCTACTTTTCATTCTAAATGAATACTTTCAGCCTAAGAAAATCTACATAGCTTAATTCCATTTATAAAGTTCAACAATGAGCAAAATTAAACCATATTGACCTGGAATCATAAGCTATGCATTATGCATAGTGTGGAGTACGAATCTTTTCCATTTTCCCTGCCCATCTCAAAGGAGGTCACCACTTAGAAGCAGTTGCTTTCAAGGTGTTCAATTTCTTAACCTAGGTGGTGGCCACATGGATGTCATGAACACTTTTAAAACTGCACTTGTAAAAGTTTTACATACGTTTCTGTACATATATTACGTTTCACATTATATGTTTATACAAATCATATTTAATGAAATTATAAAACTAAAACTAACATGGGTGTTATGTGGGAAAGAAATGATTCCATAAGATTTTTTTAAAGTATGGCACCGTTACAGGAATAAAAATAATATCAACTCTCTAGCTGATGAAAGCTGTTTCCCATGGGTTAACAACTCTGATATTGCTAGATATGTAAACTGGACTTGAACTTAAGATTAAATAGACTTGTCATGGATAGGAGGGGCAAGTTTTTTAACTGCTACAGAAAGAATTTACAGACAAGCAAGAGAAAAAGGCTAGAATGATCCATTTGCTAGAAGATCAGAGTTGGAAACTTCAGTCAGAATTTATATTAACTTGATATAGCTATAGCTGATCACACATAGACATGTTCATTATATAGATGTGGAAATTTCTATACTATCTTTGTAAATTTTCTATAACTCTAAAATTACTACAAAATTGGTTTATTAAAAATTTCTTAAGATACTGGCCTTCTATTTATTTACTTATTAAATTTACTTATTAACTGTACATAAAAAGTGGGATTCCTTATAATATATTCACACATGTACAAGCATAATTTAGTCAATTCTACTCTTTCTCCCCCTTTCCATTCCTCCTCCCTCCCTCTTTGAATCCCTTCTTTGACTCTACAGGGATAAGTGGAGGGAAGGAGAGGGAAAAGGGAGATACCAGGGAAAGAAATGGAGCACATTATATTATATGCATGTATGAATACATCACAATGAACCCCACTATTACCTATAACTATAATGCATTAGCAAAGCCAAGAAAAGATGTCTTAAGATAAAATCAGTGGACCATTATAGTCAAGAAAGAGAACCCAGATCGAACGTGATGTTGATATGTGATAGAGGAGCTACTACAAATTTATGTGGAAAGAATGAAATGCTGGCACTACTGACAATCCATGAGAAAATAAAATTAGACTAACATTATATTAAATAATTGCCTCTATGCAGTTGGATTAAAATTCCAAATGTATAAAAACCACTTGCCATATACAAAATATATAACCTAGGGCTGTGGCTGTGGCTCCATGGTAGGGTGCTTGCCTAGCATGTGGGAGGCACTGGGTTCAAATTATTAGAAGAATATGTATATGATCTTTGGACAGGAAAGGCCTACCTAGGCAAAAGAATAAAAAAAAACTAAAGATTGACTTTACTACATTAAAATTTTCAACTCTATGAAAGAAATTATACTATTTCAGGGGCAAAAAGGACAAACATTTGACCAGAAGAAATGGTGTACCGTCTCTAAGAACCAAAGAATATGTAAAATAAAAGTGAAGAAATTCTGCCAATAAATTAGAAAACGATAAGCCAATACCAAGATGGTAAAAGGATTTGAATACCTAAATCACCATTTAGGTCAGCTTTTTTGATGCTGTGACTAAAAAGTCCTGACCAAAACAATTTTAGAAGAGGAAAAGTTTTTTGGGAGGCTCATGGTTTCAGAGACCTCAGTCCACACAAAGCTGGTTCCATTCCTTGGAGCTTAAGGTGAGGCAGAACATCATGGTGGAAGAGTGTGGCAGAGTGAAGCGGCTCATATAATGATCAGGAAGGAGAAAGAGACCGCTTGCCATATACAAAATATATAACCTAGGGCTCAGTGGTAGGGTGCTTGCCAAGCATGTGTGAGGCACTGGATTCAATTCTCAGCACCACATATAAATAAATGAAGGTCCATCAACAACTAATAAAATATTTTAAAATATATATATATAAAAAAAAGACATGCTCTCCCCCACAGTGACCCACATCTTCCAGCCACATCCTACCCAACATCACTTACCACTTAGTTAATCCATTCAGGGGATTAATTCACTGATTGGGTTAAGGCTCTCATAACCCAATCATTTCGCCTCTGAATGTTGTTGCATTGTTTTATACATGAGCCTTTGGGGGATATCTCACATCCAAATCATAACAATCACAGAGGAATGAACAGGTATTTTCATTTGTTAAAATCCTCAATGTCAGTAGTAATGCACCTTTAACACTTAAAATACTGTTTTTACCATTAGGTGGTAAAAATTATAGAGGCTAAATATGCTGAATATCAGCAAGAATATGGGAGAAAGGAACTTTAATGCAGTGTCCATAAATAATTAACTGGTTTAACTAGTCTGGAGGACGATTTGATGGTACAATTTGATGGTATCGTTAAATGTGCACATCTTTTCTCCCAAAATATTTACAAAAGAAGCAGAACCAGGGTTTCATTAATAATAGTATGGTCCACTACCTTGTGATAGTATGAGAAACTATGAACTAGTTCAAAAGAATGAGGTAGATATATAGATGTGTATAGGAATAGATATATAGATAAATATACATAAACACACACACTTTTATAGTGACTATATACCATGGAAGTACCTCTCCAAGACATACTGCTTGATACAGAAAATAACAAGCCATAGCATATAAAAAAATCCATGACTTTAAAAAAATTCAAAACAATGTATTTATGTACACTCATATCTGATTAATTTTTTGTTAGTTCGTGGTTTTCTGGTGCTGGGGATCAAATGCAGGGCTTTCTGCATGCTAACGTGTGCTCTACCACTGAGCCACATCCAAACGATGTAAGTGTTTAATGCATAGAAAATTCTTGGAAGCTTCTATCAAAATGACAAAGAGACGGGGGAAAGGTAGTTGTTACCATGTTGAACTTGTATAATTAATTCTTTCTTCTTAGTGAAATAAGTAGGAAGGGACTGAGGAGTGAATGGTAAAAGTGTTACATCGAAAGCATCTTCCCAAATAAGTACTGAGAGGTTGGGGCATGCTGTCCGTTGGGTGCCATTCCGTCAGTTATACTCTGTTCTGCTGGAGACCTGATGAGGGGTCAACATCAACCATATTGCTAAGCAACAGGGCTTATGGTAAAAATGACCCCAGATGGCCAAATGCATCTGGACAGGGAGGACCTATAAGGGAACTACAAACATCTGATGAGAATACCACACTTAGGCGCTCTCTTAAGTGCACTAACCTTGGAACAGTGTCTTCTGTGCCTGATTCGAAACCTACTGGGACATAGATCAAAAAATACCATAAAGCAGAATGTCAATCGGATGGTACTTTAGATACGCACTAAGTGAGATGGTATGTGTGGAAAAGCTCTTTGTAAATACTAAGTAGCCTGTGCCATTTTTCATGACTGACACCTAAACTGCCCAATAAACCATAAATGCACCTTTTTAATCATGTTTTGAGTTATATGTAAGCAAAACCACTTTGCATTCAGTTAAAATAACACTTTTTTTGATGAAAAGCAGGGCATAAAACACAACTATAGTAAATTTATGGTTCAAATAAATTTTATCTATAATTCTGAAACCACTATGGAAAGTTTAAATCATTCATTTTTATATAGAAGAACACAAATGTGAGAATATATAATAACTAAAAAGAGGAAAAAATTCCAAAGGAGCTGTTTTCCAAATTAATATCTTGACAAAGAAATATTTTATATAACTTAACAATCAAAATTTCTTCCTGACAAAAGCTAGTGTAAATCTATCTGGGGGGGGAGGGGAATTCTTGATAGATAAAGATGAGACAAAACTTTTCCAAACTGTTAGTATGGAAATGCCAGAAAATAGCAAAGAATGATATCTGCAAACTGTGCAAATAAAAATGCCAATGTAACATAATAACAACACAAAATTACATTTGTAACTCAGCTGTTTCTGAAGATAAAGAGCAGATGATTGGAATGGTATAGGCTGAAATAGCTATGTCAGCTGGTTGGAAAATAGGACCAGTAGGACCAAATTCAGCACAGCCAGTGTGACAGAGAGGAAATTTTTTTAGTCACAGTATGCCACCACTTCTTTCAAGGGGTCTTCAAAATGCAAAGCAGAGCCTTCAACCATGTGCACTTTTTTTTTTTTTTTTTTGGTTATGGGGTTGAGAGGTGGGGAGGATACTGAGGATCTAACCCTGTGTCTCTCTCACACATGCTAAGCAAATGCTCTAGCCCTGAGAATGCCCTGGTCTCCCAGACACACATCCTTATAGGCATCCAGGGGAAAAATCACCATATCTGAGGAATACCAGAAGGACCTTCAAGGGGCATCTGCCACCCCCACTGCATTCCCTAAATTAGATCAGAAAGGGGCAATTTTACATTCACATATGGGATATTTTTTCTTTTCTTGGAAACATTCACTCTATGCATCTCTAAATCTTAGAAGTGAAAAGATGAAATGTGTTTATGAGTTTTAATTGAATTCCTCAATGACCTCTATCAATTTAGAGATAGGCATCACGTCTGGAAGAAAATAGAGGAATGGAATAGGGAGGATGTTTTCTTCTTTAAAGAAAAAATAAAGTGAGAGGTCTGAAGCAAAGGCGGCAAAAAGTTTATGTCTGTTGTTAAATCTGTGTGGAGGGCAACACAGGTAGATATCATGGAATTTGCCAGAATTTTCTGTTTATTTAAAATACCTCATTTTTAAAAAGCAAACACACAGCACTACTCCAAAAGCAAGACAATGTGAGAACACCGACACAGAGCACCACAGGACACCACGACCTGGATAGAGGAGCAGCCAGAGAGAGGCCTCCGGTAACTTTTCTACCAAGGACACGTCTAGGTTGGTTTCATGCCCCTCGTGTTGGTCACAAAGAAACAGGCATGAGCTGTTGGTGCTTTCTTACAGCAATGCTGCCTCTCAGCCCAAACAAGACTGGAGTAGGGGTGGAAGGAAATCGGCCCCTCTTGGCTTGGCATACCTGTGTCACTAGCAGATCCTGTGGACAGAGCTGGCATGATGCAGGCTGCGGGTGAGGGAACCCTCCACACACTTACGCCTCAGAAAGCCACGGGGAGCTCCAGTTCAACCGCCTGCAGCCACGCTGTTGCCCAGGATTTATATGTTTGTGAGCCCTTTCTAGAAAGAAAAGAAACGTTTAGATATTAAAAAAAAAAAAAGAATATCATTAAAAGGCAACATTCAACAACTAATTCTAAATTCTTGTTACCACACACTACCAACGAGATCACAAGAATTCTAACAGAATTTCTTCTACAGACAACATGCAGATATTCAGTAAGAAAGCTTCTGATTCTGATGTGCAATTTCTAATTGAAAACAGGAATGCGCTTCACGCATGTACCAAGGCTTCCTTAAAGATTTTTACATTTGGTCTGGGGGCCGCTGATGGGACAGATGGAGAACTTTAAGAAGCTTCTGTAAGTCGATGCCATTCTAAAATTCCTTTCCTCTGTTATCATAATTCAAGCTATAATTCTTAAACGCATAACCAAGACCATATGAATTGTCAGCAACCTATAACTAATTACATTTTTTAAAAAGCTCATTCTAATATGATGACTACAAAGTTTTCTAACTGAAGTCTTGCGAAGAACCTTGAAAGGCTTTTTTTTTTTTTTTTACTAAAATTGAAGCAAGAAATTATTACAGATTTCCAGAGTGTTAGTAATTTAAACTAAACTTAATGATCCAAGCTAATAAGTAAATTCTTTTAGTAAAAACTAGGCTTTGATGTATCTTGGAAAATGTCAACTTTTTTTTTTCCCAGTAACTATCCTAAGTTTATCCCAAAATAGGCAGTATAGGCAATATAGCATAACAGCTGAGCACCAGGGCTCTAGAGTTTGGTTTAATCTCTAATCCTGCTAGCTCTGTGATTTTGCACAAGTTTTTAATCTTATTAAATAAGGCTTAATTTCCTTACAAATGAAGACGATAATGCAGAACTGTTGATAATTAAATATGCTAAGACATACAATATAGTGTTTCATACACTGTAAACAAACAATAAATGTAATATGACCAGGGCTTTTTTAAAATTCAGGTAATCTAATTATAAAATTCAAACATAAAAGAAAGTAGCAAGATTAAAATTTACACTGACCTAACACCTAGAAGGAGGCCATGTGGTTTAAATTTGGATCACTGCTGCCTAATAATGGAAAATACACTCCATTTACACTTTTGTAGAACTCAGAACTACACAATGCACTTATGTTCATTTTCAAATGCTTTTGCCCCAAATCTCTATAACAAAGTCAGTCATTTGAAAGCATATTTTAACATATATAAGGACAACAGGAAAAACAGACACTGTAAACACTGGAAAAAGTAGCTCACTTTAATTCCTAAAACCTTTTAAAGTTGCTGATTCATATTACAGAATAAAGAAGAGTTTGCCAAATTTTACTTGAAAAAAATCCAACTGTAAAAATCCCATTAAAGCCTTCCAAATTAACTTTTTAATCGTCAAAGTGAAACTTAGTATAAAAAATTCACCAAATAGTCTTTCTTAGACTAAACTATCTGTTGTGATGTCTTGAAATCTGCTTCATATAACAAAGGTTCGTGTAGTTAAAAATGCACACAAATTCATACAAAGATGAGTGCTGATTAAAAATATGAGGGCAATTATTTTAAATACCAAATGAAAATATAAATCACTAAACTAAAAATTTTAAATGAGAGAAAAAAGACAAAGCAAAGTTTCATTAATGCTCAGCTCAAAAGATATTTTCCCAATGATTTTAAAAAGCAACTTTGCTTTGGTTGCATAAATTATTCCAATCAGGACTAAGATTCAACTACATGAAAATATTCCTTATATAAAGCAAGGGTAGAAATGAAATAATTCATACACAAAGCAAGTCCAAAATAGACTACATATAATTTAAAGACAGCAATCAATTAATGGACTTTTATTTGCTCAAAGGAAAAAGAAATTAAAAACAGTTAAAATTTGAAAAGCATATGCACATACATTTCTATCATTAGAGCAATATGTATGTATGTACATTGGCAGGCATTTGTTATATGTGCATGTGTGTCTAATTTAAGCTCTTTATGCCTTGAGAAAAGTCATAATTTGTATGGTATAGATTGCCACTGTAAGTATAGAAATGGATATATAATATACAGTCAATACTATGCAACCTACAGTTTCCTTATGGTTTAAAGAATTTATAATATTTTGCTTTTATAATCCATATATATCATTTAAATTAACGTGCTTTTATCAAACAATTAAAATGTGAACAGTGGGGAACATTTCATTGCATTAATACTAAAGAAAACCTTAAAATCCACACCAAAACATCTGTTTGAGCAGATATTGCCACATGTAAAAGAATTTAATCTCTCTCATTTTTTTCATAATG
Source organism: Marmota marmota marmota (assembly GCF_001458135.2). Taxonomy (NCBI): domain Eukaryota; kingdom Metazoa; phylum Chordata; class Mammalia; order Rodentia; family Sciuridae; genus Marmota; species Marmota marmota. The sequence goes on along the minus strand of NW_026000016.1, from coordinate 11,843,227 downwards.
AACATTCAGGGTAAATTTTTCCAAATCTGTGTATTTACTACACTGTAATTATCATCTAAGTATACATTCTGCCAAGTAATTATCTTCTCAGAACATACATGTAGATTTTTAAAATGGTTTGATAGAATCCTAATCAGCAAAATACTTAACATTTTGTAGAACAAAGTTGTGATGCTGGGTTTAACTTTCAAATTGAGTTAAATTTTTGTGTAACAACGTTATTTTCTTTGGCTAAATTTATTGAAAATGCTTTGGAATTTGTCAGAACCCAGCCATAATTATTACTGACTGTTGTATGGAATCGATTTACTACAATACAAAAATACCAGCTGTTACAGTATGTCCTGAGAGGGATTACTGAATATTCTTAAATTGAAGTTCAATCCATCTTTCCATAAAAAAAAGACCCAAAGCCAGGAACATAACAGCTGTATCAAGTACACCTGAAGCATTTACAATACCCAACAGAACTATTACAATCCTCCTTTTAAAAGGCTTATTTTTGAAATTTCATTATTCCAGTTGTACCTTGCTTCTATATATCACACTGTATCAGGTTCTTCCGGCATTGATCACGTGGAAACAGTGAACTACCAGAAGGTGTATGAGCTTTCAATGCTCAATTTCTACTGTCCCTGACTAACCCTCAATGCTCCTGTGCCACTCATGACATCTAGTGGCCAACCAGAGAAATGCAAGTATCTGGAACAGGAAGTGGTCTGCGTTTTCAGTAATTCAAGAATTTATTTCATTCCGTCCAGTGACATAGTCATTTGCATATTTTTTATTAATGTGAACACACACAGTTAATGAATACAAATAAGAAATTGAGAAATTTCCAAGCACATTCCCTTCTCAATTGGGGGAGGTGTTCAAGAATATGAAAACTTTTAATTAAATGTCATCACAAATAACCTCTTTAAGAATTATATTAAGAGGCTATCACTTCACAAGACAACAACTATAATCAGAAATCCAACTGCAGATTTTTTCACAAGGTGAAAGTACTATAAAGTTGCATTTTTAAATAGCAATAAAATAACACAAAAAAATAAATTATCACAAATTTTTTCTTGAAAGTTCAATTTGAAAGATTCATTAGCTATATTTTCCAATGCAAGGGCAGACTGACATCTGTTAACTTTACTTGAATCTTCATAAATCCTATCTGTAAGAATATGAAGGAAGCAACATATAGCTAAATGGCATAAATCTGCTTACATGAAATAGTATTTATACCTTATATACTAGTGCTTCTCAAGGTGTGGTAGTCTCCAAGACCTTTCTAGAGGGCTTCTTGAGGTCAAATTATTTCTAGAAATATAGTGAGATGTTATCTGGCTTTTGCACTGTCAGTATGTGCACCATAGTAAGTGAGACCACTGGCACCTCAGCATGAATTAATACAGTGGCACTGAACTGAAGCTATTCATGGTTCACTTCCCAGTACTACAGGAGGGGTAGCGCAGGTGGGAGGGAGGAGGAAAAGGGTTGCTGTAGATTATCCTTAATGGAATAATGAAAATCAAAAATTAATGGACTATTAACTTATTTTTAATATTCTCTGTGATAAAATGGAAAGTACACATAAAGTACTATTGCTGGGAACAAAGCAAAGGCTAGCTCAAGAAACATTTGTGTAATGATTTCAGTTGTGAACTAGCTAGTCACTTTTTTCACGGGTGCTATTTTTACTTCAAAAGAGCAAATGAATGCTAAACCTTAGTAATTGTGCATTTGACAGACATTTCCTTGAACATGAATGAAATGAGTCTGTAACTTCAAAGAAACTAACAGTATGTGTTGCTAATGATAAAACGTGAGCTTCCAAGCAAAAATTTTATAAAGTTTGCATCCACCAGAAATGGCCCTCTCTTTGCATGGTGTGCACCAAGTTAACCAAAACAAATGCAAAATATAGGTAAATGAGTCTCCACTTTGCCTGGTTCTATCAGCGTTCCAAAACTCACAGGCTTTTCTGAGAAAATCAGTGGTGGTACTAACCAATGTGACTTTTTCTTTTTTTTTTTTTTTTGATACTGCGGCAATATTTGGAAGACCTGTATAACTCAGTGAACTTACATTTTCCTATTTTCTAGTAATACATTAGAAAATCATTAATGAATAAATTCATGTAAAGCACAAGATAGATTTAAAGTTCCAATACAATAAGTTTATTGATGTTTTCCAACTCTACACTGCAGCTTGTCCTGCCATGTGCCATGTTTTGCTGTAATAGAAAAATATATCCACAATTGACTGAAGAGGCTACCAAAATCATCCTACAGTTCTGTGGTAGGTTGGCTTTCCTCATATCTTTCAACCAAAACACATGATACAAATTGAGCATAGACATAAATCAGAAAATAACTGTCTCCTGTTAAGCCAGGAATTAAATAAACTTGCAACTCACTAATGTTTTTTTTTGTTTGTTTTGTTTTGTTTTGTTTTGGTAGGGGAGAGTTATTTTTTATAAAAATGTTATTTGTGTTAACAAGTTTTAATATTTTTTTAAAAACTAAACCTAGTTAAATTTCCAGTGTTTAATATTGATCAATACAGCCCACATAATCAAACCTCTTTAGAGTCTTCAAATAACTTTTAAGAGTGTCAAAGATCTGGAATCCAAAAGTGTTGAGAATGGCTATTCTAAGCCAAATCCCAGCAAACATTTTCTGGGAAGGACCAGACAGGAAACACTTTGGGCTTTGTAACCCATATGGCTTCTGTCTCAGCATAAATAACAGGCATGTGAGCGTGACTATGTTCCCATAACCCATTCATTGCCAAAAATGGGGTGTGCTGACCACAGTTCTATATGCTTGCATCCTACCTGCCAGTGACTTCAAGATCTAAAAGCAACATGCTTGTAACATTTTTATTGGTTATCATGGAAATAATAATAATAGTGCGGTATAAAACCAGATGCAAAGTAAGAGGGATGGAATTTTTTAAGATGCACTTCCTAATCATCAACAAAATTAGACTCCAATTTTGGCTATCCTAAGAATCTTGTGCTCACGGTCACTGTCCAGCATGCTAACAGAGGATCGCCCCGCATGTTGCTAGCCCAAGAAGACATCCAAATTCAAAGTCTGAAGTACAGATTCTAATCAAGGCATATCACTTTCACACAACTGTAAAGTAGAAAAGTGTTGAGAGCCACAGCCAAAGGGGCCCCAGCAAACTTCCAGCTGCCAGCAAACTTCCAGCTGGCAAACTTCCAGCTGCCGGCTGATGATTGGCTCACAGCGGCCCCAGCAACATCTAGCTGATTGGCTCCTCGGCCCCAGCAACATCTAGCTGATTGGCTCCTCTGCGGTGATGCTCATTGGACTGTTTCCCTGCCCTTTCAGACCACGGAGCTGCTCATTGGGGGACTTTTTTTGGCTCCGCCCACGTGACCCAGCCAATCGGCCTCAAGAGCAGGAGGATGGTGGGAGGTGAAGAGAGGCTTGTGTGGGAGAGAGAGGCTTGTGGAAAGCCGGTGGTGGCAGTTGAGGCTCTGAGGATTTTTCCTGAGAGGCTGTTTTGTTTGGCGTGTGTGGTTCTAAAAATAAAGTTAGTTTCTTTTGACAAGTGGCTCCTGATTGTGCCCAGCCAGACTGCGGCAGAAAAGTGAAATTTTATGAAGTGAATTATCCTAAGTTGAGAATTATCTGTATATGTAGGAACCTTTAAAATCTGCTTACAGCTGCCAAAGTGTTCAGATGTTGTTTGTAAGAAAATATGCCTTATACAACCCAAACCCAAAATCCTAGTTTTAAGGGGGAAAAAAGGAACAACTGTGAAAGATTAAAATGCCCCACATTTTTACAAACTCAACAGGGTTCAAGTGTTATGGAATGTGAAACTAACGTATCTTCTTCCCACAAATGGAAAGGGAAATACCAAAGCAACAGAAGAGAAGCATCTCATCCAAAGAATCCTATAAAGTTTTAAAGACTGAAAGGAGGAACGGGAGGATAAGCTGCTTTATAAACTTAAGAGACCCAGGTTTTCACAGGAAAATCGGCCAGGAGCCCTGGTCCACTCACAAGGAAGGTCATCCACTAGGAGCGCTTTCCGGAGAAGGCCCACACTGCCTGCCTCGTTCAGCTGTCCTTCCTGGAAGCAGAGATGGAATGGATGACCTCCAGCACAGCAGCCAGTGCACGAGGACTCCAGTTTTCCCCTCTCCTCAAACAATAGTATCTACAGTGCTGTGCCCACCCACCACCTCCTCACCAGACCACTGTCACTGGTTCACTTCCTACCACCTCGTACTAGAATGTCTCGGCTTCTTCTTCAAGATCACCCTGTTAGCCATCAATGACTGCTATTTTCACTGTGCCATGCCTTCCTCTAATTTTGGCTTTTTTCTTCATTGTTGGGGGCAGGGAAGAATGATACAGCTCTTTTGTGACATTTTCTTTGAATAATTCTCAATTCCAGATCCATCTCAGCATTCTACTGGCATTCTGTTAGATCCTCTCTACTGGAGAAACCAATTTTTACAACCATTTTTTATAATTAAGGTACACAAATGTAATTTTATGTTTTGTTCAACTTATATCCCTCATAAGATTTCCTTGAAGATGGAACCTATGTTACACACCCTTAAAAACTGCACAATGGTCCTTCTATGATCTGGATGTTTTGCGCATGGTCCCCGAGTGTTCACGTGATAGAAGCTTGGTCCCCACGTGGATGTATGAAGCAGTAGAACATTTAAGAGGTATTTGCCTCGTGGAGATAATTACGTCATTCATTAGGGGCATCACCCTTGGAAGCGATCAATATTGGTTTCTTCTTCCCATAGGAAGAGGTTATGATAAAGCAAGCCCACCAGAGGCTGAAATGTAACCAATACTGTGAGGTAAATGAAACTCTTTACTTTATAGAGCACCTGGCTTTAGGTAATTTGATATAGCAACACATAACACAAGGACCTGGACTAATACAGGTTCCCATTTATAAATACTTCAATAAATGGCCAACTCCAACCTTCCAAAACCTTTATCTTTCAGGTCAAAGTGGCCTCATTCTTTTGCTTATGGGGAGTTAGTACAGCAGAATATAATAGCACAGATTTTGAAATCAGACAGACCTAAGATCATATCCCAGCTCTGCCTTACTTACTATAGGACCTTGGCCAAGCAACTTAATGAAATGAAATTATGCCTGTATAATAGTAAGTCAACAGATGATAATTTCTATTAACACTTTCCAATCTCATTTTCACCACTATTTCCCACTTCCTCGAATCTAGCAAACTTTTAGAGATCCTATGATGAAAAGAATACATGCTTTGGTAGGAAACAGACCTTAGTTTTAAAATGTGAATTTGGGGCATAGTGGCTCACACCTGTGTTGGGAGTCACCCTGCTCCAAAGACTAACTTCCTCATCCCCCGAGAAGAGCTGTCCAATGGTGAGCCCTGCTGGCTCATATGATCCTTACCCACCAATCAGACTAGCCCTGCTGGCTCACATGATCCTTACGCACCAATCAGACTAGCCCTGCTGGCTCACATGATCCTTACCCACCAATCAGAAAGCACCCCATGCCAACTGTCAATCCGTTCAACCATTAAACTGTCATAACTGTCAAACCACACCCGGCTCTATAAATATGCAGAGCTGTTCCTCAATAAACGGGCATTTTCTCCCACGACGAGCCTTGTTCATTCTTTCAACCTGCAATCCCAACTGCTTGGGAAGCTGAAGCATGAGAATCACAAGTTCAAGGACATCTAGGCAACTTATTGATATCCTATCTCAAAATAAAAAATAATAGGGGCTGGAGACACAGCTTGTTGGGAGTCACCCCAGCTCCAAAGACTAACTTCCCCATCCCCCAAGAAGAGCTGTCCAATGGTGAACTCTGGTGGCTCACATGATCCTGCCATCCAATGGTGAGCCCTGCTGGCTCACATGATCCTTACCCACCAATCAGACTAGCCCTGCTGGCTCACATGATCCTTACCCACCAATCAAAAAGCACCCCATGCCAACTGTCAAACCCTTCAACCATTAAATTGTCATAACTGTCAAACCACCCCCGGCTCTATAAATATGCAGAGCTGTTCCTCAATAAATGGGCATTTTCTCCGACAGCAATCCTTGATCGTTCTTTCACAGCTTAGTAGTAGAGCACCCGTGGGTTCAATCCTCAGTACTGGAAAAAAACGGACTCTACCACTTATTACATGTACAAGTTACAAAATATGAAAGGTTAGAAACCATATAAAATCATTTAGAATATACATAGGAATGGTGGTGATGGCTTTCATTTTCTAAGTACATACAATTCCCAGACATTAGCTTAAAAACTCAACATATATTGTTGAATTCTCATAATAATCTTGTTTAGAAAACACAATTTCATGTCTTACAGATGAGGAAACTGAATTTTGAGAAATTTGCCCTATGCCCCAGCTTGCAAGGATTCTAATGTCAGGTAATATGAATCCAGTGCTCACACTTGTTCATTACACTACACAGTGCTGCCTCTTAACTCTAAACTCCCTCAATCAGTTTTCTTGTTTATCAAGGAGAATTAATATCTACGCCTCATTCACTTATTGTGATGACTAAAGAAAACTTGCAAGATGTTCAGACATTAGGTTATTCACACCCTTTATGTTTTGTTCAACTTATATCCCTCATAAGATTTCCTTATTTCCAACTTATATCCATCATAAGATTTCACACACACACACACACAAAATAAACAAAATAAACCTTTCCATTAATATCCGTGAGTTTAACCTGTTTAAAGCTGCCCAGGTCACATCCACATCCTCTAGTTTGCTCCTCAGGAACCTTATTATCATGCCTTCTCTGATTAATCCAAAACATCAAGCCGGTTCAGAAAACAATCTTCTCAGTCTTCAATCTTTTGATCTCCAATACTTAGGTCTAAAATACACCTACAGTTTCATAACCTATAAAAGCACAGATATTTCTAAAGTCTATAGAAAAATCCTGCATGATAGCCAAAGATAACTTCTATATTGAATACAGTTATAATAAAATAATAATAGAGTAAATCAGAAGCTCAAGAATATAATTCAGACTCTTTTGAATCTTTCTTAAAAAACAAAATGTCTCCACAGTATTACCAAACATTGTAGTTAGTAATTTCCAAAATATCATGGTCTAAAAATAGATCACCCAATTAGCTAAGTTTTATTAAAATTATGTATCACTTTCTATACAGATTAACATGCATAAAAATAGAATAAATCTCCTTTCCATAACAAAAATACTCAAACTAGGAATAAAAATTGTCTCAACATAATAAAGTCCAAATATGAAAAGTCAACAGTTAACGTCATATTCAATGGTGAAAGAATGAAAGCTTTTCCTCTGAGATCAGGAAAAAGACAAGGATTCCTACTCTTACCATTTCTATTTGATACAGTAATGGAAGTTCTAGCCACAATGATTAGGCAAGAAAAATAAATAAAAGGCATTCAAGTAGAAAGAAAGATTTTATCTTTATTTGCAAATGGCACAACGTGTTATGTAGAAAATGCTAAAGACTACACACACACACCCTCACACACATACACAAACAGTTCAAACTAATAAAAGGATTCAACAAAACTATAGGATACAAAATTACATTTCTCTACATAATTAACGATTTTTTTAAAAAAATTTAAAATCCTATTTATGATAACAAATAAAAGACTTTAGAAATAAACTTACCCAAGGAAGCAAAGTCTAAACACTATAAACACTGAGAAAAAAAAAGATTAAAGATGACACAAATAAATGCAAATAAATGCAAAGATATCCCATGTTCATGGATTGGAAGACTTAATATTGTTAAGTGTCCATACTACCTAAAGTGATCTAAAAGTTCAATGAGATCCATACAAATTCAAATGACATTTTTTTACAGAAATAAAGACCATCTTAAAGTCCAAGAAATCTCAACACATTCAAAATAAGCAAAAAAAAAAAAAAAATCTGAAAAGAACAAAACTGGAGGTTCTATTACCCTTCTTGATTCCTATATTAATCAAATCAGTGTAGTATATCCTAAAGACCAACAGGACACAACAGAAGCACAGAAATTAACCTTCATGAGCATGGTCAAGTAATCTTTGACAAAGATGCAAAATCATTTAATGGAAAATGGACATCTTCTTCAACAAATACTGTTGGGAAAATAAAATAACGTCCCCATACAAAAGAAAAAGATTGGGCCCATGCTTTATATAATTCATAAAATTTAAAACAAAATGGATTTAAAGCCTAAATATAAGACCTAATATTTTATAACTCTGAGAATAAAACACAGGGGAAAAGTTTACTGACAATAGATTTGGCCATTATTTCTTGAATATGATACCAAAAGCACAGGCAAAAAGAAGAGAGGGGTCTGGGGATGCAGCTCAGCAATAGGGTGCATGACTTGCTTGCTCAAGGCCATGGGTTCAATCCTCTGTACCACATACATACACAAACTCATACAAACTTAACAAAAATAAATCATTTCTTAAAAAAAAACAACACAAGAACAGAGAGACCAAATGGTACAAGATTAAACAGAAACTTATTATGAGCATCTAAAGAAACAATGAAAAGAGTGAAGTGGGAATCCACAGAATGGAAGAAAATATTTGTAAATCATAAATGTGATAAGAGATCAACATCCAGAATCCATAAGGGATTCCTACAACTCAACCATAAAAAGGACCTGACCAGATATTTCTCAAAAAAAAAAAAAAGACACACATAGGGCCAAGAAGCATATGAAAAGATCCTTAATATCACTGATCATTAGAAAAATGCAAATCAAGATCACAATAAGATCACTTCATACCTATTAGAATGGGCACTATAAAAAATAACAAGTGTTGGGGAGGATGGGAAGAAACTAAACCCTTTGGCACTATTGGTGGAATGTGAAGTGGTGCAGGCACTAGGGAAAGACGTAAGGCAACTCCTCAAAAATCTAAAAACTCTGGGCAGCGTGGTGCACACCTATAATCCCAGCAGCTCAGGAGGTTTAGGTAGGAATATCATAAATTCAAGCCAGCCTTTTGCTGGTATACATCCAGCAAAACTGAACACAGATCTCAAAGAGATATTTGCACACCTATACTTACTACAGCATTGTTCACAACAGCCAAAGGATAGAAGTAAGCCAAGTGTCCATGACAAAGGAATGAGTAGACAAAATGTGGTATATACCTACAATGGAATGTTATTCAGCTATCAAAAAGAAGAAAAAAGCCAATTACCCAAAGACAAATATTGTATGGTTCCACTTACATGCAGTATTCAAAGTAGTTGAAAGCATAAAAACAGAAATTAGAATGGTGATTGCCAGTGACTATGGGGAAGGAGAAATGGGTTATTGTTCAATATGTACAGAATTTTAGTCTTGCAAGGAAAAAGTCCTGGAGATCTGTTACACTACAATATGAATATATTTAACACTTCTGAATCATACATCTAAAAAATTAAGATGTCACAAGGCTGTAATAGAGGAAAAAGTAGGCGCAAATCTTCATCATGTCGGATTAGGCCCCAACTTCCTTAACAAGAAATGTACAAGAAATAAAATCAAGAATTAATAAATGGGATGGATTCCAACTAAAAATCTTCTTCTCAGCAAAAGAAACAACAATGAGGTGAAGAAAGAGCCTACATCTTGGGAGCAAATTTTTGCCACACGCACATCAGATAGAGCACTAATCTCCAGGATATATAAAGAACTCAAAAAACTCGACACCAAAAATACTAACAACTCAATCAATCAACGGGCTAAGGAGCTGAACAGACAATTCTCAGAAAAAGAAATACAATCTGTCAACAAATATATGAAAAATGTTCAATGTCTCTAGTAATTAGAAAAATGCAAATCAAAACTACTCTAAGATTTCATCTCACTCGAATCAGAACGGCAGCTATTATGAAGACAAACAACAATAAGTGTTGGCGAGGATGTGGGAGAAAAGGCACACTCATACATTGCTGGTGGGATCACAAATTGGTGCAACCACTCTGAAAAATAGTATGGAGATTGCTTAGAAAACTTGGAATGGAACCACCATTTGACCAGCTATCCCATTCCTTGGTCTATACCCAAAGGACTTAAAAATCAGCATACTATAGTAATGCAGCCACATCAATGTTCATAGCAGCTCAATTCACAATAGTAAACTGCGGACGCCACCTAGATGCCCTTCAACAGATGAATGGGTAAAGAAACTGTGATTGATACACACACACACACACACACACACACACACACACAATGGAATATTACTCAGCATTAAAAGAGAATAAAATTATGGCATTTGCAGGTAAATGGATGGAGTTGGAGAATATCACGCTAAGTGAAGTTAGCCAATCCCTAAAAACCAAATGCTGAATGTTTTCTCTGATATGAGGATGCCAATTCATAATGGGGATGGGGGGAGCCATGGGAGGAAAAGACAAACTTTAGATAGAATAAAGGGGAAGGGAAGGGAAAGGGAGCGGGGAGGGGAGCAGGAAAGACAGTGGAATGAGATGATCGTCATTACCCTAAGTTGGAAAATATAATGCTAAGTGAAGTTAGCCAATCCCTAAAACCAAATGCCGAATGTTTTCTCTGATATAAGGCTGCTAATTCATAGTGGGGGGAGTGGGAGGATTAGATGAACTCTAGATAGGGCAAAGGGGAAAAGGGGAGGAAGGGAAAGGGAAGGACATAGGGGTAGGAAAGATGGTGGAATGAGATGGACATCACTACCCTAAGTACATGTATGAAGACACGAATGGTGTGACTCTAGTTTGTGTACAACCAGAGACATGAAAAATTGTGCTGCAATTGTGACAATGAATCAAAATGCATTCTGCTGTCAGATATATCTAATTAAAATAAATACATAAATTTAAAACAAAAGACGTCAGGAGGCTGAGGCAGGAGGATCACAATTTCAAAGCCAGCATCAGCAACTTAGCGAAACCCTGTCTCATAATAAAAAGGGCTGGGGGTGTGGCTCAGTGGCTTTGCACCCCTGGGTTCAATCCCTGGCACCAATTAAAAAGTAAAACAAATGCTAAATGGGAGTTTTTGTCATAATTTTAAAACAATTAGCATAATACTTTGCCAACAAGGAAATAACTACCAACTAACAGGAGCCAGAACAGTCCCCTAACAGTCTGGTAAGCAGCACTCAGAGATGAGAAACACCCCCAGAATACAGTGAACGGATATAAAAACAGCTGCACACACCATCCAGCCTTTACACATGGTGTGTGGAACCATTCTGGAAGTCAGTTTTGAAAGACATGAGTCACTGTTGCATTAAAATTCACACACACTTTGTCAAAAAGGGCAGACTAATAACAAGTAATTATGCTACAAGTTTGCAGTATAGTAGATAGTTTCAAATATCTCTACCAGGGAGGACTCAACTAGCACACCAAGGCACACAGTGCAGAGAACCCAACGCTAGTAATTACTTTGGAAATGTTCCTAATTGTGGTTAGACAATGATTCAACTCAACACTATTTCTGTGACTTCTCTCTTCCAAGCACAGGGAAGATGTAAGTAGTCACCATCCCCTTGAGGTTAGCTGAGGTCTTACAGCTTGCCTTGACTAATAAATAAGAGTGACAGGATTCCACATCTCCACCCTCTCAAACTGTCTACTATTCCACATAATGGCACCTCCATCAGCTCAAGTCCCTGACATGGAACAGAACACCCCACCAACATGTGAGGGACATACAGCTTGAGCAAGAAATAAACGTTTGTTATTGGGACTGTTTGCTATTGAAGTGCAACTTAGTACATTATGTGATAATGTGATAAACTGATACATAGCTCATTTGTACAAACTAATACTATGATTTTAAAAAACAAATCAATTGTGTTATTTCCTATGAGAAATACCTACAAAGAATCTGGATATTTATAAACATGATTTCATTTGTTAATACTAATTTGACAACAAAAATCATGCAAACTGTCTAGCTTTTTCAGTTTCCTAGGCCCTATGTCAGAACCACCAAAAATAAGCTTTCCAAAAATGCATTTTCATTATAAAATGTCACAATACCAAAATTAGTCACATTTTAAATTAAGTACAGCAATAGTCAAACTAAATTTAATACGCAGTTGCTATGTTCATGCATATTTACATATGTATTTTTGAAGCTATTAAAAATAGATAATAACAGAAGAAAATATGAAATTCAAAAGCATTGTTGATTTAGAATATGAACAACTCAATGTAGACTTCGGTTTTTCTCCCTGGTGTTCTACCTTCACACTCTTAAAGGATCCTCACTCCCCTATACACAAGCTTATGTCCATTTTTTTTTTCCTGTCTTCTAATACACCATCTATTTTAATGATTTTTTAATATTTATTTCTTAGTTGTAGGTGGACACAATATCTTTATTTCATTTTTACATGGTGCTGAGGTTTGAACTCAGTGCCTCCCATGTGCTAGGCATGCATTCTACCACTGAGCCACAACTCCAGCCCCTATTTTAATGTTTTCTGAAGCTAAAAGCATACTGGAGAAGCTCCTCAGACAACTCTAATGTTGTATTTGTGGAGTAAAATAGTGAATGCTAAGTTAAAAGAGAATCTAGTCTATGTTGGCCCTTTATGTATTAAATAGTGAAGACACTCATCGTCAAAGTCAGTTAAAAGCCAAGCAAATTCTTAAGAGGACTGTATTGTCCATAAAAGTTGTTATGTTATTTTCTTCAATAACCTCAATGAACTTCATTTGTGTTAGATGCTGGAATCTACTGACTCTACTTTGTAAAAGTTTTAATTTGCCTGTCTGAACAAGACTATTTTAGTTTCCAGGATGAAACGAACAGACGATAAGAGGAAAAGTCAACATCTGCAAAGTCTCCTGTGAAGACAGAAGGAAAGTTAAGTTGCTATGGAAAGTAACATGCCCACCATTGTCCAAAAGCCATGGGAAATATTTACACAAAAGCATTTCACAGAACTATGTATCACCTCTTGGAGGGCTAGTAGGCAAACTCCTTCCCACTAACATCCTCTGGAATGAGTCCGGGTAAGGAGAAACTCACTTTCCAATGAATTTAATATCAAGAAATCTGAGGGTTAGGACTTGAATGAAAAAGAGAAGGGTGGAGGGACATACTGGGACAGAAAAAAATTTAAAGATTATTTGGAAACCAGCTAGTAAGTCACTTCCTATGCATGCGTTCCTGAGACATGCCTACATGATGCACAGCAAATAATGCCAATTCTGAGCAGGACACTTTGCACACAGGAACATGGCTACTGTGGTTCAGGTTTCAGAGGGCATCTTCTCTGGGGAGCCTCCTTGGCCACCCTGTCTACTGTCTACACACACACACACACACACACACACACCCATTCCCACTGTGTCTTCACTGTGCTCACCACCACCTAATACATTACATATATTCCGGGTGTCTTGTCTGCTCTCTGTCTTGGGTACAAACCACACGCAGGAACTGTTTGTCTGTCTTGTACACTGCTGGATCCTTAGTGTCTGAGAATAATCCTTGACAGAGTAACAGGTGGTTCCAGAAGCTATTTTTTGAGTGGACAAAGAAATGAATGAGTGAAGTGGAACCCTGCCAATTTTAGTTATGATACTATCTAGTGTTTTATATGTAACATTGTTATTCATCTTATACCTCCGCTCATTCCCTTCCTAGTTCTCCAGGTCAATGGAGGAAGGAAGCTGATCTCATTTATCATAATCTGTAACATTCACCAGACCAAAGGTAAGGCCAGCAAAGTCTCTTATTAAAGGTCAGTGTCCATGCCCACTGCCCTTTAGCATTTCCTGATCCCTTCTCCTGCAAGTGGTCCGTGCTTGTGCCAGTGGCTTGCCTCCTGCTCACTCTTACCATGGCATGTGGCTGGACCATAATTGCTCTCCCTGTGCACCTGCTTTCTCAAACTTCCTCTCCTCTGGGTTCTGGAGTGATTACAGAGCCTGCCTCCTTCCCAGGTAGGAGAAGTCTGACCATCTCCGCTCTAATCCCCCTTTCTCTTCCCATAGAGAAGCCTCCCATGGGTCACTGTCTTGGCCAAGAACCATTTCCAATAATACTTTTTTGTGCATTTGATACTTTGCTCTAATCAAAAAAGTTTTCTAAGTTTTATAAAAAGCTTTGATCTCAAATTTAATAGCATTTGCTATACGCAACGCCTCTTGGAGGGCTAGTAGGCAAACTCCTTCCCACTAACATCCTCTGGAATGAGTCTGGGTAAGAAGAAACTTACTTCCCAAAAATCTCAGAAGGGTCAAGGAAGAGAAATACTGTACAACTACAAGCTTGTACGGTTCTTTTTTGAGATATGACAAAATCTAGTATCTACAGTCTCAAATCCAAACTTTTCTGATTATATCTCCCTAAACATCCCTCCCCTGACATCCCAGTTTTAGAGAGATACTTGTTAAAGTATTTAAGGATGTAATGATTTCTGTGAGTCACTCAAAAATGTTCAGTGAAGAGAGAGAGAGATAGCACAAGCCTGCACATGGCCAAATGTTATAAATTGCTGGATTTAACATAGGCATATAGTTATTCATTCTACTGTTCTTTCAATATTTGTGTCTCAATTTTTATGCTGTCTTTGGAAAACAAATAATTTCTCTGTCTCTCAGTCTCCTGTACCTCAGAGCTGTGTCTCCTGAGGACCCTAATCAGCCAACTTAACAAATGCAATGACTGTCACACTAGACTGTCCCCACCTCCAGCCCACTCGGCTCACAGCTGCCAGCAGCCTCTCAGATATATACATGATCACATGACTGCTCTAAATAAAACTACCTGGTGAATCAATGGCACTTCTGTGATAAGTTTTAAATTCCGTAAAATTATATGTGCCCTCTGAGATTTCTGCCTTTTTTCTCTGCAAAAATCATACTGAAACTTGCCCCCCAAAATTCTATAATGAACAGAATGCACTGTGCTATATCTTTCAACTCTTGAGGTATTTGCTCAACTTGAGTTCCTCAGCCTGTTTCAAAATATGGGTTTAATTTGCATGTATAATGTCACACTGCTTAATGACGAGCAAAAAGGAGCATCATAGCAAGACTGAGGGACAACAAGGCCAAAATATAAACATGCATTCTTTTTTTTAATCCTGAAAATTACTATTCAGCAATTCCTTTCAAAATCAGCAGAGGGTGCCACACTTTTATTTATACAAAGGAAAATGAAGGTCACCTTAACAAACTTGCAGTTTCGGACTGTTAAAAAAAAAAATCTCAAAAATACATTTCCAATAAAAGAGGAATCAAAAGAATAAATATCTGATATAAATTGAATCAGAACATGTATCTTTATTTAGCAAAAAGAAACCGTCTGATAATGTATCAAAGTTCTAAATGTGATTATACTCTCTGAACCAATAATTTCACCTGCAAGGAATTTACCCTAAGAAATAATCAAGTATGCAACTATGAGCCAATCCATTTACACAAACTATAACAAAAGAATGCTCAAGTTTTTAATGGCACTATTTTGACTGCAGTTACTACGTCATTCACAACATCAATATGAAATGAACTCTAGATATTTCTCCTTCAATATACCTGCACCAACAAGGAAGTCGGCATTCCCTAGCACAACTCATGCAATCGGTTTCACTTTGGGCTTTCTAGTTTGTTCTACCTAAGCTAGTTTTCGGTCTATTTTCAGCTTCAGTTTTTATGTTTCAGAAAGGGGCTGACAATTGAGTGACCACAGTTTGAAAGGACAATAAAACCTAAAGTTTACTGATACTTAACACATTTTTGACAGGACAATAAAACTTAGAGTTTACTGATACTTTCAACATTAATCATGTCATTTTATGACTTATATATTGCTTATAGTTATAAAACAATTAACAAACTCATGTATTTGCATAGTACTATGCCAGAGGTGTTACAGAATACCAAATTATAAACACACCTAGATTTCACTCTTTAAATCAAGTCCAATTCTAAAGTGCTAAATCTATGTGTATATATTTTATTCTGCAGTTATTCTCATTAACTTCAGGGACTCCTGAAATATGCTACACCAAGAGCATTCGAGACATTCCACTGTGTACATTATAATGATGGCTAGATTTCTTATCTGAAAAACAGAAGAGATGGGATTGAACAAGAATAGAACCAATATACTTGGGAATTTATCCAGCTTTCTGTAAAGAATGAAAAATCAGCTATTACTCAAGTCTAGGTTGTAATACGAGAAGCTGGCATCAACTTTCATGCCCAATTTCTCCCTATCACAGCCCCTCTTTCTAGACAATCTGCAACCACTCACTGTTTTGTGTGATATGTAAAAGGCAAAAAATAAGCCTATATCTAATATCAAACAGAGGCAGTAAAAGGCAACCAGATAAGATTTTTTTTCCAACTTGGCAAACTCAAGTCTTACTAGTGGAAACTCAATAGACTCTTGAAATCTGAACCTACTTAAGTAACACTGACTAGCAAACAATTTGAAAATAAAAGCTTACATTACTGGCACATACGTCAGGTAAAAACCCCACTCACATCACAACTGGGCTGTCTATAACGAGTCTGTTCTCAGCTTCATTTCTTTAAACATAAGTCTGGTTGGGGGGGGGGTTGGTAAAAGATAAGTTGGCAGGGAGGAAATTACTGCCACCCAAAAGCAGACTAGGGTGTTTGGGACTATGATTACAGAGTTTTAAAGTTTGCTGGGTATGCCCAAGTGGTTAACCAGATACATGCAAAAGAAAAATGAACCTTTTATAAAAGATGAGGACTCTGACTTCCGTGCAGCCTAAGAACCAGATCCAAACCCAAAGGTAGGATTAAACAGAAAGACAAAAATTAATAAATCTATGTTAACTATTTCAACATCAAGAAGATCTATAAATATCATAATGAAGAAACATTTACTAATACTTTTCCTTCCCACTTGATAAGCTTTACAAGATTTGAAATGAAATATCATCTTCCCTAATTTTTACACATTATACAAAATGAGCTAAGTCACTGATTCTACTTGGCTGTTTAAGACATCAATTCCCAATTATTTAAAAAAATATATGTACTTTTGCTTTATCTGCTCCTTTGTGAATTCTCTTCAGTTGCATTATAAATTCCTCATATTAACATGTGACAATGTCTCAAAAGATTCCTCATACTCTACTTATGACACTTGAGAACATTTCAAAAACCATTAAGTTCACAAATTAGCCAAGACCTTGAAGAGAAAAATCACAGTTGCAGAAGTTCTTAAAATCTTGCTAAATGTGTCTTCTGGATCAAGAGCTGCATTTCTTTGCCCTAATCCCTAGAGTCAAATGTTATGGAAAAGAAAGAAGAAACTCAAGGACCCAATAAAATAAAGGGTTTATAGTCAGAAATCAGTAACACATTTTAGTGAGCCAAAAGCCTTTTGGCTTCCTGTTCTGAACTACTAATTTTGCAAAGGTATGACAAATGCAGATAATAACACTGAATCACCTGAATTAATAATTTGATCTTATCTTTTTAATACAGGGATTCCAAGATTAGTCAAGCTGATCTAAGACCTTAAACAGTCAATAAAAAGAGACCAGAGCTAATTACTTAAAACCTACCCAACAGAATTATCCCAAATGCAAATAAAAAGTATTACACAGAAAACCACAAAAACAGATTCATCTCGAAGTAAAAACCCAGGGAGAGTATACTTAACTGAGTCATTACTCGACCTACACCCTAGATAGGTCTCACAATCAAACCAACAGGAATGGCAGAGAGGATAGAAGGTGCAACCTGCCATCTTACTCATCAAGAGTGAAGAGCTGGCTAGAAGAGTAGCTGTCCTGCCCAGACATGCAAACAACTTAATGACCACCTCAGGGAGAACAGCTGAATTCAGGCAGCAAGGGAACCTGCACAAATCAACAAAGCCTATTGAGACCTCGAGCGTCATTTGCTATGTATGGTGGCTGGGAAAATGATTATATAATGGTAGGGACAAAAGACTTTCGCAGGAAGCTGGCATCAGATAATGAAACATGAATTCATCCAGTTTTTCTAGTTATTTGTCAAAGTACTGTAAAATTGAAAACTGGAAATCACTGAATTTTCACCTTTCCTCCCCTTTTGTTCTCTCTTTTGTACTTGTTCTAATTTGGTGCATTGGAATTCTGGGGAAAGTGTATTTATAAAAAAGAGAGACAGAGAGATGGAAATCCATTTCTCCTTAATTCTACAACTTCATTATTTGATTTTTTTTTTTTTTTTTACTGGTCAACTCTACAAACTCATAAAGTTCTAGTCACGGAGCTCAATGATGGATATGCATTCGTTTCTAAGAGCACTCTCATTTATGTGGAGTGGAGTAACCATGAGTATTTCTATTGGTCCTTGGTGGTATCCTAAAATGTTGGAAGGGAAACAGAGGGAGATGATGAGACATATGGCAATCAAGTAAAGGCATGTTAGTTTAAAAACTAGAGAACTCTCACTCCACATTAGTCATTCCTTTGGAGCTCATGGAAGACCCTGGAAACACTACTCTGCAGAGTCTCCCATTGTCAATTTTCTGTGCTCTAACTATCAGAACTATGCCTGAGGTCAACAGGACACACTTTGCAAAAAAAAAAAAAAAAATAGAATATGGAACAATTTGGAGAGAGCAAGTCTAGATAGGGAGGACAGGTGGGCAGAAGGGGCTCCAGGGGCAAGGCGAGGAGGTGGGGCACTGGGGCAAAGAGCTGAGGAGAAATCAAATGCAACTACCCAGATTCTGAGACAGACCTCTGCAGATGCTGTAGTTAAATTTTTAAGATGACTTGTCTTCCAGCCTACTGCCAACTGCAAATAGCCCACGAGCCTTCCAAGGTTTTGGTTATCTTTAAAAGCAAAGCCTATTAATTTTAAAGATTTTAGTAATCAGCAAATACACTCCAGAGAAATAAACTTTAGCCAGGATTCTACATGTGGGAATTTTCATGACACACATAATTTATACACGTGAAAAAATATACATGGACAAGAAAACTTACCAAGCATCATTAATGACAGAGGAAAAAAAGAAGAATGACCTAAAATGTCTATCAATTAGGCAATAGTTCTTGAAAAATTAATAATGAATGAAAAGTAGAACATATAGGAGGGTTGGGATATAAAATAGGATTAATTCTTAGCCTCTATTCTTGGCACTTTTAAAATTTAACAGTAAATATTCATTGAAGTTTTCTATAATTAAACACAGAGAAAAACCATACATATTATTACAATGTTTAAGAAATCAAATGGCAGCCATGGCCCGCAATTCCATTGTAGATCTCAAGGCCTATTTAATCTATCACCATATTTAACACCTTTATACAAGTATCTATGCGTCTCCTCCATTAGACTATAAATTATTTGGGAACAAAAATAAATATAAATCATCTTTTATAATGCCTGGCACAGAGATGCTCATTAAATGCATGCTGAGTGAATGATGAACAGACAAAATACACATTTGACCTAAGGCTAATACAGGAAAACACACTTGGCTACAGCTCTGATCAGAAGTCCTCTGAGCAGTCAGCCTGACCATGGGAAAGATATAGATGGTTCTCAGAAAACATGAATTTTAGAAGATTCCACAATTCCTTGTAAGGATCTAGGTCACCTAGATCAAACTAACTCATCACAATATCACCCACAATATATTAAAAATTAAGTGACAGCAACGATCCTGTGGATGTAGGTCAGTTTAGAGCACATGTTTAGCATGGATAAGGTCCTGGATTCAATCCCCACCACCAAATTAAAAAGATCAGAAACTAAAAAATAAAAACAAACTAAGTTGTAGCAGTGAAGTCTTCACAGTATTAAAAAGCCATAGGTAAAGTTGAGGGTTTTGTGTCATAGAATGAATTGGAAATAATATCACTTACCTGGTATCTGGAACGAAAGTCTAGGTTGTGAGAAACAAATTGGTTATATTTTCCTTGTATATTATCATTATGATTTTAAAACTCTGAAATAAAGTATTAAAGTATAGGCTTGGGAGACTGAGACAGGAGGATCGAGAGTTCAAAGCCAGCCTCGGTAATAGAAAGGCACTGAGCTACTCAGTGAGACCCTGTCTGTAAATGAAATACAAAATAGGGCTAGGGATGTGGCTCAGTGATTAATTAAGTGCCTGGAGTTCAATCCCTGGTACAAAAAAAAAAAAAAAAAAAAA
>NW_026000016.1:11783286-11823040 GCF_001458135.2 Marmota marmota marmota | reverse complement strand
AAAAAACCAAAAAAAAAAAAAAAAACAAGTATTAAAGTATAAAATATGAATTAACTTAAAACTTACAAAGAAAATCTCAGATACCTTCATAGAAACAAAAGCTTGTTTCCATGAGCATAACTATCTTTCATTGAACTCTGCTTATGGTGGCTACATGAAATTACTGATCAAGACAGATGCTTGGAGCAGGAGTTGTGGCTCAGGTGTAGAGCGCTCACCTAGCACATGTGAGGCACTGGATTCAGTCCTCAATAACACATAAAAATGAATAAAATATTGTATCCATCCATAACTAAAAAAAAAATGTCGTCTTCATGTTTTGGCTGGATCCCAATTAATAATAAAGTTTGAGTACCTAAAGTAATAGAAAATGTAAATCCTTTTTATAATCAAAGATGTTATTAAAGTTCATGTCTCTGGTTCTTTCATTAAAAATGTGTCTTATAATAAAAGCAAATAGACTTTAAATTCACATTTTTTTGTATCGGGTTGTTTAATGTTTTCCTTCAAACAATATATGCTGTTAGTCTTAATAATTATTTTGTATTCAACATCTATAAAATATCATTTTTAATCTCATTTTTCTTGAGTTTTTGTTTTGAACTAATAAACTATCAATAAAAAGTAAAATATACCTACACAGCAGTTCTCCCAGTTTTCTATTAAGTTCATTAAGATATTGAATTACAACATTTTACTTAAATAAACTATCTTTTTTTTTTTTTTTGGTACTCTGGATTATACACTGAGCCATATCCTCTGCCCGTATTTATTTTTTTATTTTGAGACAGGTCTTGCTAAATTACATAGGCCTCATTAAGTTGCCAGGGCTGGCTTTGAATTTGGGAGCCTGCTCAGCCCCCAGACCCTGCTGGGATTACAGACCTGTACCTCTGCACCTGGCTACTATCTTTCAGCTTCATGACAACCATCCCTCCGCAAATCTACAAAGTGAGACCATTCAAAAAAACAAATTCTCAAACTCTTGAGCAATATTTCTTTTGGTCTACTAATAAAGTATTAAAAAGCAGAGACTGGTATGCTGACCCCATTCCTTTGCATAAGTTAAAACTAAACGATGAAGGGTTCAGGTTAAATTCAACCTCAAGGGCTAAGATGTTGTTAGATTCACTACTTTTATAACATCATTGAATAAAGAAATAAATTTACAGGAAACTTTTATATAAAAGCTTCTCTTTAAGTAAAACAACAGAAGACTTGAAGTTTTTCCTCCCCAAAAAAATAACAAATGCTAGTAATTCTGTAACATTTTATTTGCTTCAAATTATTAATTTGTCACTCTGAATACTTCAAAACTTAGTAAAGTGCAAGTATTTCTTTCAGAATAAAACACCTGTTTCATTCTTTTTTAAAAAATATTTATTTTTAGTTTAGTTGGACACAATACCGTTATTTATTTTTATTTTTAAATGGTGCTGAGGATCGGACCCAGGGCCTCGCACATGCTAGGTGAGCACTCTACTGCTGAGCCTGAGCCACAGCCACAGCCCCCCCTCCCCAGCCCCGTTTTTCATTCTTTCAACCATTTGTCTTTAAGAATTCTAGGAAATGCTATTAGTAAATCTCAGCTGCTAAAACTCCTGTTGGTCATCTTAGATGGAACATTTGTGATGTAGTAAACTCTTAGATAAGAGTTGTCGTTATCTAATCTTACTTGTCATCAACAGGCTAACAAAAAAATATTTTTTAGAAATAAAACATCTTGAATGTTTCTTTCTTCACTGGTTTCTAACAGTGTTCAAAGGTTCCTAGCAGGATGGCAAGACAAGCAACTCTGAATTCCATAATGCGTACAAGCTGGATAACTCATTTTTAACTGTGTGTCCTTATCATTCATTTCATAATTCAATGTGTTATAACTAAACTTATAAAACAATTTTGCTTTTAATTCTGCCCTTGCAAACCTTTAAAAAAATCAAAAATCTTATGCAGTACAAGATAGGCAATATGTTTTAAGGACTGGAATCACCTGCTTGGTACCACCACATCATGTAATAACATTCCACACAAATGAGGCATTTAGATTGAGAAAGAGAAGAATTATCAAGGTATACAAGTTCGGATGTGAGATCATCTTTTATTATATTAATTAATGGAAAACAATTTTAGGCTTTTATGTTTATCTTGTTAGTCTATTTACTTTCAACTTTAAAAGTTTCTCATTATAGAAAGAAAAAGAGTATCTTCCACTGAAATCATTAATATATGAAGTACTCAAAGGAACTTTGGGTATTTACAGCTGAAGAATGTAAATTTTTCAAAATGGTTTGGGCTAACTTCATTCTATGACTGTTCAAAATAATTCCACGGGGTTAAAAGGAAAAAAAAACCCAGATTACTCAATATGCAAAACAAAAAGATATAAAATGTTATTTTCCATTTATCTTAATAAAATTCTGAAAAAATAAATTACAGAACTACATTCCTCTCTGTAATCAAAAGTGGGAAAATCATTTTTGTAAAGCTTTAAATTAATAGTCCCTTTAATCAAATTTAATTAGGTTCAACTATTTGTTTTTAGATATAAACATCATTTACTTCTTTGAAAAATGTCATTATAAAATTCTACCAAAATCAGACTCTGGCTAACTGTTAACTTCAAAAGCCGAACACATATAAATGCAATGTGTTATAACTAAACTTATAAAATAAGTTTTACAAGAAAACAAGCAAGATTAATTCATGCTGTACCTAACCCATAATAGATGATGATGATGATGATGATGATGATGGTGATGATGATGAAGGAGAGGTAAGGAGGAAGAGGAGGGAATGGAGGAGAAGAAAAAAATCGCAACCATTAAATGTGGACAGATTTAAAAAAAAAAAAAAAAGTTTAAAAGCTTCCAAAGCAGAATTAGAATGGCCAAGATCATGGAGAAAAAGTGAACTATTCTTGGGATGCGCTCAATATTCTATGCAGCCTCCCCAATACCTTTCCCAACTCACAAGCAGTGGAGATGAGAGGTTAAGAAGGTAGGGAGAAGACAACTACTAGAAGACAGAAGTTGGGCAGGGACTTTGTTTGACACAGGTAGGACGACAAACACTGGGTTCTGAAGGAGCTAGGACTTGAGGGGTCAAGATTCCAGAGAAAGGAAAGGCATGAAGAAGTGAGCCCAGTAATCTGAGCTGCCTTTCTTCTCACAGTATTCAAGATTCATCAGCAAAGCCAACCAAACCACTGGTAGAATGAAGTTGCTAAGGGAATGAAAAACTGAGCAGAGATACAGTCTGTCTCAACATACTGGGAAGGCAAACACTGGAGTACAGGCTCCAGCAAGGAGAATGACCCTGGTAAATTCTACCATATTTTAGTGGGACCCCTAAAGGTCTATACCCAGTTGAGACCTCTAAAGAATTCCAATAGGGAAAGGGAGAACTCAAAATAAACTGGACTAAACATAGCCTTTTAATCAGCTCAATCCCTCACAGAAGTTAAATGATTATCTCTATCCAACTGCCTACAAGAAGCTAAAGAAAATCCTATGTGGGAAGGTATCATCAGAGCCTCTGCAATTTTCCATATATAATGTCCAATATTCAATCAAAAATTACTAGACATACCAAGAGATAGAACCAATGGGAGGAAAAAAAAAACAAACTGTCAGACCTGGTGGCACAGGCCTATAATCTCAGTGACACAAGAGGCTGAAAGCAGGAGGATCACAGATTCAAGGCCAGCTTCATCAACTTAGCAAGGACCTAAGCAACTCAGTAAGACCCTGTACTAAGAGAACTTCTCATTTTTATTTAAAAAAAATAAAAAGAGCTAGGGATGTAGCTTAATGGTAAAGTGCTCCCAGGTCCAATCACTAGCACCAAAAGAAAAAAATATTACAAGTAATCCAGATGCTAAAATCACCAGATAAGGACACTAATCACAGTGTATGTTGAAAAAATTTTAAAACATGTAGAATTTCAACAATACCTCTAAGGAATGAAATGAACAGACATGGTTAACAACCATTAGGCTTTGGAGTCAATCATACCTAGATTCAAATCCAAGCTCTGACACTTACCAGATAATGTCTTCCTCCTAGTGTCACTATGAAAATAAAATGCCTTTCACAGTATCTGGCCATTATGGTTTGGATCTTAAAAGTCCCTCCAAGGGCTCATGTGTCACCACGCTTGGTCAGCTGGCAATGGCCCTACTGGGAAGTGGTAAAGTCCTTAGGAGGCAGAGCCTAGCAGAAGAAAGTTAGGTCATTGGAGGCATGGCTGTGAAGTGGATATTGTGACTCCAGCCCTTCCTCTTTTTGTTACTGGTCACCATGAGGTGAGCACTTGCCTTCCGCCATGATGTACTGACTTGCCCTAAGACCAAAACCAATGGAGCCAAGCAACCATGGACTACAACTTCTGAAATGGTGGGCCAAAATAAACCTCTCCTCCTTCGAAGTTGTTTATCTCAGGATATTGTCACAGAGATGGAAAACTGACACACTGGCAGGTGATAATAGTCAATAAACCTTGTCATGTGTGACAGTCAATAAATGTGAGATCAGAATTATCTGACCATGTTTCTTTGCATACTTTCCTTTCAATGTAGCAGAATCATACACTACTATCAACTCCTTTAAAAAAACAGTAGCAAGTGAAAAAATCCTATCTATTTTTCTTTTCCTATGTTTTTAATCACCAAGAGAATGTATTCTGGAACTACCAATGCATCTCAGAAAAAGTATTTTATAAATAGCACAAAAATATTAATTCATATTCTTCCCCCAAAAAAGAGCTGAGGTAAACAAGAAGCCAGGCTTCTGTTCTGTTATTTGTTGATGGGGCTTTTTTTAGTTTGCTTTTTAAGTGAGAAAGGGGGAATCAAGTGATGGAGGGTGGGTGGGCATTAATTACAAAAGCCTCTACATTAGGCTTTATATCATGTGCTGATACCTATGGCACATGAAAAAAAAATCACTCTGTAGAACTTGACAGCATTGGTGCTTACACACTATTGTTTCTTCTGACCCACAGCCCTCTAAGGCAAGCTGCAGCTCCATCTTACCCTTCCTGTTTATGTGAGAACAGCACAGACCCAGGTCTCGATCCCACTGTCCCTTCTACCCCATCTGACTCATGATTCCTTTCCAGGTAGAGCCACAGTGATACCACCAAGAAGAAAAACAAGTTCTTATTTTAAAAATGTAATCCTTTAAAGCTATCTGCACCAAAAATCTACATCTTGTCTACACATAAAAGCTATCTGGTAAATTTTCTATGAGGACTGATTAAACATACGGCTTTACTCTGGTTAGACTGACTGCACATATCCAAAGAACATTTACTGAGCAACTATCAGGCCTGGGGCTAGGATCATAGAGAGAGGGATCCTTTCCCTGCTCTGAGGAGCACACTGGGTAGTTGGGGAGAGAGGGCCCCACACCCTGATAAACAGTGACTAAAAGGAAATGAGAAAAGCCTCAGTGCAACATGATCACATCACCCACTCAGTGAGAAGGCTTAGGGTTCAACCTTCCAGGCAAAATTATTCCTCCACTCTAAACACTGCTCCCCAGGTTACTTGTACTCTGAAATACACCAACTCAATAAAGTTAAACAGAAGCTGCTATGTCATCAATAATCTACATAGTAGTTCCAACTTTCCTTTATATGCTGTCCTCACAATTTTTACATTAAAAACTACTTTTTTATTTAACATTTTTCTTAAATCCAACTTTTTAACTTAAATACCTACATTTGAACCTTTTAAAATAAATACAGTGAAACCATGTGTTTGAAGAGCTTGTTATGTTTTTCTAATACACATGAAAATACAGGCATAGTACTTAAAACAAAAAAATTCACTAGAACAGTTCTAAAATAACCCTACATGTCCATATTTAGGGAAAAGTGGCATTAAAAACACAAACCACTATATAGCAACTATTGATAAATTCTGTTTCATAAATAGAGTGCTTGTGACATGATCATGAATATCACTGTCATCCCTTTCTCTACTTGTTAATTACTTTATACTTAATTACCTAAAAAAGGACTCAATTATTCCCAAGGGAAATCCATTCCATTCCAACCTCCCCGATTCTCTATAAATGAACAGACTGTCTATATCTAGTTATTAGTTAATGATCTGAAGCAGTGATACAAATTTCCCTTATGCCTACAGATAACTATGGGTTTTTCCCTTCAATCATTTGTAAAGATAGAGAAATTAAAAACATCATGTATCATATTTAATTATGTTCTAGCCAAGTAGCTAGTAACTCTCTTCTGATCCAATTTAAAATGAACTGAAAAGGCTATTTTCTACATGATACATTTCAGCTCAGTGAAAGATTTATTTTATCCCCAGTTTTCTATTACAGAAAGAATTTCAATGGTTTTTGCAAATTTAGATGACTTAAAATTTATACTGTAAAATTATTCTTTAGTTCCTTATCAAAGTTTTCTTATGTCAATCAAGCAAATCAGCCATAGGGAGCCCAAATTTAATTATCTTTTATCTCTCAACCAAGAAAAACTGTTCTCACTGACTTTGTCTCAAGAGTTCCCTGTCCAGAATTAGCCATTTTAACAGTGAGATAATGTAGATTCATTAGCAAAAGCAGATCTTGTACACAGATGAGACAAAAATCTAGCCTTGAACACTTTCCTCCCCAGCAATGGGAGCAGTGACCTGCACCACCATTTATGTAAGACTGCCAACTGGTTCATGGGGCAGGAACTCTCTGGTGTTTACCATAAATGTACCAACTGCAGCCCAGGGGCTTCACATTTTACCCGGCAGTGCTTTTGATGATGAAATGGGTGGAAGACCAGATCCACAGCATTTACTAGTTCAGTAAAACTTTTACAAGGAGATACAGAAAGTAAGACACACACAAGGATTTAAGTATGGAAAAGCACTCTCTGCCATCATCTCCTGGAAGTGGTCATAATAGGAACACCTGTGAGAAACCCTGAGTACTTATTCAATGCCAACAGTACCTCCATTCTTCCCTTACCTCCCAATAAGTATCTCCTAGGCTGTTCTCCATCAGATGACCCTTGAGTAAACAGGGGGTGGGAATCAGGAACATGCCAATGGTAGTAATGCAGAACACCATCCAACTTTTCAAGGAAATCCTCTGGTCACATAATATACTAAAAAATAAGCTATTCTATCCTGGGAGACACACACAGACACTGGTTTGTCTTACTTTCTGTATCTCCTTGTAAAAGTTTTACTGAACTAGTAAATGCTGGTGAAATAGAGCTTAGACTTAAGCACCATGCATTAAGCTGGGTATCCATTACCACAGGTACTTTTTATTTTAAAAAGCTGACATTTATGTTTCAGTTATTGTTTAAATTGCATAAATAATACAGCTTCAGCATTTCTAATCTGAATATATGAGTTCAAAATGTTCTGAAATCCAAAACTCTTTGAGTACCTTGGGTTATCACAAGTCGGAAATTCTATACCATGAAACTCTGCTTCCTGCATAATTATTAAAAATGTTATCTAAAGTTATCTTCCAGCTAAATGTATAAATTGTATATGAAGCATAAATGAATTTTGTGTATTGACTTGGATTTCTTCCCCAAGATATAATGTAAACAAAAATGTTCCATACTTTGAAAAATCCAAAACCCAAAATTCTTCTGGTCCCAAGCATCTTGGAGAAGGGATATTTAACCTGTACTGAAGTATAAACAGGTCATGAGTTTAGAAGATAGAAGTCTGATCACATACCAGTTCATGAATTCTTGCCCTGGTGGCTTGAGAAGGCTAATACAAGGCAAAATCTCACAAAGAGCCTGCTTATACAGGGGGTCTAAGGGCCTAGCATATCTAAGTCATATGCCATTATGAAACACTTTAAAGAAAATCCAAAATTCTGTACTACTAGTATATTCAAATCCCTTTACACCATGAAATACCTTATACCAAGTAACAACAGCAGCTCTTGAATTTGAGAAATTTAACAGGTTCTACCAGCTAACAGTAGTAGCTCTTGAATTTGAGAAATTAGGAATGTGACTTGATGGGGTGAAGGAGGGTGAAGTCACAGTATTCAAGTTGTGCTTGCACAATTTCTGAAACAAATATTCAGAACACAGCAATTGTTCATATCCAAAAAAAAGGGGAGTCGGTATTATGGAAGGGATAAAGTCCTAAAATGTCCCTCTTAACTTTGGTCCACCACCGTAAGATCTTTAAAGTTCTACAGAGCTACATTTTTCCACCAATGTTGGCTGTGAAGAGAAAGTAAATTGGCTCATGAGCCACATACAGAAAACTCTCTGTATAAAATCATCACTGAAGTATTTCCCCTTCTCAGAACTTGGCTGTGAAGCATGATCTAAGCAGCTAGAAGGAAGGGGAGGGATCCTGGAGCTGGTCCATAATCTGCAGACCGGAAAGCATGGGAGGGGAGGATGGAGAGGAGAGGCCACCTACAGCTGGAGGAGGAAGGCAAACATCCCACGAATGTGGAGATGAGGACCGGACTCAGGCCAGGGGACAAACAAGGAATCCTGGGGTGCTTGGGAGTCAGGTAGATAGGGTGCTCACCAGCAAGGAAGGCATCCGATGGAGCCACTGGCCCTGGACTCAACTCCAGGGACAAGGCTTTCATCCCCAGGAAGGGAGACTTGAGATAGACAGGGTTGCAGGAACCAAAGGAGACAAATAGATGCACCAGGGCCTGGGCTGACAGGAAACAAATGATTAAGGTATTTGTACTTACCCCTTAGTATCTGTGGGATATTCATTCCAGGACCCAGAGGATATCAAAACCCACACATGCTCAAGTCCCTTATATAAAATGGTATAGGATATGAATAGAACCTACACACATCCTCCTCCTGTATACACCAAATCATCTCTAGACTACTTATAATATCCAATACAATGTAAAAAGTATGTAAAAGGGTGTTTTCTGCATTGTTTAGGGAATAATGACATGAAAAGAGTGTTCTATGCACATTCAATGCAGATGCAATTTTTTTCCCAATGTTTTTGAGCCATGGTTGGTTGAACCCATGGATGCAGGACTCCTGAATAAAGAGGGTCCACTGTACAACGCAAGCAAGAAACCTAGGGCGGGATGATGGCGGACAATAAACCCTGCAGCATGAGGAGGCTGAGCTCTAAATTCCACCTCCCTGTTGACCACCCTTGATCAATCAGAGAATTAGAGTAGAGATAAGCAAAATGGACACCAACTCCGGCCCAGGGAGTTTTTTTAAATAAAATGTTATTTCAAACTATCAAAGTACCAAGAGTCTGACTGAAGAGACCAAGCATTAATCTAAGCTGCCACCCAACAGATTGAGCAAACATATGGAAGTGGGAAGCACAGAACATGTTAAGGAAACTGTTTATTACAGTTGGGATAAAACACAAGGTAAATGTTGGAATGAAAAGTGGGAGATAAGATTAGAATTGCTTGTGATCCCAGGGACTTGGGAGGCTGAGGCAGGAGGATTATAAATTCAAGGTGGGAGGCGCTGGGTTTGATCCTCAGCATCATATAAAAATAAATAAACAAAATAAATATATTGCATCCAACTACAACTAAAATAAATAAATATATATATATCAAAAAGAATTGTGACTTAGAAAATTAACTCATCAGAACAACTGCAGAAGCCAGCCAGCCAAGGGAGAATGAATTCAGGAAGAAAGCATAATCATTACACCACATGCTAGCGATATGAAAAAATGTAAAATTGCTATCAGAAGGCATCCTCTCCACCAGACTGATTAAAGTGGGGGTTGTAGGGTAGGAAGATACGTCAAGGGCAGAACCAAGGAAAGCAAAAGAAATAAGTGGTCGGAAAGGGAAAAAACCTAACCAGTACCATGCACTGTAAGTGCCAAGGAAACAGATGTCCTCTCTGACACAGGCATCTCCTCAATGGAACCATGTGTAAAAGGAGAGCAAGACATGATTCCCTAGGTTCCTAACAGAGGCATAGTTTTTGTTGTTGGCATTTTTAAAGAGGCATGAAATGAAACTAGGTAAACTGATAAGCAAAGGATGTTTAAAAAGAACAAAATTAAGAGCTTGGGTCATATCAAAATGCCTTCATATCTAAAAAAGAATTCACTTTGAATCCTTTTCTAATGAATAATTTCTCAGGAATAATTTCTCAGAATAATTTCTACAAACTATTCAGTGTTAACAATGTGTCTATTCCAATGTCCATGAAATATACATCATGGTATGTATTTAACTTAATTAAGGCAATTAACAAATTTTGACATAAAGTGTGTTCTTTTAATGAAATGTAATGAGCAGAGTAAGTACAAAAGGAGAGGTAAAGAGTGAGTTTTTGAATTATCCAGATCTGGTTCTGAACCATATTTTTAACATTAATAAAACCGTGTCATTGCTTGAACACTTAAGTAATTCCCTGCTCCGTGATCTATACAACTCACATCTGATCTTCACAAGAGCCTTCTTAAGAAGCTCAACAACTTACCCAAGTCAGTAAAGAAAGAGGCAGGGCAGAGACCTGGACTTCAGTCTGGCTTTAAAAACAAATCTTTTTACGTCCTCAAATCCTAATGTCACATGTACTACAACTCTCTTAACTCTCTGAGCTCCAGGTCCTCATAACACCTTCTTTAGAGTTTTGCCAAGAAGCAGAAAAAGTAATACAAGGAGAAGGTGCTCAGTGAAGATGGTTTCCTTCTCTCTGTCCTCTATTTTTGTAAGCAACTTCTTAAAACTCATCTTTCTGTTCTATGGTATGGCCTCATCTCTGTTCCCACAATGTTATACATACATTACTAAAACCATGTAACATAATCGCTGGCTTGTCTACTTCCCAACGAGTAGGATAACCTGCGCGGTAGCTATAGGCAGTTCTTAGCTTCAAGGACTACAGCCTTTGCCCATCATCAGCTTTTAGTCCCTAGTTTCCATATATGTGGCATGTAGTAAGCGCTCAATAAATATTAATTCTGGTTCACATGCAGTCCAAGTGTTCTATCTGCTTAGGTTGCCTGCCCTTTGAAACCTTAGTCATTAGGCCCAATAACATCATTCCAGATGTTAATGAGTTTAGGTATCCAATATGCAATCTGTTCTGAGGTCAGCAAATTGCAACAAGTTGGCCCAGCACCTTCTTCCAGCAATAAAGCTTCACTAGAGCCCAGCCATATTCACTCATTTATGTATTATCAATGATCACTTTTGTGTTCCAATGGCATCGTACCCGCAACAGGAGACGACAAGGCTTGCAAAGATTGATATAATTGCTAATTTAATGTAATTTCTAATTCAATATAATTGCTAATTTATAGAAAACATTTGCTAAACTCCCCCATTGTTGTATCCATTTGATAAGTCATTAAACATTAAGAATATGTACTATTTACTGTGAGCCAGCCACTGCCTTTAGGTGGTAGGTTTGTTGTGATGAACAACACAGGCACCACCCCTGGCCTTTAAAGAGCTTAATATCCACCAAGCAAAAAAAAAAAAAAGCCAAAATACAAGTACCCAAATAGATAAATAGTCAATAAATACTATTAAATGTGATCAACAGCAAAGAACAAGTAGACAGTACTACTTGAGAGAATAATGACTATAAGTAGAGAGGAGGCATATTTGTCTTTGGGTAAAAGAGGAAGTTTCTTTAAGATGAAATTAAACTGAGATCCAAATCATTCATTGGTGAGAGAAGAACAGTGGAAGGTCCTTCATGAGCTTAGACTCTGAGGAATAAAGAGGCCCAAGATGTCCAAAGGAGGTGCAGCTAGAACATAATGACCCTGAAGGAAACACTGATTAGAACAAAGTGGGAAAGCAAGACAGGCTACATCACACAGCACCTTGCAAGCCATTTTGCCATCTGGATTTTCACTTTTAAATTTCTAAAAAACACTTTTGTTATGGTTTACATATTAGGTGCCCCTCAAAAGCTCATGTATGAGACAATGCAAAAAAGTTTAGAGGTGAAATGATTGGGCTATGAGAGTCTCAACATAATCAGTGCATTAGCCCACTGAGAAGGATAACCTGGGTAGTAGCTATAGGCAGGTGGGGTGTGGCTAGAAGAGGTGGGTCACTGGGGATGTGCCTTTGTCCCTGGAGAGTGGAGCTCTTTCTGCTTCTGGTGCCATGTCCTGAGCCATCTTCCTCTACCACACTCTTCCACCTTGATACTCTGCCTCACCTTGGGCACAGAGCAATGGATCCGGCTTTCTATGGACTGAGACCTCTGAAACTCTGAGCCCTGAAATAAACTTTCCTCCTCCAAAATTTTTCTTGTCATGTCTTTTGGTCACAGGAGCAAAAAAAAAGCTGATTAAAACACTTTTATTATAAAAACAATTAAGAAAAACTTCAGATTCACAAAGTTGCTCTTCCTTCCAGAATATTCACAATAACAATACCAAGTCCAACTCTAATTACTCAAGAGTAAGAACTTTCTTTTTCCATAACTATCTACACTTCCTTAAACATTTTGATTACCTTTACTTATTACCCCATAGTTATGATTAACAAGATACTCAGTCTCTCCAACAAATCGACGGTTGCAGAGGCAACCTTTTGTCCCTAATTTCAGACTGACACATTTTTATAACAGGTGCAAAAGTGTTGGTAACTAAAATACTCATAACTACTTTCCATAATAAAAATACAAAAGCAAAGGTTATTACACAACTGGTAAATTAAAATGAGACTCAGATTTGTTACAAACAAATGAAGTTTTTTTTTCAAGTACTATTGTCTACTTGTTCTTTGCTGTTGATCACATTTAATTGCAAATCAGAATCAAGACTTTCTCAATTAAATGTGATCAACAGCAAAGAACAAGCAGACAATACTACTTGAGAGAATAATGAATAAAAATTAATAGAATTAGTTTTTAAAAAGTGTTCCAAAGCACTTCACCCATGTAAACTCATTCTCTCTCCATAACTTTGTAAAACCAGGACATATTTTACATCTATTTTACAAATAAGAATATTCAGGTACTGATAGGTAAATTAAGCTGCCAAGGTAACCGAGCCCACGGTACTAACCCTGGGCACAGTGCCTCCTAAAAGTAATATCACTCTCACTGATTTGCATTTTGGAGTGCAATTTCACTTAATTTCCCAGGTATGTTCTTAGCAGCATGTCATTATGCTTAATTATCTGTGGTACCACAAGAAAAAACATACTGATAGAAGGTAAAGAACTGTGGTAGTAGGAAAAAAAATAAGGTATCTAAGAAACCTAAGCACATCTGTTATTTACTTCCTTAAACACACATAGCAACAAGATAGCAGCAATAATAGCAGCAACCATTTATTGAACATCTCTTATATGCTAGGACAGTCACTTTACCTTAGTAATCTCATTGGCTATCTACAAAGTGTCATTAGTACCAATTCACATACATACAAAATGAGATCTGAGAAGTCAAGTACCTTCATTCCAAAGCTCCTGTTCTGATTATTCCATATGCTATTTGTGGATCAAGACAGCTTTCTCTGTATGGCTAAGTCCATGGAATCTGTGGTTATATAATTCTTTATTTGAATAAAACATGTTCATCTGACTTATTTAGGACCTTCTATAAAGGCAAGTGAAGAACTTTTCTGCTGTTGTAATCCCACTGCTCTAGCCAAAGAATGGAATAATTTGATATTCAAGTTAGATATTGCTCTTCCCTTACCAAGTAAGCTCCATGACAGCAGGTACTACACAAAGCTGGCTCAAGGCCATGTCTTCAATGCCCATAGCAATGACTGACAGCCCTCAATTCTCAATAAACTGGTAGATTTTAACTAAATTCCATGAGTCTGGGTCTAATTTGTGTGATCCCCAACTTGTAAACCCACTTTGTCCAACATCTTCAGACAGTACCACAAAATAAGTCATTCTGTCATTGTCCTTCTGAGCTACCACATATATAAAATGATTGATTACACAGAGGAACTGGTTTTCAAAGTGTGAATATTTTAAATACAAAATCAGTAAGTTACCTTTTAAATTACATAAAATCAGAAAAATATATTCAAAACTTGGGTTAATGCAGAATATTTCTAATTAGAGTATTCTTTTTTCTTTTTTAATTATTAATGAAACTTTATTTTCTTTATTTATTTATGTACATGCAGTGCTCAAAATCAAACTCACACATGCTAAGCAAGTGCTCTACCACTATGCCACAACCCCAGCCCCCAACCAGAGTATTCTAAAAGGACAGGTTCCCAGGATGGAAAGCAAACTGCAGTGGAGCCAGGGAAAGTGGGCTGTAGCCTGGGTTGGACGGGTTCTCTCAGCAATACTGACATGCCCAGGCCCACACCCTAGCAGGCTAAAGATTTCCCATCTGTAAAACCTAACAGATGAACCAGACCTATTTCAGCTTCTCTATCCAATGACTTTAGGTTGGATGATGCCACTGAACTTTACAGTACAGCTAAAAGGGTGACAAGCTCCGGGATGAAGAGGTATTTGAACTAGTCCTTCAGGAACATGAGGACTTCAACACACAGAAGAATGAAGTTGAGGTAAATCTCAACTGACTACACCTTTATCTTTATTTAGTAAAAAAAAAAAAAAAAAAAATCACAACATCTCCTCTAAGGCCAAATCTGTCTCGTGGTTATAATCACCACACACAAGAACCCAATGGTACAGAGACTTTAAAGGTTTAGAAAACATTATTTTAAGAAAGCCAGACAGTCTATGGAGAGCAACCACGTCTCTCTCCCCTGTAGAGCTGGGTGCAGGGGAGGCACGTGCCGCCTACTCAGTTCTATCTATGGGGCTCTGCTCCACATGCACATCCTCCATCCTGTTTTTCTTAAACGTTCAGTAGGAAATTAAAGTAAAATATTTATGGTAAAAGATGTGTAAAAATATCAGATGATCACAAGTTAAAAATGTCTTTGGAGAACTTGCTGAATAGTTTATCAGAGACCACCAGCTGCACAGCTTGGGCTGCAGTTGTGGAGATGGAGTTATGAAGCTGGGGAGCTGCTTTGAAGACCACAACCCTTTGAAATAAGTACGTGCTGCTCTGCCTCTACTGCTATTAAATGACGTCAGGATCGCTTTGTGGGATATTTGGACTGTTTGGCACAATAGAAACTTCAACACTGTACCAATATCAGCTGAACTAGAAACAAGTAATTAAAGGAACAAGTATATGACCTTGTTATGACCTGCAACTCTCGTATTGCAATTTTTAAAATTAACTAAAATAGTTCATGTGCATAATTTAAAAAAACACAAATGAGCTCACAAACATGGTTTCCCAGCAAAAGGGATTTAAACGAGATTTGCAATGTGCCTTACCCTCTTTGCAGATGTGCAGCCTGTTCGGAAGGAACAGAGAAACCTAAGGGAAAATTCACTTAAGATAGGCAACAATCACTGGCTCTGAACCTGTTGCTCTACTTAAGAAGGAAAAAATGGTGGTGGGGCTAGGCGATCATAACACCATTAGGGGATTTCCAAGAATTGGCCATGACAACACCAACAAAAATCACACCAGTTAATGATTCAATAGAAGTCTGTTTGGTATGCCAATAACACTACATAAAATAAGGACACTTTTTCTTGCTAATCTGGCTTGATCCAGGAGTGTATTTTAAAATATCTAGTGTAACGTATGATGTATACATGCTTTATACACTCCTTCCTAAATACCGCTCCTTTCAAACAAAGACTTTGACAAATACTGAACAGCAGGGAGAGCACCTACTTGAGTTGCTGGATTCCTACACATGCACCTGAAGTCCTTCTGTGAAAAATGAGGCCTTTACAAGGATGCAGACGTGAATAAAAAGACAACCTGCTGTGGCTCTGTGGAAGCTGAAGAGGGCAAGATCCTGATTCCCGTCTAAAAATTAGGCAGACTGAAGGATCTCAAGTCCTCAGTGTCGTGGTCTGTAGAGCATGACCATGAGCAGCTAAGCCTGAATACACCTGAGGTGATGCTATAGTTTGAATCTGGAATGCCTGCCCCCCCCCAGTAGATTCCCAGCTACTGTGAGGTAGTAGAACCTTTAAGAGGTGAGACCTAGTGGGAGAATGTCAGGTCACTGGGGGGATGTGTCCTCAAATGGACCTTAAAACCTCAGGCTCTCCTCTCTTCTTCCTGGCCATCAGAGGAACAACTGGCTTTACCACATACTTCCCACTACGATGTGATACCCGGCCACAGGCCCAAAAGCAACTGAGAGCTCCAAAACTAAGAGCTTTGTCTTTATAAATTGATCATCTTAGATATTCGATAGAGTAATGAAAGTTGATAAACATAGAGAAGAACAGCCACACATCTTCTAACAAGCTAAAATGTACCTCTAGCTGGGGTTGTGTGGTAGAGCACTTGTCTACCATGTGTGAGGCACTGAGTTTGATTCTCAGCACCACATGTAAATAAATAAAATAAAGGTCCATCAACAACTAATAAAATAAAGGTGCATCAACAACTAATAAATGAATAAAATGTACCTCTAAATTCAAGGTTTAGACAAATATCTGTTCCCATCACACAAACCTAGAAAAATTACTTGCAAAATATACTATTTCAACAAGTATGTCCAATTCACAAAAATGCATCAAGCTACACACTTACATGCACACTGTCTGTTCTGTATTTTACTGCTAAAAGTTTTGTTTACATCCATAAACATAGTAAGTACATTTATATACATATAAAATAATGAACCAAGGTAATGTAAGATATTGATAGATCCTCCAACAATGAAGAAGTGATACTTCTATAGAATTGTTACTTACAACCATTGAAAGGCTAGAAAAATAATAGGAAATAACTTAGTTCCAGTAGCAATTGCTGATGAATAATCAAAAATAGCTAAATGACTCTCTCAACTAGATTTCACCTTCTCATTAACTGAGTTATCACAAAGATTTCCTTAGAGGGCTGGGGTTATAGCTCAGTTGGTAGAGTCCTTGCCTCACATGCACAAGGCCCTGGGTTCAATCCCCAGCACCACAATTAAAAAAAAAAAAAAAAAAGGACAAAGATTTCCTTAGATTTTCATTTTATATACGTTCTTACTTCTAATAATGTGCAAGAGAAATTTTTTTTTTAAAGAAAAATGTAACAAAATAACTGGGGATATAGCCCAGTGGTTTAGCAATGCAAGGCCCTGGGTTCAATCTCCAGCATCAAAATAGAAATAAACCAGGCATGGTGGCTCACACCTATAATCCTAGCTAACGCAGGAAAACTGCAAGACTGAAGCCAGCCTGGGCAACTGAGAACTACCCTCTGAAAATAATAAATTCAAAGGCGGGAGATGTACTTCCATGTGTGAGTCCCTGTCTTCAATCCTCAGTACCACAAAATAAAAAAGTAAATAAATAGAGAAAGGGAGAGAAGGAAGAAGAAAGAGGAAAGGAAGAAAGATATATGGATGCTGATGCTTAGAGATATCAGAATAGCTTCAATTTTTGTAGTTAATGCACTTACTTATTAAATCTTCTCATTCGTTACTACGTCCTACCAAAAAAAAAAAAAAAAAAAGAAATTATTTCATTACAAACAAAGAAAAACAACCCAAAATGTCATTTTATATCATCAACAAAATTAGCTGATATGAACAGTTTAAAAGGAATCTGAAGTAGTCTTCAAAAAGACTGTAAATCAGCATACCTCAAATTAATTAGAAAGTCTTTCTGAGTCTTCTGGTACAATTACAAAAGAACTCTGGGGCTGGGAGTGTAGCCCAGGGATAGAGCACTTGCCTAGTAAGCACATGGCCCTAGGTTTGATCCCAGAACCAGGAAAATAAAACCAATTACACCAGAATTCTATCTTTAAAAAAGATCATAGCCTGAGAAAAATTACAAGCACTCAGATCAATGTATTTTGTCAACATTTCTTCAGTGTCTTCACATAGGTACAGTTACAAGGTAACTGGAAACCTACATAAGCAGTCACTCAACATATCCTCTCGTGTGGCCGAGTGGAACTTCAATGCAGAAAGAAAATCTTACCCTCCCCTACATTCCAGGTCACTCACTCACACATACCTTAATGCTAAGAGATAAGCATTCAGGATCTAGAAAAGCAAAGAGTTTAAAAGTATTTTGTCTGTTTTAAGACAAATAACATCAAGGGGGCTATCACAAAATGCAAACACAGTGTGGGGGTTGTAGTTCAGTGGTAGAGTGTTTGCTTAGCATGCAGGATGCCCCAGGTTCAATCCCTAGCACCACAAAACAAGACAAATGCAAACAGTGGAAGAAATTCCACTTCTTTGCAGAACACAATCTTCTTTGCCATTAACAAATAAACGTCTAGATTTATTAGACCTCAGAATTTTATTCCTAGTCCTGAAGAAATAATAAGAACAGCATATATCTCAGAATGTTCATTAGAAAGTAGTACATTTATAGTTACCAAGGCACTCCTAAACTCGGCCCCATATTCTCCAACAATCAAAAGCAAGCATTTCATACAGTATTAATGCCATGGAAACAAAACAAATTAAGATAATATGGTTTTATAGCATTAACCCACTTTTAATGGCCTTCTAATAAATTAAAAGATTCTTTGGCTCCCAGAACCAATGAAACCAAATATACAGATTTGCAGAACAATCATACCCACCCCACCCAATGTTTACACAGTGCCTACCATACATTGACGGAAGTATACCATGGCTCAAATCACATAGCACATAGGAGTCTGCCTGGACAATCTCTTCCCCACTCTCTGGCTACTGGTAAAGAAAAATAAATGCCTTTCAAAATAAACTATCTTCAACACCATCCCCTCCTAATTTTCTACATGCCATCAAATTCTGCATTATAAATCAGCAACCATAAGCTATCCTCATTTGCCTTTCTATTCATAGTTCATTCTGCTTTCAATTTTTATTTAGTTTACCCATAGAATCTAAGGTTCCAAGAGAGAAAGTAGATAGTATTCATCTTTGTATCTGCCCAGAACCCACATTATACCTTTCAAATAATAGGAATCTAATAAAACTTAATGAAATCATTCAGCCAAAATGTTTACAGTACAGACTTAAGAGGTACTGTCCAATCTGAAAATGTTGCCATTAAAGAATACCAAATCCAGCTGCAGTTGTCACTTTCAAGCTGATGACTCCAATTTTCTGTCCCCATCCCAGACCTACCAGACAACCAAGTGTAATTTTCACTTAATGTACACAAACCTCAAACTCAACACATTTAAAAACAATTATATCTTTTAACTACCTCCCCACACCTGCTCCTCCCAGCATGCCCTCTGTGAACGGCATGGATCGGCATGGCCATCCACCCAGATGTCCCTGTCAGAAATCTTATAGTCCAGGTTGAGTCTTACCTCCCTCTTACCTATTACATCCAATCAATCACCACATCCTGTCATCTTCCTGATTTTTTTTAATTGGTTCTCTTCCCTACATCTGCATTGTCACCAACACACTAGTCCAAGCCACACTCTCTCACAGCTAAACAACTTCTTAACCAATCCCACCATGGATCTGCCTCCAAAACCCAGGTCACAGAGAAATTCTAAAAAGTAATGATTAAATTAAAAATTGTGTGTATATATGTCTCTGTGTGTGTGTGTGTGCACATGCAGAAACCTTATATTATAGTGATATATAGCTTATATATCACTATATTTTTTGGAGTACCGAGCACACAGTCCACAATAAATAAATATGAATGCCTATTTGTCAAACTTTCCTGACCACACTCTCATGTCCTTTTCACACCAAGCATAAACATTACCAAGTAAGAAGCTTTACTGAGTTATTATTAAATAAGCCTTAGCCATGATTAGGCTACAGACTGACTCCAAAATAGAGGGCCAGACCAGAATTGTAACTGAGATGAAGAAAGAGCTTCTACATGCAAAGTAGTAAACTTTGCATAAAGACAAATAGAGGAATATATCACTGTAAGTTAGTGTTGCAAGAAGCAAACGAATGCAAGGGAGTGTGTATAAGTTGGATTGTTAGAAGATGAGAAGAACAGAAACAAAAAGGAGCCACTACAAGGAGGCAGGGGTGTAGCTCAGTGGTAGAATCGTGCTTAGCCTGTGCAAGGCCCTGAGTTCAATGCCGAGCACCCAAAATAAAAATAGAACAGGAGGACAGTATAAATGAAAAACTATGAAAGGACCCAAAATTGGGGTGTGTACACTTACAAGAGCACATATCACGCATGTACAGGTTTGACTTGAAGGGAGGAGGGTAAAAGACCAAAGAAACTGATCTGATTACAAAACAGGTTTGTGTTTTAAATGTTAAGGCTGAATGCTTCAAGAGCAGCACAATATTAAGAACAATGAAATCTGGGTAAGTCCATCATGCCAGCTACAGAATTGGAGGTATAGTCTCTGGTTTAAGCCTCCTACAACCATATAACTACCATTATTACTACTTCAGTTTACACAGCAGAAATTGAGTCTAAGAAGCATTTACAATCTGAAGGTCATTCAGCTGGTAAGTGGGAGAATCTGAGTTTGACTATAGCAATTTCAGAGCCCTTACGAGTCCAGAGGAAGACCTCTGTGAAAATAGTGTGCTGTTGGTAATGTTTTAAAACTCTAACAGGGAACAGGGTAAACTGCAGGCTGCACATTCAGCAAAGCAACAGCAATGGTCACTTGGTCCAGAGGTGAGCATAATTAGACCAAGAAGATGGCAATGAGATTAGAAGAGATTAGTGCAAGAGAGACATTAAGGGGGAAAAGCAAGCCTGAAAATAGAAACTCAAAGAGCCGTTAGGATTAAACTTTAAGTTTCATGAAAACCATTGTGGCCCCATAAATGGGAATTGGGTCAAATGAAAAATGGACGTGTTGTTCCATTTTAGGACTTCTGAATGAGGCAAATATGAGATATTCACATGAAAACACCCCATAGGCAACAGGAGCAATGAGACCTAACTAGAAGACGGGGATAAACATAATATTACAGATATTCACTTTATGTAACTTTCTCAAACTAATGGAGACATTGCTTTAATAATGAAAACAAGGGCTGGGGCTGTAGCTCAGTGGTAGAGAGCTTGCCTCGAACACGTGGGGCACTGGGTTCGATCCTCAGCACCACATAAAAATAAATAAATAAATAAAGATATTGTGTCCAACTACAACTAAAAAATATATTTTTTAAAATATTGAAAACAAACAACTGTTACCAAAAGAAATTTAAAAAATTTTAAAAATAACAACACTTCTGGCCACAATAACAAGTTCTCAAAGTGGCCCTAGCAATAGTACTTCTGCATATGTTAATTGAACCAAAAACTCCCTGCCACCTACTGGAGTCCCTTGCAAACCATCCCATACCCATTGCAATACCGGTGCAGCTTATTTTGGAACACAAAGCATTGAGACTGTGTGCTAGCATAAATACGGAAAGTTCAGCCAAATGTTAGATTTCAACTTACTGTCAGCGTCAATTCTTAAATTTCAAATCAATTTAAGTCATGCAAACAAATAAGGATTTTTACTAAAAGTTAAGGAAACAACAATGGATTTATACTAGCAACCAGGTACATTAAAAAAGACATGGCACACAACACAAAAACTAGAAATGAAAATGTCATCTGGTCTTTATATCAACATGACTAGATACTATCAAAGTAGACAAATTGAAAACGCAAGTAGCATGCAGTATGTCATTTATGTTAATGAACACTTAACACGGTACATGTCCTCAAATTAATGAAACACGGGAAGATGATAATCACAGGGTATAAAGCCTCAATTAAATAGACAACCAAGTATGATTTTTTTAAAAGATGTTGCACAACAATGTTAAATACATCTAATTATTTCAGTTTCACTGGAGGGTGGACCTCAAATGTTCTCATCACTGAAGATGTCAATGTTTGAGATGCTGGATGAATTGGTTGGCTTGATTTTGTCATTCTACACTCTATTCAAAAATCATAACATTACTTTGTATAGCTACAGTTTGTCAACATATAATAATTTTTAATTAAAATCCATATATAGTAAAAGTACATTTAGAAAAAGATGAAAAGACATACACAAATTCCTATTAGAAACTGCTTCTGGGGAGAGAGGGAAGTTGAACTGAGAAGTGAAACAAAGTATATTTCAACTTTATCTGTGATGTTTCATTTCTTCTATTAAATAAAAATCTGAAACAAATACACCAAAATGTTACCAACTGTTAACACTAGGAGAAAGTCACCTGGTATTTATACTGCCTTTCTGTATTTCTGAAATCTTAACAAAATGGAAAAGAAAGGGGGGGAATGCAAATTCTCTCACATAATGAAAATATCATATGAAACTTATCTGACATATCCTGCCCAAATAACTCCAGAGTGAACAAGGTAAACCTCATTTTTCCCCAAGCTGCCAATTTCTATTTCGGACTCCTAACATTTCTCTTGAAATAGAATGGCATAATGAGCATATCTAAATTCTTGTTTGATCTCCCAATGTGAATTGATGGGGTGGATTTTAACCATAGACAAGGTCTCCAGTCGCAGCAACCAGGAAGTGCACCTGCCTCGTCGTCTCCTAAGGAAGCTAAGAGGATGAATTGAGAGGGAAGAAGCCACTAAAGATAATCTTATAAGCTCAGTGTCTTTCCTCTCATCACAATCTTTGTCCCTAATGCCTTTACAGATCCTTCTTCAAACACCAGCCACCTGCAGAGATGTCTACCAGATAGTGGCTCCTTTTTCCTTTAAAAGATAAACCTCTGAATAAAGTCTTCCAAGTAAGTCATTTGCTCACTCTAGGAATGCACAGCATGCTCTTTAAAAAATCCAGTTACTCAATAATCATTTATACCAGATGGACACCAGGGATATAAGAAAAAGGGCAAAACACCTACCTTCAAAGACACATCTGTTCATTTTTCCCTCCTCTCAATTTCTTAGTCAGATCCAAAAAAATTCACATAGAAACTGTGGCTACATGATCCCTAAGAATCATCAATATTAGCACATGCCCGGGTAAGGAGAACTGGAAATGTGAGAGGGGGGCGATGAACAGGGCACAGGCTAGATGGTCTTTGCTTTTCTAATGTGCTTAAACCATAACAGGTAAACCTGACTACCACTTTCCTTCAGAATGATGGGGGATTAAAGAGAACAAGGGGCAACACATGTTGATTCATCTTGAATTTTTTTTTAACCAGCCAGGGTGATTCATTCAGTTCAGCAAGTGTCAACACCTCTACAGCTAAGGAGACAAAAATAAATACCAAGGGAACATTATTGTACACCTACTCGATATGCATCTTTCCAAGGAACAATAAGATAATAAGGTAGTAATGTAGTGATGATGGAGTTCGAATTTCAAGAAGCAGAATTCCTTTCATCAGGACTGAGGCAACCGGACACTGGTACACTTTCTAGTTCTCTTGACTCTGAATTCATATTAGCAATAGTATAATGAAGTTTCTCAGGCTCTAGATTCCCAAGGGCAGACCAGGGCCTATCCTGGAGGAGGGTGTGACTGGCAAGGCCCTGATCAACTCAGACCTGGGAAAAGCACAGACCAGCTGGAGATGACATGTGACCTCCACAGAACAGGGCAAAACAGTCCCATGAGAGACAAATGAGCATGTGGCCAGTGAAGTGATCCAGGGTGGCAACTTAGACAACAGGGAAAGAGAACGCATGACTTGGAACACATTCCTAAGTCTGACTGGAGCAGAGGCTAAAAGAAAAAGTGTCATGGAAAATACAGAGGTCCAGTATGACAGGCTTTGAAAGTCAGACAGCAACTTAGTCAGTATGACAGATCCAAAGAATCAAGGGCCATTTCTAAAAAGGAAGACTGATGCACAGAGTCACGCAGAATCCAGAATCATGAAGGTCAGCAAGCAGCTCGTGCCTGCAACCTAGACAAAAAGTGACAAGTATCTAAGATGGTGGCAGCAGCAGACACTATGGAAAGGAATTGACAGTAACACCTGGTCACTGACAGGACAGCAGAGATGGAAAAAAGGACAGCTTTTTAGGGTGTTTAACATGAATACTGTTAATTAGTAATGAATAGCAACTATCATTTACTGAGCATTGGTTTCTATTATACTTCATAGGTGTTTTCTGATTTAATTATCAGGACCATCATTTGTGATAGGTATGCTCCTCAGCCTGTTTCAGATAAGAAAACTGAGGC
Organism: Marmota marmota marmota; assembly: GCF_001458135.2. NCBI lineage: Eukaryota > Metazoa > Chordata > Mammalia > Rodentia > Sciuridae > Marmota > Marmota marmota. Next base: position 11,798,944 of record NW_026000016.1, on the reverse strand, counting down.
TAAGCAAGATTAAAATACTTGCTGTTATGGTTTGAATTCAGAATGTCCCCACAAAGGTCCAGGTGTTAGGCTTGATCCTCAGCTTGGCACTACTAGGTCATGATGAAAATTTTAAAAGGTGGGGCCTAGTGGGAGGGCATCAGGAACATGCCCTTGAAGGGCATATAGAACCCCATCCCTTCCTTTTATTCTTTTTGATTCCCAAACCTGCGGTGAACTGCTGTTCTGCCATATGCTCACACCGTGATATGCTACCTTATGTAGGCAAAAGAAACAGATCAACCAATCATGTAACTAGAATCTCCAAAACTGTGAGCTACAATGAACTTTTTTCTTTATAAGTTTATTTTCTCAGATATCCATTATACTAACAAAAAGCTGAGTAACACATAACTCCATAAGATCAGCAGTGACCAGAGCTGGAATTAGGTTAAACTAACCCTCAAGGAGTCATTTTATAGTTCACACTCTTCAACTTTAGGATATATGGCCTTAAGGTTTTTCAGTTGGGTGAGCATGGCAGTGAACATAGATTAAACAAGAAAGAGAGTTGCGGGAACAGACCTTCCAGGACAATATGAAGGGTCATTGTTAAGAACAGCAATGGGCTAGAGTTCTAGCTCAGTGGTAAGCACTTGCCTAGCATGTGGGAGGCACAAACCTCTGCATCACATAAAATAAATAAATAAAATAAAGGTATTGTGTCCATCTACAACTAAAAATATTAAAGAAGAACAGCAACTCTTATTTCTCCTCACAATGAGGCTTTTGGCCTGGAGGAAGCAAAGTCTTACTCAAGAACATACTGTTGGTGAACAGCAGGACATGTACAGATAGTTCCTGTGAGGTCCACTGGAAGTGTGATGTAATCCTTGGCCTATAGCTGCGTGCCTCATTGAGAACCAAGGGGCCAAACAAAAGCCATCCACCTTCCATGGTGTTTCTGCACCCCTCGCTAATCAATTAGAGACCTGAGTCTAATGTACAGTGCATGTAGGTACAACCTCTTCTACCCATTCATATACCTCTTAAAAATGCTACAGCTGATTTTAGAGGGATGAGCATTTCAGATGAAACCTGCCAACTCTGGGACATTCAAATATCCAGGAAATATCCACTGAGCAACTACAAATTTGAGAGAGCAAATTACCAGGTGCATGTGTTGAACTGGAGCTCACTGAAACCACAGTTTAGTTTAGGCATTTATAAGGAAATAACTAAAACCAAAACAATAAGTAAAAGTTTAATGGAGGCAGGGATTGAAAAGTGGATCAAGGACTGAGGATACTCCCAGAATTAAGGGATAGGAACATGAAGAAAACCAGTAGAAGAACTGAGTTCCCTGGTAGGTAGTCATCAAATCTATTCCTTTACACTGCTCAAATCTCCATCATATCTATTCCCAGTCCATCACCCCTTACGCCTCAGCTCAACTCCTTACTGTCTCTCTGTACTATGTCAGAGTCCTCCTTCCAGTCTGACCTCATTATACCAACAGAGTGAATTATTTGCAATCTCCATTTGACCACGATCAATCCTGTATAGACTGTACCTCAAACTGAAACATACTGTGTGGTTCAGGGGGAGTCATAGAAAATAACACATTTTTTTCCACACATTGGAAAGCCATTTTTAACCTATTAGATCAAACATAAAATTTCAGAATAATTTCATGCTAGCAGCCAGCTACTGTTTGATGTGCGCCCAGCCTTCTCTTGCGCAAATTTCTGTCATTAAGTTGTACACTCTGGTGAAAAAAAATTTAGAACACTAGTCAAAGTAGGTGAGATGTGTGTTTGTCCAGATGGAGGCAAGGAACCAAGGAAGAAAAGATTAAGTGGATAAGCTAGAGGAAAATTCCAACAGGAATTCATATCATGTAGTTCTCCCACACTCTGATCTCTCAAGTGCTGGAGAATGGGGAACCTGGTTTAAATCCTGGCTTTACTACTATCTGGTTATAGGGCTCAAGGGTAAATTGTTTCATTTCTTCATGACCCAGGCTTTCATTTGTAAAATGAAAATGAGGATACTCAAAGAGCTGCTGTAAAATTTACATAAATATCTAGGGTGAGATTGGGACCAATAAATAGCAGCTATTATCTATGAATTCTAAGCTTGTCCCAATCTGTTAAAGCACTCCATAACACTGTTAAGTTCAAACTTACTGGACAGCAAAATGTCTATTTCGATAAGCAGTCTTGCCATATGGTTCACAGTCTGTTCTGAGGGATACTATAAGGCCACTATGCAAAATTAAGAATAGACTTAACTACTTGATTTTAGATCCATCTGGAGATAAGATGTGTGGAGAAGAGCAGAAGTCAAATCAAAATCACCGTAGGTATCATTTGTAAAGTATAAGGCACTGAACTGAAAACAATTTAACAGATCCTGGTGAATTAATAGCATGCACGTCTATACTAATGCTTTGTATATTCTGAAATACACAGGAGAGGAAGAGGACAGGAAAAACTAGTGTCACCAAGAGTCCTCCTACTGCTGATCCTGGACAGCGGGGAACAGGTTCCCAGGAGGGGTCTGCAAACATTCACAGACACTCCTAGAGTCTTTTCTTGTCTAGGCTGTAAGTGGAGTGTATCCAGCAATCACAGGAACCATGAGAAGGAATTCAGGGAGGGAGGAGTAGCTAGAAACAGGTCCGACCTGCAGCACAAGGACCTGTTTCAAGCCCCCGTGAGCACAGGCAGGAAAGCAGAATGAAAACTGCAGTCCTGTGCCTCTCCTTCCCTCTGTCTCACAGATTAGGATGGGAGCCCTTGAGTTCAACCTGACTTGCCCTCCCAAATAATCAGTTTCACCTACTACTTCTCTTTGTCTACAGTAAACATTAGTTTGTTGCCCATCATCCATCTCTCACCATGTTAAATTTTGAAAAGAGGGAAATACTATAACAAAGATAACTTTTGGTTGTTTATCATTCTATCCATGTATGCCAAATTTAATATTAATTTAATGTAATGATAATAATAATAATCAACCTTTTGCCTACTTGATTATACTACAAGCATCTTAAAAGCAAAATAGCCTTTTACATTCTCAAATCTGAGAATATAACACAAAACACATATGCAATGCATTCATTATTCTAAAGATAAAAAAAAATTTAAGCAAGATTTTTTTCTTTATTCCCATTTCTTTAACAGTTCTAAGGTATGTCTCCTTTTTTTTTTTTTTTTCTATTTCCAAATGAATTAAGCTACTTTCAGAATATAACAAGAGGACTTTTCCATTAATAGTTCTGGGGCTTAGAAAACAAGATCCCAAAGTGTAGCACTCTGGCTTGTGGAATACTTTGAATTAAAGAAAATGGGAAGGCCTTAGAAACTGCCTTAAAGTCCAAGTTTCTCTACCCCGCCCTGTTTCTCCCTCAAGTGCTCCCTGAGTTCCCTGAGTTCCCCCATCTGACTCAAAGAAGCTCTTCCAGAAGAACTGCACTGTCTTAGACCTCCTTTCTAAAATCGCATTAATCAGGGAAGATTAACTCCTGTCACAGGAAGAAGACAGAAGAACATCAACACACCCGGACAGACTGTCACAAGCTTCTGCCAGGTTTATTCAGCTTCCAAACAGAAACATTCATATAAACTACTGTCCATTCTTTGGGCCCATTCAACTCCCCTAAAAATCTTTTATTACTTCCAAGATTTGTCTACAGTTCCCCACATTTCCCTCTCCCCTAGGAGGGGGATATTTAAGCCTCAACCATCTGGCCCTGCTTTGAGTTTCCTATTTTGGAAGGCTCTTATGTTTGTGCACAATAATAAATTTGTACACCCTTTTTCTCTTGTCAGTCTATCTCAGCAAACTGATAAAGAACAGAGCAGAAGCTTTCCTGCCTTACAAGAGCTTCACGTAGATTTACTTCCCCACCCCACCCCCAAAAAAAAAAAATCACTGCATTTTAACTTGTTATTTCAAAGCAAAACAATATGGAAACAAATTTAACTTACCCACAAATTTGTTCTATAATCTAATGGATAAACTTAAAATGTTGAAATCTGACTTAAAAGAAAACAAAAAAGACCCACACATTTAACCTGCCTTCTCTATAACAAGTATATCTCACAGATAATGGAGAAAAGTTTCTCTTTTTAAAAAATATCTTAATAAAAAAGTTGGAATAAAAGATCAACCTTTTCCAAATCTCTGAGAATATAATGGATGTAGGCAATGATTATCAAACTTCATGAATATCACAAAAAGAGAGATTCAATACCCAGCACTATCGAGAGCGAGCGAGCGAGAGAGAGAGAGAGAGAGAGAGAGATTTCAAGCAAGCTCAAGAGTGAGGGAGCAGAAGAGATAACCAACATTATCTACTTCCAATTACAAGCATAAGTTACCTTTTTAGCAGTTTTGCCAAAAAATAGAAAAGGAATCAAATCAAGATCTGAGAGCTACTTACTTATAGGAAACTGAATAAGTTAAACCATCATTAACTACAGGTGGCAACCTGTTGTCCTGTTTAATATTTAATTATGATGTTATAAAATAAATATTTCTTGATAAATGAACAGAACTTCCCTCCAAAATCTCAATTGTATCTTAAAGATGAGAAAAGTTGATCCAGGGCTCACATTTCTATGGATGTATTTATTGTGCTAAGACAGCACAATTCCACAACTTCATAGAGGTTCAAGGTGTGTCCACATTTTTTTTTCAATTCCAATTCATAGAGGTCAGGCTAGGTTCAGACACATTTTCTTTACTAGTGATAATAAACTTCCTTTCACTTGGAAAAATAGAGCCCAAACGAGCCAAAAAGTAGCACGTCCTGCTTCTTTCTAATCAGACAACTTTAGGAATGGAGAAGGTGGAACCAGTTCAGCAACCTCAGAGGAGACAGATCAATAAGAAGCACCAGCCCTCAACTAAACTGACAAAAGATGCTATGATCCAGCTGTTCTCAAACGGTCCAAGACACTCTATGGGTCCTCAAGAACCTTTCAGGGCATCCATAACATCAAAACTATTTTTTATAATCAGTGGTGGAGCAGATGACAACAACACAATAGAATAATGCTGAGAGGTTATCTGCAATGCACGCTATACAGACAGGTGCACTGATGGTAACAAAAACAAAAGTATGCAAAACTGATGGTGCTTTAGCACAAATCATGGCAGTGGCACCAAGAGTGTGGGTAGTCAGTATCACTATAAACTCAGAGTGGAAAAAAAAAAGTTTCATATAAGAATGTCCCTGATGAAAACAGTGAAGATTAACTATGGTGTGAAATCTCAATTCTTCAATACATGGGCTTTTGTAAGGTTCTGTGTGATGAAATGGGAAGTGCAAACACAGGATTTGCACTGCACACTGAACTATGATGGCTGTCTCAAGGAAAAGCACTTGATCAGGAAGCTGAACCAGCAGCATTTTTCCCCATATCATTTTTACATGAAATTGCAAGATAAACTATGGCCAATGTTTTATCAAAAATGAATGAAGTAAGCCTCCTGCTTCAAGGAAAACTATTAACATATTTGTTGACAATGATAAAATCTAAACTTTCAACTGAATACCAGAGTTTTGAAAAACTCATATCTGCCACCAAGAATGTGACAGCTTTCCCAATATTTACATAGTTAACAGTAAAGTACTATGTACTTAAAAATTGGTTAAGCTGGGCAAAGAGGCGCATGCCTGTAATCCCAATGGCTGAAGGCTGAGGCAGGAGGATCACAAGTTCAAAGCCAGCCTCAGCAACCTGGTGAGGTCCTAAGCAACTTAACGAGACCTGGTCTCTAAATAAAATGGGGACATGGCTCAATGGTTAAGCATCCCTGGGTTCAATCCCTGGATCAAGAAAGAAAAAAGAAAAAATTTGGTTGAGAGGATAGATCTTAAATTACTTGTTTTTCCTAATACCAAAAAGAGTGGGGGAGGGGCCACCAGAAAATGTTTGGAGGTAAAAGACACATTTATGACCTGGATTGTGGTGATGATAACATGAATATAAATAATTGTCAAGTTCATCAAACTGAATACATCAACTATGTACAGTTTTTGTTATACCAATTAATTGTACCTCAATGAAACGGAGGGTGGGGCAACTTTTATGATGGAACCGCTGGTGATTTTAACAAATGTGTTTTTTTTTAAATAGCATCATAAAATATGCTAATATTTGGGGGATTTGTATAATTCCATGAACCAATATTTTCCAAATCATCCAGGGGTAAAAAGACTCAAAGAGTAAGCAAAACCAATGGATTTAAATGTAACACAGTGAGAAAAGTTTACCGATAATGCTTCAGATTCCAAACTGCAATTAAACTTTAAGACACAATTATAAGCAGAATTTTGCAAATGACATTTTCAAATGTAATTATTAAGATAATATGCTTATTAAGAAAATACTCACAGTTATCCAAAAAGACTATTAAAATACTCCTCCTTTTTCCATCTGCAGTTTTATCTGAGGCTGAATTTTCTTCATGTACTTCAACCCAATTGTAATAGATTGGATACAGAGGCAGACATGAGAATCCTGTTCCTTGTATTAAGCTAGGCATTAAAAAAGAGTTGCAAAAATGTAAAACAATGCCACTCTTCTCACTAACTTCTCTTCACAACATTTAATTTTCATAGACGTGTTATTTATGTTAATGTACAATGAGGTTTTATTTTTAATTATTTAACAAACACTCTAAAATTTCCTGTTCAAATTTCTAATATGGTAAATACTGACAGATATTTTTAAAAGGTCTTTGAGGTAGAACCTTAATAATTTTTAGAAGTATGAAGTGGAACCATACATTTGAAACCAGGGCTCCAAGGAAATAAAGCCAAGGTCAAGGATGTGCTTGTTCAAATGAGTTTTCAGACATGACCTTCTTACTTTTTGTCATTTTATTTTTGGTTTTCCTATACTTGCGATTGAATCCATGGCCTACCACATGCTAGGCAAGCATACTATCAGTACTATGAGGTCCATCCTAGCCTTTGTTTTTATTCTTATTCTGAGATAGGGTCTCCCTTAAGTTGCCAATACTGGTCTCAAACATGTGATCCTCCTCCCTCAGCCTCCCAAGCAGTTAGAATCACAGGTGTGCATCACCACACCCACCACAAACATGACCTTATTCTTCCATTTCTTCTTTGAAGGAAAGACTACAAGTTGAGAGTCCAATAGGAGCCCATTGACAGACCAAGAGCACCTACCACCTACCACCCATCACCAGCCACAGCCATCCCTAGAAAGGGCCTTCAGAGCATATTTTGGTATTAGGCCATGAAGGAGAGGTTAGGAGACCTGGGGTGAGGGTTGGGCAGCACTACTCCCTCTTAGTTCAGGTGCCTCTGTCCACACTAGTGGATTAAGAAAGCTAGAGGTAAACTGTTCCCCATGTTCTTTTTCCTCGAGCTAACTTAAGAGTTATTCACAGCAAAAATTGATCATTTTCCTTTTACACCAGACTGGTAAACTCTTCAGGACCAGATTTATAACAAAAGTCACTTAAGCCTCAAGGTTCGAAGTATGGAAGCCTCAACTTTCAAACATTTTCCTCAGTGTTCAACAAGATGTATGAACAAGACCTTCCAATCAAAACACAGAATGTAGAGTAAGTAAACTATTGTGGAGGCTTTGCAGGCAGCCAGCAGCTGAAAGGTTCAGAGCAGATGAGTGACATGACCCAACTAAGTCTACCCACAATTTCATATAGAGAAAAGGTTTTAGGGGCAAGGGCAACTTAATTATTTAATGCTTCCCAGTAAGGCAAAACCATTTCTAAGGTTACTACTGACAGATAAGATACATGAAGAGTCATATACCACTGAGCAATAACAGAAGTCTGCGGAGATTATGTTGTATATTCTATAAGTAGCCCCCGCTCAAAAATTTTACAGTCTTTTTCTTTTTACTTTTTATTAGAGAATATTCAAGTACATACTAAGTAGAGAGACAGTAGAATAGAATGAGCCTCTATATACCATCATTCATTTTCAATACACGGTCCATTTTATTTTCTCTACAACTCCTCTACCTTCCCACCCCAGATTAATATGTAGTTGTTTTTAATTACTATATTTGTATTATTAAAAAAAATGACTGTAATGCTATTACAAAATTTTAGGAAAACAAAGACAGCAAAGAAGTAATCACCTTTGTCTTAATGCCCATTAACATTGTTATTTGAACTGTTTTTATTTGATATGGACATGAATGGTACAAGGACAATTTATAGAATTCTACATGAACATAAATTTATTCCTTATTACTAAAGTAGAATGATCCCGATTACAGGATTTTGTAATATTTTGCCCAGTTTATACTACCAATTTCCATAGACAAGAATAATAAATGTCTATGTTGTGCATTTAGGTTTCTAATTTTTTTAGGTATTAAAATTGTAATGAAAACTGTATATATAAACCTCTAATTACATACACAAACAAATGCTAGACATGCTTAATGTAGATAAAATAGGTTCCCAGGTATATCCAATATGGCAAATGATAAAAGAACTAATACCACAAAGACTAGGGGACCTAGCTCCTTTGGACTGAATGACTTGGCAAGAATCATTAACTAGGGACTCAGATTAGCCTTTATGAAAATAATCAAGCCTAGTTCATTTAGGGAATTTTTGCCTAAAGCGAAACATTAGCCAAATATATGATATTTGGAGAAATACTAAAGACCTATTAACAAATCAACTCAGGGAACTTAAATTCTGCAAAACTGTTCAGCATCTACAAAATCAAGTCACCATGTATTAAGAACATACCAGGTACTGAGACTAAAAAATGAAAAAAAACAATGTGTGTGTGTAAATATCTGATGATCTTAGAGGAGACATAATTACCAAAAAACGTTGTAAGCACTTTCCTAGAGAAGAGGATATAAGAGGAACTCACTTCTCTAGATGTCAATATACATATTGTAGCAGTAAAAATAAAAACAAAACCACTGTGGAATTAGAAGAGGAACACATTAATCAGAACAGTGCAGGGACCTAAAAATAGATTTAAGTGGGGATGACTAAGTGGGTAGGTGTGGGGTGCATGCTCCTGGATGTATGGTAGAGGTACATCACAGCCCACTAGGCCATTTAGTAAATGAGACTGAGGAAGAAAAGCTGCCAAAAAAAAAAAAAAAGTAAAAATGTAGAAACATACCTTTATTAACTAGGAATGGAGAAAGACTTCCTAAACAAGACCCAGAAGGTGAGAAAATGGATGGCTCACAACAAAATTAAAGATTCTATTTAAAACAGGATTTCAAAGAAAAAAAAAATTTTTTTGACAGGAATAAAACTGAGATTTTTTTTCCTGTGCTAGAGACTGAAATAGAGATATCTGCAATATTTAAAACCCAGTAAGAAATTAACACCTACAGTATATATACACACACACACACATACACACACACACTATTAGAGCACAAAGGCAGGAAAGAGATAGGAAATCCTAATAGGAAAGGAAACAAAGATATAAAATGCCCAAACCACAAAAGGGGAAACCCACACAGCTAGTAAGCATGTGACAAAGACACTCAGCTGTCCAGTAACCAGCAAATCCAAGTGAGAACAGTAACATCTTACTTTGGGCCTGGATTTCTCCACCTGTTGCATTAGATTGGAAAAAAATTACAAAGTCAGAAGATATCAAGTGCCAACAAGAATGTGGAAACAGCAGCTGGTGAGAGTGTCAACCACACAGCCATCCTGGATAACAATCCAGCAGGCTTCATGAAGCCAGGCATAGGCCTGAAAGAGAGTCCTTATAGGGTAAGAGACAAGTAAATGGGCATGGGGGAAGGGGGAAGATACAATAAATTAAATGGAGACTCTGCATGGACCAATAATGACAGTGAGCCATGAACTAGTAATTCACTCAAGTCTGCGCACCTGATTTGAGAAGGGAAGTAAGAAGGGGACTCCATGCCATACATTCTTTCATTGAACCAGGTGTGATGTCATCTTATAGCAAATATTGTGCCCAGTTTTGGGGTCCCAATAACACATATCAGGTCGTTGCCCTCACAGAGTTTATACATGGTGATGAAGGAAACAATAAAAAGCAAACAAAATTGTGAGTATGGTAACTGCTACAAAGGAAATAAAGCAAATGGCTGAGACAGTAATGGACAAAGGGGTTCTACTTTTCAGAGGATCATCAATAAGAGGGAAGGACTCTGAGAGGACTGCAGAAAGAAAGTCAGGCACACAGCAAACAGGAAAGAGAGCTTCAAGAACTACATTCAAGGTCAAAGTCACCAGACTACTACAGGTGAGGCTGTGTTCTGAAGATGATTTTCAGATACTTCCAGTAATTGAATAACCTTGAGAAATCCTGTTACATAAAGTGTGGACTACAAGAACTGCTGTTAGAGTCCAACACTTTCATGACCAAAAAATTCAACCATGGGGACGGGTAGCAGTATTGGAAACATGCATATCTACATCTATAAACAAATGTTTCTGAAACATTATTAGAATCCGCAGTCATAAACAGTAATTGAGTGCTCATTATTTTCTCAGTATAATGCCAGGATGAGGATAAATATAAAATTTTCTGTCCTTAAGGAGCTTCCTTCAATTTCCTAAGATTCAGGATTCTATATTTCATAACACTGATTTTTATCCTTAAAAGTCAACATTTATTACATGCTTTGCAAGCTGTTTTGTTTCTGTACCCATAAGTTCATTTAATATTAACAACATAATATTATATTATTTCCACCTTAGAAATGAAAAGCAGAGGTTCAGAAAATTGCCTGAAGTCAAAGATCTAGTAAGTGGCTGGACAGAAATTCAAATAGATCTAACTTCAAAGCCTACATCAACAATTACACTTCTATTCCTTCTAGAATCGATTCAATGGTTTTCAAAGTGTGGTCCCAGGATCAGCAGCATCAGCAGCATCAGCAGCATCATCATTACCTTGGAACTAATCAGAAATGCAAGGAGCCCAGACCTACTTAATCAAGATACTCCAGGACAGAGGGCAGCAGCCTAAGTTTTACTAAGCCCTCCAAGTGATTTGAAAGCATGCTAAAGTTTGAGAATCACTTGTCTATATTTTTCATACTAAGCTTAATGTTAAGGAAATGACAACCATTTTAAAAACTCCAAAATTTAAGAGGCATGAATAAGAATAAATCAAAACAATGCTAATTCATTGCCTCACTGTCCAGGACAGTACCCTCTTTCCCCAAACTGGCAAAATACCTCATCTGCATCCTGATTATGCTACATTAAAAAAGTAAAGTGAACCCTCTGAATCCACAGGTTCCACATCCCAGGATTCAACCAAGTATGGGTCAAAAATATGCAGGAAAAAAAATTGTGTCTATACTGAACCTATAGACTTTTTCTTATTACTCCCTAAACAATACAGTATAACAACTATTTATAAAGCATCTACAATGTATTAGGCATGATAAGCAATCCAGAGATGACTTAAAGTGTATGGGAGGACACGTGTAAGTTATATACAAATACTGGGCCATTTTATATAAGCAACTTAAACATCCATCCTCACATTCTGGAAGCCCCAAGAGGGTCCTGGAACCAAATCCCTGATGGATAACAAAGAATGAATGTATAACTCTGATGGGCCTTACTGGGAACTGAGCGAAATGCAAAATAGGCATAGAGCAGGGAAGTCCACACTAACTCCAAAAAAATCAGAGGCCATATTAGGAAGAAAAAATACATTTTGAATTTGGGCAGTAGAAGCTTGATAAATCTTGAGCCACAACTCCATAATCCTTTTTATCCTGGGCTCAACTCCAAATTTTTACAACAGCAGTTCAACAAACTTCCAATTGCCAAAAAAAGAAGTTGCAGCCTTCAGAAACATTTGATTCTCGATTCAAATTACTTAAGTACACAGAACTGTCTTTCCATGAGCATTTTTAATCACAAGTAAAGGTAATCAACACCTAATTACACAGCAACCACTAACATGATCCCTGCCCTAATTACACCTGCCCCTAACAACATTCTATCTGACCCTTCTCTTTTCAAAGCTATATCAAGAACAAGAATCTTCATCCCCAGCCCAAGTCCTCAATTTGAGCAGTACATGTATACTCAAATTTGCCTATTATCAATTAGGTTTTTTTAAAAAAAAGGAAAAAGGATGGAAAAGATTGAGAAATAAGTATATTAAGTGTCTAAGATAATTTGAGAACTTATAAGGTAAATAACTCTCTGAAGCTATTCACTTGCATACTTCATTAACTTTATAAAGTTCAATTTTATAAGGCATCAATTGGAAGACTAAAGAGTACCTAGTCCAAGACTAGACCACAATAGAGTTATAAACCTGACTTAAAATGCTCACTGACATGATTAAATTCCTTTAAAGGTGAAGAGAACCCTGGGAAGACAACACCAGGATAGCTTTAAACAGCCTGGCCACTTAAAACAACCCACCTTCCCACACCCATGCTCATCCAAGGGCTAACTAGTGCACTGCCAAAGAACTATCTAACCAGAAAGGATGAACCCTATTTATTTCCCTCCTTCCAAATCATCATCAAATCCCCTGAGAACAAGATGGCTCCAATAAACTAGTTATAATTGCTCTTCTCCCCACCCACAGCACAGTAGAACTGAAATAAACACACCTAAAGACCTTCACATTTAAGCTCCCATATCTTACATTTGCCCAGGATACCTTCAAAATATCTTGCAAAATGCAATCATCCCAGATTCTCCCAAGAACATGAACCATTCCTGTCCCTCAAACGGGTATTGCTTCTATCAAAGCAACAGCTGTGTTTTCTGATCTTCCATCTGCAACCATCAGTAAAAAAGCAACTTGATTAGTAACAAGCCCAACTAATAGTACCTATCAGAGGGAAAAGAATACTCCCCTCCTACGTAAGTAAAGCCAGCAAATAAATGTTCTCCTGAAAGAAAGATTTGAGTATTTGAGTAAAGATTTGAGAAAAAAAAAATATTTTAAAAGCCTGGAAAAAAAATTATTTTACTTAAGCAGCTGTTTATAGTTACACACACCATTCACCACTTCTTTTAAAGAATCAGGAATCTAGGGGCTGGTGTAGTGGCCCAGAGGTAGAGCACTTGCTTACCATGCGTGAGGCACTGAGTTCGATCCTCAGCACCACATAAAAATAAAATATTGTGTCCACCTATAACTAAAAAAGAAATATTTTAAAAAAGAAAAGAATCAGCAATATAAAGAAAAGCAAATCACAAGGCTTTCCTCAAATAGCTTAGTACCAAATTATATAAGATTTCAACTAAACACAAAGCATTTTGTAAAAAGTTCAAATATACATAAATAAGAAGCAATATATCTACACTCTGGTCTGGGTCCCTGACCTCAAGAAGAACTAAAAGCTTTGGAATATTTGTGAAATTGCTAGCAATTTCCTTCTCTTTAAACCACCCTATCCTTCCAAATAACCTTATTCAATAAAATTTAAGCCATTCATTGCTACAATAGAAACAGTTGAACATTTTTGTTTGTCATTGAAATGTTTATAATAATAATTTTTAAATCAGCTTGAAATCACCAATAAGCAGCATTCAGTGCACCATCTAGTGGAAGTCATGTAATGTAAAGGTAATGCGATTAATTTTTCCTTTTTTTTTTTTTTTTTAAGAAAAAGAAAAATCGCTGAAACCAAGAAAACCATATAGGTTGGAAGGGGAAACTCAGGTATGAATTCAGGCAAATACAAACAGCCAAAATCTCTTTCAATTTCCCACACTGCAGGAGGGCTGGGCTCATCAAAAGAAAGGATTCATCCTTACAAATTAACAGATGATGAAAGGTTTCCTTATGGAAATTTTTTGCTTCAGTGCTAGAAACTAAGTTAACAGGAGAGTAAAAGTTAAACAAAGGTGCTAAAGCATAAATCAGTAAGTTAGTGTAGGGCAAACTGACAAGCCTTATGTCTTGTATGTTTCACAAATAAGCTATATCAAAATATACCTATAACATGCTATAGATGCATCAGCCATAAAACAAAGGATTACTTCATGATTCAAAGAGTTCCATTCATTAATTCATAAAACATTTCCACATTCCCCAAAAAAACAGACTTTAACAAAACCTGACAACTCTCTAGAGTTCCCTAAGTATTGACATCAAAGAGGTTACTCCCAACTACCCATGTAAACCTGCTCCACATTGACTGTTAAATTCCCTTGTGTGAGTTATTCTAATTGGGGAATTTTGTTACATTTTCAACCTTTCTATAAATTTAGAATAAAGATGCCCCTAAAGTCATAATCACAAAATACACTGGACTTATTTGTATTTGCCTTTATGCAAATTATTTCAAGCCAATTCTGAAATAATAGTCCTGAAATCACTTCTAAGCTGCAAACATAAATAAGGTTCTGGATTTTGGAAAGCCCCCCAAATTTTAAAATAGAGATTCTCATATTTTTCGTTGTGCCTGTGTGGAAAATTATCTTTGGGCAAAATCAAACTATGTTAGCAACTTAGGAGAAAAATGAAAAATAAAACTAATAAACTATTTCTTTTACTTGGAAATAACCATCTTGGTATCTGACTCCTGTACATGTAATGGAATCAGTATCCAGAAGCTGGCTTGATAGAAAAAAACCTTTTCCAGATCTTGGATTTAAATCTAGGTATAAATTATGGGGGCTGGTGATTTAGCTCAGGTAGAGTGCTTGCCTAGCATGTGAAGGGCCCTCGGTTCAATCCAGAGTACTGCAAAAATAAACAAAAAATTAAAATAAACTAGAAGTCAAGTGAGTATGGTACATTCCTGTCATCTCTGGAGCTTTCAGTTTATGTGCCTTAAAAGTGGGCATGCTATGCACACCCTATCTCAGTATCGTAGGAAGATGGCATACTAAAATTGATAGAGGATATGAACTTCTCAACCAATAGATCTAAATGAAAATACTGTTTTGTAGAACATTCGTGGACGTGGACAGAGAAAATGCTCTTCAGGAGTTCTCACTATGCCATTATTACTAAATTTCGTTGACCTTTATCATTTCACTTGTGACTAAATGGTGTACCGAGCAGGAAAAAAAAAAAAAAAAGAACAAAGAAAAGGTTATAGCAATTCAAAGTACTGCTTTATAAATGCGTCAAATCACGCATTGAATTGCCTAAGGCTTGTCTGCAAAGTAGTACCAGTGAGCAGCAGGTGCATCCCTGGACGCCTAAAGTCCAGAGATTGCTTCAGAAGAGGCTTTTTTAAAAAAAATCTGCTGTTATTACAAATCATAAAAAGAAAAAAAAAATCCCAATTCTACTTCTACCCATGACAGAGTGATAGCAACAAGGTCCCACCCCCACAATCCTTTCAAACCTGCACAAGCATTCCTTATGAATATTACTCCCCCTCATTCCTCTCTCACCTTTCCCCACTTTAGTCCAGACAAAGGTGAGTCACACTGCTGGGTCTACTTGTCATTTAAGGAAAAGCCTCCAAACAAACTCACGTTAAAGGCTAATCTTAATTCTAAAAATAATAAATAACTGAAGATAACGTTAATGTGTACACCGCACTGCCAAGTGCCTGTCTGCAGAAAATGTGTAATTAACACGACCAAAGTAAAGACGCCTTTCTGGCTTAGGGAGCACACAGCTTATCGCTACTTATCAGTAGGTCCTGCAATTCCCCTCCACCTGCACATCTTCCCGCCCTCCCTCCGCCCG
>NW_026000016.1:11766601-11783272 GCF_001458135.2 Marmota marmota marmota | reverse complement strand
AAAACGCACAAACCCAGTGGGAGACCGGCCCCCACCTCCAGCCCCGCGAGTAACCGACTCGGCCCCCTCCCTCGGAGGGGTGGAGACACGGGCGAGGGGCGGGGAAAGGGCGGGGTCGCACCGCCCGCGGGGCGTGAGCTTCGCCGATGCTTTGTAAGAGGCGCCCGCTGATAGGCTGCGAAACTAGTGGGAGTCTCAAACTTGAGGGCAGCCTTTCCAACCGAACTCCTTCATTGGTCAGGAAGGGAAAACAAAGAGTTGCCCTGATTGGTGACAGCTCTGTAGCTCCTCCTCTTGCCCGCAATCTTGGCCAGTTTAGCTCCTACCCGCCCGGTTCGCTTGCCCTTGGTTCCTGGGTCCCAGGTGGCTGCAGGATGGGGTGTGTTTGACGAACAAACAGCCTCCCTGACCAAAACCCCGGATGCCCAGGTTCATTTACCGGATACGAGCTTTCTTATCTATAGGCAATTCTTTAATTTTCGTGTGAACGTGGTGCATAACAACTGATTTTAAACATCACGTGAATTTAGAGAGGTCTCTTGGTTATGCTAGAAAGTGCTGCGTAAGATTCTGGTGGATATTGTCATATGCGAAGAAAAGACAAACTGTTTTCACCTTTCATGAGACATTAGGTGACTTTATCTTTCTGCTTTCCATATTTTAGCATGTATTGGGGGGAAAAACATTTTGTAAGAATAGAAAAATAAGTAAAACGTACAGAAAGGTAAAAATTTAAAAAAAAACTTGGAGGATAAGCAGGGAACTAACTGATCCATCTGCAGCAGAAGAAAATACAGTAAATACACTTAAAAATCTAAGGACTATCAAAAAATATGAACTGGTACCAGCCCACTTCAGCTCTCTTTAAAAAAACTTAGCAACCATGACTGAGGTACCCCATTTCCTTCCTGAGTAACCACTATTTTTGCAGCTCATAATATAAATAGCACTACCCTGAACACAGCTTTTATTATAGAAAAACACCTTCATAGGAAAAGTTTGGAATCCAAAGTACAAAAAAGACTACAGAAATAAATTCAGATATGAATTGGAAAGCTTAGCTAATGGAGGAAAGAAAAGAATGTGACAATACTTAACGATGTGACACAGGGTTTGAAAATTAAAAGCTAAGGGAGGGAATTGAGATAAGGATTACTGGTGACCCAGGCTGGGTGTCATCTTAGCCAATTTAGAAGGGAGTGAAGTATATCTCACCTAAGAACCATTCTAGCACAATTCTCTCCTGCTGCCTTACCATTCTTTGTGAGTTCTAAAACAAGCTGTGTGAAATTAAGCACTTACTTCCTCCAAAACTTCGTGAATTATAGAACAGTGAAAAAAATAGAGATTGACAAAAATCAGATCTAGCAAAGGAAAGGAATGTTAAAGTAAACAGCAACTTGAAAAGAAGCAAGGACAAGAAAGCCGATTCAAACAGCAGGACAAATCCTTTTTTCCTCTTACTTCCTGAGAATAAACTTTGTCTTTGGAGGACAAGGTAACCACATTTCCTAACAAAGGCTTTTGACAGAACCTTTGAAATAAATGGAATCCTAAACAATAGTCTGAAAATATATGTCCTGGAGAAAGTACTCTGGGCAAGTAGCTTAGTGTTCAGATCTACTTAATTTTAAACCATCTAAGGAAAAAAGGGAACTTAATGTTTCCTAGTATGAGCAAAAAAGGAAGAACACAATCCAAAAGTCTTTTCTACAATAATACCAGAAATTCCATCACTAACTTTCTTTCATTGGGATTAAATAATATGTATCTAAGATGCTTTTTTTATTCATTGACTCATCAAGCATGAAATCAATATTAATTCTCTAATATACTAAGCACTCAGAATGTAGCCTTGAACTAGACAGACTTGATAGGCTATTCTCATTAGTGCAAGAGGAGAGATAAATGAGTAAATAGGTTAATTTGCAGAGTGGTTCAAGGACAAAGAAGAAAATTAAAAAGTGACCAGAAAATAGTTTATTTGGGAACAGGAATAATTTTCCAGGTATGGCACATGCCTGTAGTTCCAGATACTTAGGAGGCTGAGGCAGGAGGATTGCTTGAGCCCAGGAGTTTGAGGCCAATTTAAACAAGATCCTGTCTCAAAAATAATAAATAAATCAACTTTTCTTGCATCACAAACTTGCCTAGCATGGATGGGCCCAGAATGTTGAAATGCTTTGCGAAGAAATTCTAAAATGTAAGCTGCCACCTAAGTGAGGAAACAACCAGCTTTGCAAAATTCCAGGAGAGAGTAAACAGTAAGGGCAAAGGCCGCAAAGAAGAAAAGGGATGTATGGGGAGAACAGGGAGAAGGCTAGTAAGGATAGACTGGCCTAAAAAGGGAGTGGTATCAAATAGGTCAGAGAGGGAAGAGGGCCCCTTGATGACAGGGGTAAGAACTATGTGTTTTATTACAAGGATTCCTGACAGGTATAACGTGAAGTTTCTAATGTTGGAGTACAATCATATTTCTTTTTTTTTTTCTTTTTTAGAGTAATGACAGAAATAGGCATTCATTCATTAGTCAGTCCATCAGGCATAGACCTATGAAGAACTTACTGTTTGCCAACCGAGAGATTAGATCTGGGGATATAACAATGACAAACTATTACTGTGCACATGATGAAGAAATTAAAGGTGCTATAGGCACACAATCTTGAAAGGGCCAGCTTTTTCTGGAAATTACTTCAGTTGGATTCTAGGCACCCAGGACTCTCCTTGGTACTAGCTTGAAGTTTGCCATTTCCCTTTAAGGTCTTCTACTAATTTCCCTTTCCTTTCTGAAATATGCCTGCATAACCTAAATTTACTTAAAAAGCAAAAGCACTTGCCCAGTTGGTAAATGTCAATGAACAATCCCACTGTCCCCAGCTCAGTGAGATCAATATGTAAAACACCCAGAACTGGTGGAATAGCAGGAGGCCAACCATTGTCTGCCAGTGCCTATCAATAAAGAGTCAGTGGGAGGAGAACTGCCCCTGCCCTGGGGCAATCCCATAACTTTTCTAATGGCTATTAGGTATTAAAAATCCTTTGGCCAACTAAGCTCCAAAATGCAGTTTCAATTCAGAAATTTAAATCTCCATGCCAACATTTTAATCAACACTTCAAGTTACATCCAAAGGTAGACCCTTCTTTGTCTTCCCAACTAAGGTCAATGCTGACAGGCCAGGTAGTCCCAGAAAGGGGAAAGGACTCCATGTCTTCATCCCATAGACCCTTCTTCCAATTCATAATTCAAAAAGCAGGAAGAATCCTGGACTAGCATATTTGTGTTTAACTATTTGTGTTTAATACTATCGCCAGGAGGGTTTGCTCTGAGCCTGGCCAATGGCTAAAGCTTACAGTTTCCCTCTTGGATGTTTTTGGAGGGTCTTAGCGACCTGCACCTGAAACATCTGTCTGCACCTCTCAGAATCTGGGCAATGCAATTTTCTCTGGAGGCCTCCTCCTCCTTAGTTACTGATTCCCTACAGGCCACATCCTATAGATTCTCCTGCTAAGAAAGAGGGGAGGAATGTTCTCCTGGCCTCTCCAGGTGTTCTTCTTGGGTAGGATTTAAACATCTCCTCCAGCCCAGCTCTCTCTAATTAATGGCTCTTATCTGGTCTCAAGAAACACTCAGACATACTTTCCCCAATCCGTGGATGGGCAGCTACACCCAGTGCAAAGCCATTTTCAACATTCTTTCTCCTTCATCCTCCCCACTCCACCCCACCCCCACTGCCTTAACCCAATACCTTTAGTCTCTTACTCCTGAGATTTGTCAGGTTGATGTCAGAAGCTCCAAATAGAGTACATCAGTCAAGTTGCCCTAGTGGTCCTACTGACACCCCTGTGTAGTGAGTTTAAGAACAAGATCTTGAAGGAGTACTGATGCGACTCGTAGTATTGCTTTCTTCAAAGAAAACTCCTCCATAGGTCCTTTCCAAATCACCACACCCTCCACCTTTTATGATCCTATGTTGAGTGAAGGGGTTTTAAGACTCACCAAGTGCGAAATTTCCTTTTCAGATTTGCTTCCTGTTGCAGCAATTTATTTTAGAATTTCACACCTATTGTTTCTTGCGGGCCTCAGTCAAAACTTCACTTACATCTTGTCATACTATAAAACATTTTTGGTTAATTAACACCAAGGACATAGAGTAAAGAAAACGTGTTCTCTAAAATCATGGTGTCAGACACATTGCTGTTTGAATCTGAGTTAGAATGGCATGCCCGAGCCATGTCTTGCTTGTGGCACAGGGAAGCAACCTTGATTTCCAGCCTAGGGAACAATATTCCTTCGGTTCCAGGATTTATATTCTGTCTTTATCTTAACTTTATTATTTCCAAAGAAATAGTACTCTGAATCTATCTTTGAGGCCAAACTTCATGTGAATAAAAATATTATTAAATGTTAATAAAGTAATTATAGCCTTGTTTGGCTTTGAGTCTATCACAAGACTTTCCTTCAAATGCTACCTGAACTCGAACCCCTCCCCAAATCCTACAAGAACTCTGTCTTTGTTTGGCAAGGGTCCTTGTCACACTCTTCTATATTACAAGTTCATAAGCTCAACCAAGTTAAATTGCAGGCTTTTCTCTGGTGCGGTGTGACTGTTGGACTTTATCATTAATGACCCAGTCTTCACTGTAGAGGTTACTACTCCGGGGTTCTGTATTCCAGTCTGTATCTCTTTAGGCTGCATCAAATCACATAAACCATCACCACCATTGTACCATCTATCACCAGAGTCATCCAAAATCCTGCAATTATAGTAATGTCACAATTCCTACACCATAAACATGCATATGCAGAACAGAAACATCTGTGGTTTGCAATGGAAGAAGAAAACTAGTAATTTCCATATTTGCAAGGATATTAAAATTATCTGAAGGGCTTTTTCAAATTCCATAAACCATAAGATACTGGTACAATCCTTTCTGCTTATTCTCTCCCCAGATATATGTTCCTGGATGTTATCACATCAGTAATCCTACTAAAGATGGTAGAATACTATCAGGTATGTTTGGGACAAGGTTAGAAACTATTCCTCACTAATCCTATAAACCTCTTATCAAAATTCTAAGTTCCTGAATTAGGGGAATTTTTTTTTCTCTCTGTCAGATAAAAATATAGACTTGGTCTTACTTATAAATGGGGGGAAATGGCCCAATGATGGCATGGGGCTTTTTCTGACTTATTCACCATATTATCCCCAGTTACATCACAGGTCTGACACATAGGAAATGCCCAATGTATACTTATTGGATTCATTAATTTGGAACTCATTTTAAAATGGGAGAGTTTTGATCCACCAATTTTATCTGAGCAAGAAACATTCATCTAAATTATTAGCAGTGACTGGGATCTGTTCTATTCATTTTTGTGTATTTGGCAACTCTTCAAGATGGCTTTCTCTGGCTTGGGATGTAGCTCAGTGGTAAAGCGCTTGCACAAGAACCTAAGTTCGATCTCCAGCACTGCAGAAAGAAAGAAAGAGAGACAGAGAGAGAGAGAGAGAGAGAGAGAGAGAGAGGGAGGGAGGGAGGAAGGAAGGAAGGAAGGAAGGAAGGAAGGAAGGAAGGAAGGAAAGAAAAGAAAAGAAAAGAAAAAGATGGCTTTCACATACAGTTTGTATATATTGGCTGCCTCCTCAAGGTCTGTTGCTGTAAGTAAGAGCCATCTAACTCTGAAAAATAGGGTGAGGAAAGGTAGTGTGACATGTGAGGTGTCTGAAATTTGATTACTAATGACTCCATAAATTTCTCTGTACAAACGTCTGTGTGGGCCTCAGCATAGTAAGTTACCATATGTGCTATAGTAAGATAGCCAAGAACTTCTGAGATGATAAAGTACAATAAAGATGCTAATTGCTTAAATGCTAGTATGCTAACCTGAGGAGACTCAGCCTGTTTGTAGCTTATTCTCTGCCCATTCAAAGAAGATATGCCTAGTGATATGCCTATCTGCTATGGTTTCAATGTCCCCTCCAGAACGCACGTTGGTTTTTAATGGCATTGGGATAATGTTGGGAAGTGAGGCCTTTAAAAGATGCATAGGTCATGAGGACAGGGCACTCATGAATGGATTAGACCATCATGGCAGGCGTAGATTAGTCATAAAAGCCTGTTCAGTTTCCTCAGCTTTCCCTTGTCACCTCCCTCTTGTTTTATCCTGTGTTCTTCCACCATGTGATGCCCTCTGCCATGTTATAAAACAGCTTGAAGGCCTTCACCGGGTGCCAGCATCTTGCTTCCCTAGCCTCCAGAACTGCAAGAGATCATTTTTTTATAAATTACCCAGTCTCAGATATCCTGCTGTAACTACACAAAATGGACTAAGACACTATCTGATTGAATTATGTATCTATATGCATGTATGGGTACACACACGCATGCACTCACACACACACCTACACACCCACAAAACACTTAGATTCCCATATTGAAGTAAATAAACCTCCATCTTTCCACTTGCCTTTGTCTGGAAAACTATAAATGTGAAGTTGTTTAAAGCAGGGTTTTTTTAACACTCTTTATACCTATAATGCTTGAAATTGAGGTCTGAAATAATTTTTTAATTTGCAAGTGTCTTTTTTTAAAAAAAATCCTCCAGTCACAATTATAAATCAAGACCACTTATACATAATACCAAAAATTCATTCTCATCACTTGTCAGCCATATTCATCATGTAGGAACAAAGCCAAAGAACAAAGAACATCTCTACTTTGTCATGTCTATATTTGAGATAAACATTTTACATTCAGAAAGAAGGGCACTGATAGAAAAGTTTGAGGGAAAAAAATATGCAGTTCAAAAGAGGAGTCATTTGGAATCTATATTTAATTAAGCTCAATCATCTTTGTACTTACCACACTGAGTTCCCAAGAGAGTGTGGCAGGCAGAGTTACGCTTGCGCTACTTATGTTACGCCAGAATCGACTCTATGCTATCATTAATTAATTTGTGCTGACCTGGAAAGCAGAAGCTTCCTCATCTCAGCCCTTTGAAAATTGAGTAACTCCTTTTTCACAGAGGATTGGGTATCCAGTAGGAAGGAACTGGAGCAAAAGGCCCATGACCACACAGCAGGAGGAACAGTATGAGAAGGTACCCACACCACACGTCAGTATTTCTGGGGCTCACACTGCATTACCAGCAAAGATGTTACTTTAAAAAATGGGACTCCTTGGGCACAGTAATGCAAGCCTGTAATCCCAGTGGCTCAGAAGGCTGAGGCAGGAGGATTATGGCACCACTTACTTGGAGCAGACTTATGAAAGAGGTGTTATAGCAGAGATTTCATCATCCATGTGCGTTCATTAAAGATAGGAAATCTGGAACAGGATGATTCTTTAAAAAAGTTAAAAACTATGAATAACATCCCAGGCAAGACACTAGAACTAGTAGAAGTGTGGCCTTGGCTACCTCATTTAGTTTTCTGAGGTTGTCTTCTTAGTTATAACATAAGCAGTGACTTATCTACCCAAGAAGTCACCAACTAGAGTTACACTGGGCAAGCATAGAGTTTCTAGAAATTTTAATTAATTGCCAACATTTTGATATCAGATTTCATGTGAAAGTCCAACTTACCAATTTCTACTTTTAAGAAGAGGAAGATATGGTATGTTTCCATGTGGGAACCTTTTTCCAGGAGCTAAGATGTGGGTCCTTCAAAACTGTCATGTGCTCTGGGTCTGCCATATACCGTGCCTAACCTGCTGCCCTCCTGGCCACTGTAGGTGTTTGCATTTGCCTCTCCTGAATACAATCATTTTTTAAGAGCTTGTTTTTGTTGCTTCTTAAAGCTACAGGCACTGTTTTAAGTTAATATAAATTTTTAAATAAACACATACATACATATAATATGTACATATGCATTATGTACATATTTATAAGGGAGAAGAAACAAAATCTTCCATGCAAAAGAATTCCAAATAATCTATGTAAACACTGCATCCTTGAGGAGATGGAGCATATCTCTCTAACCCTTCAGTGTGGGCTGTGCATGGCGACCTCTTTCTAAGAGCATAGTATGCAAAGGAAAGGAGGAGAGAATAAATTTACAGTGGAGAAACCTGAGTACCACTACCTTGGCCAGGCAATCAAGGCCAACATCAACGGTGATGGTAAGGTATGTTACCAGTATATATGGGTTTTCTCCTCAAAACTCATAACCAGTCTAATCTTGAGAAAAACATCAGGCAAATTCAATAGAGGATATAACTGACAGTTGAAATCAATGGATTCTACTGTCATGTATAACTAAAAAGAACCAATAAAAAATAATTTGCAAAAGAAAAAAATTCCAATAGAGGGGCATTCCACAAAATACCTAAACTGTACTCCTCAAAATTACCAAGTTCATCAAAAACAAGGCAAGTCTGAGACTGTCGTAAACAAAGAGATACAACAAGCAAATGTAATGTTATGGATAGGATCCTGGAACAGTAAAAGGACATCAAGTAAAATCTGAGGACGTCTGAATAATGTGTGGGATGTAGGTAATGACAATGTACCAATATTGATTCATTAATTATAACAAATGTTCCATACTAATGTGTTTATAAGGGAAAGTAGGTGCAGCTAGGTACCTAGGAAACTTCCTATTAACTTGTCAATTTTCTGTATATTTAAACTGTTCTAAAAAATAGAGTTGATTATAAGGAGCACATATGCATGTGTGCATGCATGAATATATGCATTTATGTGAAGGATAATGAAACCACTCCAGGAATCAGTGGAAGATGTGGACACTCAAGACTGGAGTGAAGGAGTCAGGTCCACAGCAGCGTCTTGCCTTTATATCTCTGCCTTGATTTGACTCAGCTCCTTCATCTTCCAGGCTTTGTGTCTTTCAGCTCCACGTTTCAAATTCCTCAAAGGCAAAAGTGCATTTCTTCATCTTGGGTCAAAGCCTGGATCTATTAATCACACACTGGGATCTGTGGTAGAATCACAGTACTTGTCCCCAAGCCTTTTGGATGACCATTTTCATATGGGTCAGAAAGGTCCCTTTAAGCTCTGAGCTGCTGAGAAGACGATGTTAGAAAAGAGGCTTAACTGATAATTCCAGGCTCCTAAAACTTAAGGCAAGATATTTTAAAACAAAGGAGCATTCTTGTCATTTGCATTTGCCATTTATCTGTGCTAGAAAAGCTTCTGTGCTAATTGGAGATTTTATAAGATTTTATAAAGACTTATAAAAGTCGTTTTCTATAAAGATTGGTTTAGCTCCCAAGTACTCATGGCAGCTTTCCTGGCTCTAACCACAGTTCTTTTTCTTTTTTCTTTTTCACTATATTAAAAGGACGGCCTCAAGTACTCTCCATCATAGGAATCATGAAAGATTTGCAACACTGATCTCAGACAGGGAGATGAGTCAGATGCAGACCAGCTAGGAGAGGCCTGGGGCAGTTAATGATTTAAGGTGTAATCACCCCAGGCTTTGGCTAACCTGTGCTGTTGGTATCTTAACATTAATTAGGTAAAAACATCCTTCCTCAAGATGACTTACATCCATTAGTTGTGAATTTGTTATAAAATGATACTCTGATTAGAATGAGACACTTTAATCAAGTGTAGTATACAAGCTAACAGTCACCAGCTGCTACTCTGGGCACCCTTGTCTACTATGCGTATGGGTCATCTAGAGTCTTGGCAACTGTGAGGTATTTTCATACCTTGTTGTATATAATTCTCCCAACAAAGTAGGCATTCCAGTGATCACAGATGATGATTATTGTGTTTACTTTGGATTGAAATTAAAAAATCCAAGTCTTGGATAGGTCCTATAATTGCAATGTCCTCAATCATGAGAAAGAGAATAATAACATCATTGCATAGGGATGTTACAGTCATTAAATAAGAGGACATCAAAGCTTTAAGCACAGACTTAAAGACTTAAAGACTTCCATCAGCACTTGACTCTTCCTTCTCTGCATATCAATAAAATGTGGCTCATGAGACTTGTTGAAAGGACAGAGGATCATTTCTGTCAAAGTAGATAGATACATTTCTATGTGCAAGAAATTGAAAAGGTTTTTACTTGTCTAAGTGAAGCCAAATCCAAATATCTTAACCCTGTGTAGACAATGTATGTTTTCTCTTCACAAATTAAATTGCAAGAAGCAGCTTATGACTTGTTTTTTTTAAAGAACCAATTTCTAAATGTAGCATGATGAAGCTTTAGAAATCTATACCAAAGACATTCTTCTACTTTGAAAAATATTGGCTTTTAATACCTACCTAGATTGAAACTTTATATCTTAAGTCAACTGTGTTATGGGCTACATTGATTGCAGTGGAATAAATTTAGAATACAAATTCAGAGGGGATGTTTAAATATTGAAAACTGAAAATGCTGCTTATAAAAGTACCCAATTTGGTCTTCTGAATTATTCTGCTGGTGTCCTATGTTGCATGAGGTAAGGGAACTGCCCCATTTAAGGTACTATGTGAAGCCCTTTAATTACATCTTCTAGTCAGGCAGGGAACATCACAGTGTGAAGGAGTCAGTTTGTGTCACTAGAGAACAAAACTGAGACACCAATGTGAAGTGAAGGAAAAGACACAAGTCAAAGGTGGGAAACTTTATGTAGGCTTGGAAGGAGCCCTGGAGGAAGGTGTTCCTTTGGGATTCATCATGAACAAAATCTTTGAGGCTGTAATGAACTGTATATGTTTAGAGAAATATGAAGATATCAGGAACCAAAAATTCCTGGAAGGAAGAGGTAGACAACAGTAGAATGACTTACATTGCCAGGCTGAGAACTTTGGGCCTGATGCTAAAACCAATAGAAATCACTGAAGAATTTTCCGTTTGAGCAGAAAATGTCATTTTAGGAAAAAATAAACTGGGAAGAGAAAAAAAGACTGTTTCAAATAAAAGTAAAGGAAATTATTTATTTTTTACAATGAAAATGAGAAAGGGGCTGGGGTTGTGGCTCAGTGGTAGAGCACTTGCCTTGCATGTGTGAGGCCCTGGGTTTGATCCTCAGGAGCACATATAAATAAAGGTATTGTGTTCATCTACAACTAAAAAAAAAAAATGAGAAAGAAGATCCTTATGATAACCTTTTTAAGCAAAAAAGAAGGAAAAGCAGAAGAAAAGGAAGAGAGAAAGGAAGAGAAAAACCAATCACTTACCCAGAGTGGGAGGAAGTCAGATTAAAATCATTGCGCAATGGGCCAAGGACCTGAACAGACACTTCTCAGAAGAGGATATACAATCAATCAACAAATATATGAAAAAATGCTCATCATCTCTAGCAATCAGAGAAATGCAAATCAAAACTACTCTAGGATATCATCTCACCCCAGTCAGAATGGCAGCTATTATGAAGACAAACAACAATAAGTGTTGGAAAGGATGTGGGGGGAAAGGTACACTCACACATTGCTGGTGGGACTGCAAATTGGTATAGCCAATATGGAAAGCAGTATGGAGATTCCTTGGAAATCTGGGAATGGAACTTCCATTTGACCCAGCTATCCCTCTCCTCAGACTATACCCAAAGGCTTAAAAACAGCATAGTACAGGGACACAGCCACATCAATGTTTATAGCAGCACAGTTCACAATAGCTAAACTGTGGAGCCTACCTAGATGCCCTTCAGTGGATAATGGATTAAAAAAAATGGAATTTTACTGAGCAATAAAAGAGAATAAAATCATGAATTTGCCAAATATTTTCTCTGATATAAGGAGGCTGACTCATAGTGGGATAGGGAGGGGGAACATAGGAGGAATAGATGAATTCTAGATAGGCCCCGCAGCAGGAGAGGGCAAGGGAGGGGACAAGGAATTAGCAAGGATGGTGGAATGTGATGGACATCATTATCCAAAATACATGTATGAAGACAAGAATTGGGTATCAACCTACTTTATATATAAACAGAGATATGAAAAATTGTGGTATATATGTGTAATAAGAATTGTAATGCAAAAAACCACAAAGTACAGGTATAAAGACATGAACTGGTGTGAACATACTTTATATACAAAGATATGAAAAATTGTGATCTATATGTGTAATAAGAATTGTAATGCATTCTGCTGTCATGTAATTTAAAAAATTAAAATCAATAATAAATAAAATAAAATCATTGCACATCTTTTCATATTTATTTTGCTTTCCATGCCCTTAATTATTCAAAGTGGCCCCCATATCTTCGCTTCACAGTTGATGATAGTTATATGTTTTCATTAATTTAAAATAATTTCTTGATTTCTACCTCAAATCATACCCCCCTCCCCACTTCCAAATTTGAAAACATTGTGGCTTTTGTTGGTTTGTTCATTTGTTTTCACAGTGGCTTATAACAAAGGAAGACACTGAGATAGCTATCCCTGACAAAACTCATCCTCCTAACCATAACCCTGACGAAATTCAAAGGCAGTTTCTGGAAGCTAAGCAGGTGGAGGAAGCTCCAGGCTCAGTGCCTGTTTGGACACACTGTATCAGGAAAGGCTTCCTCTTCATTGCAGAGCCAGCAGCTGCCCACTCCTGGAGCTTTAACCCAGGAAGTTTCAAAATCTTTATAGGTTGGTAGAAACCAGGAAGAAAAACTGACATCTCAAATATATAAGCAGTTTCTATCTTGCAAAAGGTAGAGAATAGAATATAGCTTTGAGACAAGCTGTTCTGGAAAACAAGAAAAAGATTAATTATAGATATTAAACATCCAACAAGAAAAGATCTTTTTTTTTTTCTTTTTTGCATTATTGCCTCAAATACCTAACTTGCTTCAAGTTAAATGACAGCATGGTGAACGTCCATGAAGTGTCTTACTTGGATTACAATAAACATCACGGAATATCCATTATTCTTTTTATTTTACTGATGAAAAATCTGACATCTAGGGCAATTAGATTAAATGCTCAAATTTAGATGATTAATAATTGATTACACTGGAAATCACATCTTTCTCCTTCATGCCAAAGTCAAAAACCTCAACTATCATTCTAAACCCTTCTTATTGTTTTCTTGACAGAAATGTTTTAAAAGATTTCTTTTAAGACTGAACAGGGATTAAACCATTACTTGATTTGTGTTGATGTGTGTGTTTAGTTGTGTAAACAGAAAGTAAAAACATGCTTTATGAGAAACTTGGAGAAGACACTGGACGCAGTTTGTGTGCTATGGTGCCATGTGACAAAACGAATCACAGAGACAAGGAGTGGGTCAGCCTTCCGTCCTACATAAGGAGCCCTGCATCCAGAATTTGGGAGGCATTTAGCTGTCAATTGACACCATGGAGAAATAGGGGTAGGAGAGAAAGTACAGGTGGAGACTGCCTGTTGACTAAAGCAGATGAAGTATATATATTGCCTATATAAAAAAGCTGGAATGTCTTGTGGTCTCTGTCATAAGGAAGCAGTAGAAAGCAAGCATTTGTTCAGGGACTTTAAAGTTATTAAGTTTTCCTGTTTCTCTAAACAAACAAACAAAAATGCTCACAACTCTTTAGTTTGTGAAGAAGGTTTGCATAGCAAAACTTTGAAAAATCTTCTCTCCCCATCTTTAATCCCTCTCTAGTCCTTAGCCACCATGTGGTATGTGGCTTAGCACAAAGATCACCTCATAGTCAGGGTTCATAGCATTAGCTAGTAGTTGAAAGTAGTAAGAAGTAGTCAAGGCACTAGGAATTGAAGAAATCTAGGGAATCTGAATGGAAGTACCTGCAAACTCACTGCCTTTTAGAACTGAATACCAAAGACTAGTGGGTGGAAGTGATAATGCAAATAAGTGTTTTTGAGTCTGTGAAAATCTCATTTCTATTTGTATAATCCCATGTTAATTATTGGGATTTTTCTGCCCTCCTAGTACCACTATCACACATACACACACACACACACACACACACACACAAAGAAAAAAAAACCCTTAGGACACAAATCAGCAAGTAGAAAAAAGAGGCCACTGTTCATCTTGCAGAGCAGCCTACTCAAAATGAATACAGCTGCTATTTCTCCTTAGTATCATTTGTAAACGTGAAAAGTAGAGGTGCTAGTACGATGTAGGTCCCACAAGCACCCTATAAATATTAATTGAATTGAAAGGTGTTGATAAGGTAAGGAAATTTACACTTCTCCAAATAGTGACAGTTTTCAGGCTCCATGTTAAGAGAAAAAGACAAAGAAAGGAGTCCAGATGGTTAGAAGGCTTTCCTGGCAGTGCCAGGTGACAGCCATCAGGAGAGCGAGTCCTGGCTGAGACTAATGGAGCATAGTCAGATAATTTATTCCTTCCCCAATGCTGTAAATGTATTTTTTAAAAAAATTTTTGCCTGTCCATAACATAGTTTTACTGTAACAAGGCACCCAGGTCCTTAACATTCACCTGGTAACACTGTTCCCAATAGCAAAGCAGAAAAGTGGCAGGAGGTGTCAAGGCACACAGTCAAGATAAATGCTAATGAGTTCACGGAAGCATTTGTGAGCCTCAGGCTTTATCTGCTGGGCTGACTCTGTAGAAGTCCCCATGGAGGAGAAAAATCTTCAACATTTAAATGCAAGAAGAGAGTATAAGTAGTAGTTGCCACTAAGCCCAGGATTTAGCCAGGAGGATCAACAGTATCAACTACCAGCAGAAGGATATGGTGAGGTCAGAGATGACTGAAGAATCTGGACACATTCCTCCTCAGGTCACCAGTCTTTACTTGGGGAAAGAGCCCATGTGACCAGCTGCACTGAAAAATACCAACGTGAACCTTCGCAGGGAAACCAGATGGCTTGAAGCCGGAGTAAAAATAGCTCATCATACAGCATAGCTCCGACTGGGCAGTCTTAGGGCCTCTCAGGTTTTGATTTCAACTTGCCAAAGAGGTTAAAAAAAAAAAGTTTTAACTAAACTATAGTCTGGAAAGAGAGATTAAAAATGCATACATTTCACCTAGTCTAACTGCCTTATTTCAAATTCATTTGACTATCTCTGCAAAAAAATGAAAAAGATTTGCAACTAAAAAAAAAATAAGTATTTGTCTTTCTAATTATTTAACCATCAAAAGAAAAGTTGGTGGAACAGCATGGCCTTTAATTTGGTAAAAGGATTCTTTAGGTTGGAGATACAGCTCAGTGGTAGAACACTCACCTAGCATGTAGTAAGTCCCTGGGTTCAATCCCCAGCATGGCAAGAAAACAACCTCTTTAAAACCTGAGCTAATTGGAAGAGTTGGATTTAAAAAAATAAAAACAAAAAATAAATAGAAACTTTTTTAATTTAATGATTTTTAAAGATCTAAATTTACAGATGTATCTGAGTTCTGATTTACTCATGTAATTACCTATTTTACAGAAGTTGTTTAATCTATCTCCCATTGTTCCAGTGAAGTTTCTATTTTTACCAATCGGGGTGAGTCATGGTCAGACCATGTAGGGACATGTTTAGAACTTGAATTTTCAAGTCAAGAACCAAGTGAAATTTTAATTCCCAAACCAGAGCCTCAAAGCCAAGCACACTAGCACGCATTGTGCTCTGACATTATGTTCGTGTGTGTGCACTGATTGTATTACACAGAACAGAGGTGCCTGGAAGAGTTCCACCATGAAAAATAACTTGGACAATAACTCCTTCCACGATAAGAGGAAATAAATGGCATTTAACATGGGGTTCCCTCCGTCCCCTGACATGGTGAACAAGAAAATGATTTTGTATCTTTCAGTGGTTGAAGTTGATGCAAGCTTCTATCTACAGCCAATCAGCAAAGAAGTTTTTGTTCTCATGTACAGTGTGGTTCTGTGCTAAGAAGACCCATGAATGCTTTTCTTATTTGACTCAAGCTTCTAAGTTCTTCATTAATATAATAGAGACTTGATGCCTGGTAAATAAAAATCTCAGCTCGGTTGGATTTAATTTGGGAAATTTTTAGAAAAAAATAAAATTAAGTAATATCAAATCTAATTAAAACTTTTACCTACTTGCAAAAGCTTTATGTTCAAATTCACTTATTAAAAAGTATAGAGTAACTGCTTTTTAATGTCTTCTATAGTTCTTAAATTTTGAATCAGGGGTGGAGGTTATAACTCAGTGGTATAGTGTTTGCCTAGTATGCACAAGACCCTGGGTTTGATTCCCAGCACCTCAAAAAAATTGTTTTAATCACTTGAAATTGAACAGCAATTTCAATAGTCTCTCCTTTTCAGTATGGCAGTTTTAAACAGCAAGTATGTGGGGCTGAAGGTGTAACTCAGTGATAGAGTGCCCAGCACGACAAAATAAATACATACAGATAATTATGGCAAGGATAAGACTTTATAAACATACCAGAATAAGCCCAGTAGGGCTTAAGTTTATAAGCCCTAGTTAAGTTTAAGTTCTAAGTTCTGGTAGCATTCTTAGGTACCCCGCCTTTCCTCTCCCCAGGTGAGGAACTGTGAGCTTGCTCACAGATCTGCAAAAAGGAAAGTGCTCATCTGTCTTATGAAGTCTTTTCCTTAACTAGCGAGCACTTTTTTTTTTTTTATTGTGGGTTGTTCAAAACATTACAAATTTCTTGACATATCATATTCCACACTTTGATTCAAGTGGGTTATGAACTCCCACCTTCACCCCATACACAGATTGCAGAATCACATCAGTTACACATCCATTGATTTACAAATTGCCATCCTGGTGTCTGTTGTGCTCCTCTGCCTTTCCCATCCTCCCCCCTCCCCCCTCCCCACCTCTCCCCTCC
>NW_026000016.1:11739549-11763883 GCF_001458135.2 Marmota marmota marmota | reverse complement strand
CGCTGGGCCTGCTCTGTGGATGGTCACAGTTCCCTCTACCTTGCCAGCGCAGGGGGAGGGGGCGGCTCTGCCTCTCAGCAGGCAGCTGCTCCTCTTCTGCTGGTGGGTCGCAGGCCCGCCTACCTTGCAGGAGTGATTGGAAGCTCTGTTCAGCCGTGGGCCACTGGGCCTTTTCTGCCGGTGGTCACCGTTCCGCCTACCTCACGAGCACTTTTTTGATTAAAAGTTGATTGCTGGTGCCCAGCACCAGGTTGGTGGTCACCATGAAGTTGCAGAGAGTCCCCTTTGTGATCTTAGGCCATAGTCAAAACCACAAAAGCCACTTCAGTGCATCCTTGTGCATGCGCAGGAAGATCCTGTGGTCCTGGTTCTCCAAGAAGCTACAGCAAGGGACCACAAGGGCCTGTAGGTTGGAGGTTGGCAGACACTACAAAGGTCATCAAATCGCCAAGATAGTCCATGTGTACAGAAAGCAATACACATAGAGCAGTTACTGCAAAAGGTCAATGGCACAATCAACCACATGGACATTCAGTCCAAGCAAAGTGGTTGTTACCAGGTTAAAATAAGATAAAGATCAGAAAAAAAAAATCTTGAAGGCAAAGTCAAATCTAGATAGTTGAAAACAAGAAGGGCAAATACAAGGAAGAACTTACTGAGAAAATGCATGAGTGGATGTAACCGGTTGTGCAATCACCTTTAACTGTACGTTTCTAGCCTAGTGTGTTTCTTTGAAACTTTTCCAGATGTCCCTGGAAGGTCTCATTGTCCTCCTATTTTGTTACTGATATGCAGCTCTGGAAATCTACTTTTGCAATTTTGAGTGATGATTTTATGAATGAAAACTGGAAATGTTTCCTAATTCCAGCAAAAAAAAAAAAAAAGTGATTTTTATTCCAAATAGACAAACTCATGTTTCTGATCGTATTTTACTACCTAAAAGAAGAAAGACTTAAGTGCATTTCTCTTAAACTGGAAAGATTTTATACCAAAATTACAAATATATTGACACAGGTTTTCTTCTAATACCTTTTAGTTATATTTGCAGCATTGATATTTTATATGCAGCTGGATTATATTTTGATGTAAAGAATAAAGTATGCATTCAGTTTTGTTTCATGACTTTCCATTTGCCTAAATGCCATGTGACACTGATTTAAAATACTTTTATTGTATACTAAATTTTTTATACATACTCGCCTCATTATTCTGCCCCATTACTATGTCTATTTCTTTTTATTGCCCCACTGTTTTAACCATTATAGCTTTTATGTTGCCACACTGTTTTAACCATTGTAGTTATTGTAATACATTTTATATTTATTATACTACATCTTTAAATGTCCTATAAAGGTACTGCTTTTTTTCTATTCCTTTCTAAAATGATCCTGTCTTCTCTCTCAGCCTCTTAATGGTTTGTAGACTAATATATCAAGTCTCCTTTCCTACCTCTTTTCCTCAAATTGATTTAGGTATATTTTGATTGATTGATTGATTTAGAGAATATTAATATTTCAAAATGTTGCTGGTTCTAAAAAAATATTTGAAATTCTTTGAATGTTGTCTTCTTGTGTTAATTTCTTAGGCATTTATGTTTTGGGTTTGTTGTAGCTGAATGAATACTGTCTTTCTTACTTGATATTTTTATTTTGCATTTTGTTTAGGAAAGTAACATGTTACCTTAAAAACCAGCTACATAATTCTTTTATGATTTCTAATAGCTTTTAAGGTCAAAAACTTTCCTTACTAAGTAATACAAAGTCAAGTCATATTTGTAATTTAAGTTATCAAAATGTAGACTATGAGTGACCACCATTTTACATTTCTGCTAGCAATACAGGAATGATCTAGTTTCTCTTCATCTTCATAAGCATCTGGTGTTGTCACCATTTTATATTACATTTTTGCCATTCCAATAGATGTATATGGATATATCATTGTGGTTTTAATTTGCATTTCCCTGATGGCTAATGTAGTTGAACATTGTTTCACATCTTTTTACCATCTGTATACCCTCTTTGGTGAAATGTCTCTTCATATCTTTTTCTTATTTTCTAATTGGATTATTCTCATTGGATCATTTATTAAATGTTAAGTTTTTAAAATTAGGTATATTCTGGTAAAATTTACATAAAATAAATATACTTATTTTAGGTATACAGTACCCCAGAGAATTAAAACTTAGGTTTTCACACACACACACACACACACACACACACACACACACACACCAAGTAAAATCTGTTCACAAATGTTTATAGCAGCTTTATCCAATCTGGAAACAATTCAGATACTCTTCAATGGGTAAATGGTTAAACCAATCATGGTACATCCCTACCATAGAAAACTGACTCTGCAAAAAAAGAAAACAACTATCAATGCACACACCAACCTGAATGAATCTCCAGAGAATTGTGCTGGAGAAAAAACTCAACATCAAAAGATTACATATTGTACAATTCTATAAGCAGCATCATTGGAATGACAAAACTTTATAAATGAAGAATAGTTTAGTGGTTGCCAAAGGTCAGAGGATGCAGTGGATAGGAAGTGGGTATGACTCCAAAGGGGCAACATGAGAGACCCTGTGCTGGTAGAATGTTCTGTGACTTCACTGTACTAATGTCCACATCCTAGTTTGATATCATATTATCATTTTGCAATAAAAGGGTAAAGGTACAAAAAATGTAGACTATGAAATGAGGTTTCAGTAGTAACTGAGGATATAAACATTTCTTTAAATCTTATTAGCTTTAACAGCTTCACAGATTTTAACCTTAATCAATAGGAATAACATAAACATGAAGGCTACTTAGAATCTACTTCTAGCAGGTTCAATAAACTGGAAGTAGATCTACTTACTTAGAATCCTCTTCCAGTTTATTGGCTAAAATGCTCTGATCATAAGTAATTTTTCTCCTCTTTATTATGCATTTTAACTTTTTCACACAAAAAAGAGTGATACTTTTCCCCTACTCTAAGGTAATAAGATAATAAGACAATGAGGTGAGGTTCTGTTAATGACTTTCCAATATATACACGAATCATATACCATCCATCCACAAAGACTCACCAATAAAAATATTTCTCACAGAGTTTTAGTGTCAGTACTAGTGGACTGGTTTGTATCATATCATTTTCTTTTTAACAACAATTTTGATTCTGCAATAGTGTCCAAAAATAATTTGAAGTCACTGATTTGAAAGTGACAAAAACCAGGCAGATACTGGGTGAATACTTACCCTGTGTGTGGCTGTGCTTCTGAAGACACTCTCTGGTCCTTGCAGTGTGGGGTGGCTAGAATTTAAGAAAAGAGTCCAAATCTGTCTAGATTAGGAGGTCAGAAGATAAAATATAAGAACACTTGAGTGGCTGGACATTAAAACAGTAATTTTAGAGTAAGAGAACTATAGAGGAGGTAGCCACAAAAGCTGAATGTAAACTCCTATTAAATCTTCTGCTGACTTTTAAAATGGATATACATTGAGAAGATTCCAGGGAGCCTAACAGAAGTCAATAGCTTGAATACTGAAAGAGGTGAGCAGAGAGAAACTCCAACTGTTGCCCATCACAGAGCAAACAAAACTTGGAGTCTTCATGGGCTGGGTCGGAGCCCAGCAGCAGAATGCTTTTCCAGCATAGGTGAGGCCCTCAGTTTAAACCCTAACATTGAAAAAAAATACTTGTTTTTCTGGATATGGTGGCACATACCTGTAATCTCAGCTCCTTGGGAGACGGAGGTAGAAGGACCAGAAGGTCAAAGCCAATCTGGGCAAATTAGTGAGACCCTGTCTCAAAATAAAATCTTAGAAAGGGTTGGGGAGTGTAGCTCTGTGGCAGAGCAGTGGCCCAGCATGCATGAGGCCCTGGGTTCAATCTCCAGTACAAAAAAAAAATTTTTTTTTTGAAGTTTTGAAACCTACAAGTTAGAGGGATGTGGTAAATACCTCAGAGTTTCCTTTGAAACTGTAGAAGCACCTTACCTTACAAGTAAAGACTATGTGCCAGGTCCCCAGATTTCACTCTCAGAGTAAAGGCAAAACCAAAATAGACCCTCCCTAAATACCTATAAAACTAAGCTTGCACAGGTCAAACTTGATCAGTCTTAATTTTACTGACTCCTAAAACAAAAATCAACACCCTTCAAGGAATATAATTGATTTCAATGTGTCATCCCCAGTGTTCTGTATAACATTTAAAAACTACTGTAAATGTAATGAAACAGAGCAATGTTACCAAAAGAAAAAAAAACAGTCAATAGAAACATTCTGAGATGATCAAGGTGTTGAGAGTAGCAGATATGAACATTAAAGAACTATTACAGGGGCTGGGGATGTGGCTCAAGCGGTAGCGCGCTCACCTGGCATGCGTGCGGCCCGGGTTCGATCCTCAGCACCACATACAAACAAAGATGTTGTGTCTGCCGAAAACTAAAAAATAAATATTAAATAAAAAAAAAAAAAAAAAGAACTATTACAAATATACACAAGAGTTAAAGGGAAAAATTGTCATGACCAGATGGAAGAATCTCAATAGAAAAATGGAAACTGCACCTTAAAAAATGAATCAGAAATTCCAGACAGAGCTGAAAAATAAATAGCTAAAATGGGGAAGAAAAAAAAGTCCTTGGATGGATGTTTTGATTTAGATGTAAAGTGTCAATACCAATGTGTTGAAGTCTTGTTACCCCCACACAGCACTGTTCAGAGGTGGGGATTTGGGGAAGTAATTAGATCATGAAGGCTCTGACTTCATCAGTGGATTAATCCCTCAAAGGATTCTTAGCTGAACTGACTATTGGAAGTTCTAGAAACTGTACAAGGCAGAACCTGCAGGAGGGAATGGGTCTGTATCTCACCCCTGGCCCCGCCTCTTCCTGGCTGCCCTGAGCTTGCAGCTCTCCTTCACCATGCCTTCTGCCATGGCGTCTGCCTCACGTAAGGCCCAAAGCAATGGACTCAGCCAATCATGGACTCAAACCTCAGAAACCATGAGCCAAAATCAATCTTCCCTCCTTCTAGTTGTCTCACTTAGGTATTTTGTCCCAGCAATGGAAAGCTAACACAATGATTGAACAGTAGATTAGACAGGAGGATATAATAGGGCCTGTGAATTTGGACATAAATGAACAGAAATCATTTAATCTTAAAAAGAAGAAGAAGGAGAAGGAGAAGGAGAATAAATCTAAGAAAGAAAGAAAGAAAGAAGGAAGGAAGGAAGGAAGGAAGGAAGGAAGGAAGGAAGGAAGGAAGGAAGGAAGGAAGGGAAAAAGCTGAGAGATAGGGGAAAAGACCCATAAAGGTCTGGGGAAAATATATTGCTGCACAGCTTTTGAGGATTTCATTCAGATTTAGGATTTGGTCAATTCAGCTGAGGTTCTAGATTTCGTAGTTTGGCAAACTCTCTCAGGTCTCTTCGAAAGGCCTGAGTTAGTTCTCTTAGAAATACATTTAAAAGATCTTCCTTCCTGGATGAACAACTTAATTTAGGCTATCTCACCCCTTCTTTTCAATCCTATAAATCATAGCTTCATCTTGGTTAGTCTAATAGAAACTATCATAAATTAAGGAAAACGCACCCTGGAATCACATTTTTTTTACCCCAGAGGTAGCTTCCTGAGTCTACCAATGAAACTATCCTTATACTTTCTCAATAAATAAGGGCATTCTATAAAAATTTGGTGAATTGATAATTGTACAGTCTGAAAAAAAAAACAAAAACATGAGAAATTGGGAGTGCTCCTAAGAAAGTGACATGTGATTCCAGCTAGCTAGAACATAAAGCCCCATCAGAAGACGTCCAATGAACTGAGCATAAGAAACAAGGGTTTAGAAAGGGTACGTTTCCAAAAGGCCAAAGAAATGATAGTGTTGGAACAAGGAAGTAAAGGGACTGGAAGAGAAAGGGCTTTACTCAAGAGTACAAGACAGCACGCAGAACTTGTCTAGCCAGTCCTGGTGCCTTCAAGTGAGAACAGCATATCCATGCAGATATGGCCAAGGATCACTGTGTTAGTCAGATTTCTGTCATTTTGATGAAACTCCTGAGATGAGCAACATTTCCTCCTTTTGAGGTCCTGGTTTCAGAGGCTTCAGTCCATGTTGCTTGGCCCCGGTGTCTTTGGGTCTGTGTTGGCACAGTACACCATCGCAGGACTGCACGGCAGATGACTGGCTCAGCTCATGGCAGCTAAGAAGCAGGGGGAGGCACCAATTGTCCCACTATCCCCTCAAGGGCATGCCTCCAGTGACCTAAATTTTCCCTACCTCCTAAAGGTTCTACCACCTTCTCAATAGTGCCATGGCTTGATAACCAAGCCTCTGGGGGGCACTTCTAAACCATAGCAAGTATATACACAATCATCTGAATTTATTGTTTTTTTACCCTTTCCAAAACTGGACTTTTGATTCCCACCTGAAACTTGCTCCTCCCCCATCCTAGCAGATGGTACCTCTACCTGCCAAATCATGTCACATCAGAAACCTAGGGGGCACCTTGCCCCCTCCTTCTTCTTCATCTTCAACTGCAACCTACCAAGGACTGCTGATTCTTCTTTCTCCACTGTCATCACCTGACTTCAGGCGGCTCTCATCTCTCTCCTGAACTGTTGAAACGGCCACTTGTTTGGCCTCTGTGTTCCTCACTCTTGTCCACCTTCAGCTGTACTGTAGGCGTCAACAGTAGTGACCACTTGAGAGTGTAAATCAGCTCTCCCTTGCTCGCCAGCTTCACTCAATAATGTCCATCCCACCCAAAACAAACCTCATGTCTTTGAGAGCACATTCAAAATTGGATATATTTCTCCAAACTCGTCTCCTGTAAGTCTTCACCTTGATTTTTGTGCTCCGTCTACACCCAGTTTTATGTACTAATGTTAATATGGCAAGCTCTGCCTTTTCTACTTCATAGAAGATACTATGTCTTTTTGGAGTAATCTCCTAAACTATATACTCATTATTATAATGTCATATTTAACCCCAGTACTTGGTCTCAGTC
Organism: Marmota marmota marmota; assembly: GCF_001458135.2. Lineage (NCBI taxonomy): Eukaryota > Metazoa > Chordata > Mammalia > Rodentia > Sciuridae > Marmota > Marmota marmota. Next base: position 11,756,887 of record NW_026000016.1, on the reverse strand, counting down.
AGCCATATTTTAGCCAGTCAGTGTGCAATGGAAATTATGATAGAAGCTAAAGATGATATCCAAAAAAAGCAATTTTTAGTTTGTTAGTTTTCAAAAATATTACCTTTTGTAGAAAATTCTTCAAATAGCTAGCTCCTTCTCTTCCAGGTCTCTGCTTAAAATGTGACTTTCTCAGAAACCCTGTCCCTGGTCTCCCATCTGAAGTTTCTTCCCCTTGTTATTCTCCAACACTGTACCCTACTCATTTTGTTATACTGAGGACAATTTGGAATTGTATACATTTTCATTGTTTATTTACCATCTACTCCACTAGAATATAAACTCAGTGAGGGCAGACTCCTACCTACTTTGTTTACCCTTGTTTCTGCCTAGCTCAGGGTATGGCTCAATGAAACTTGATAAATGAATGGGTGGAGGGCAACCTATGCAATCATCCTTCTTATCAACTTCTGTGGTTCCTCATCGGGTGAGGCCTACCTTCAGTTGATTTCTTCCTCTTCTTCCCACACTAATATCACTGAGGGGAGAGGCTAAAATATAACAGTAATTTCCTAAGTAAAATGCAGGAGATGGTCTTTAGAAACTATTTGGAATAACTTTAAAATAAAAATTATAGTATGAATCATAAGGCAAGAAACTATATACTCATTATTATAATGTAATACTTAACCCCAATACTTGGTCTCAGGCAGTCATATTTTAGCCAGTTTGCAATGGAAATTATGATAAAAGCTAAAGATGATATCCAAAAAAGCAATTTTTAGTTTGTTAGTTTTTAAAAATATTACCTTTTGTAGAAAATTAGAACAATTTTTATTCTCACATTTTATCCCCAGTATTGCTGAGATTACAAGGCACAAGTTCCAGCTTTTAGACATTTAGAAATTATATGTTCTACCCCATACAGTATAAGGGAATGTGATGCTACTGACTCACAGTTAATTGAATAGGCATTTGCTTTGTTTATTCAGCTGTGGTATGGGTGTGGGTTACTCCATCAATCCTCTCCTTCAGTTCCATTTCCAACCACCAGAACATATTAGGGAGTTTTTATTCGTATAGAAATTAAGAGATCTACAAATCTTTCTTTCATTAGCATTGTGCTTTCATTAGCTTAGGTAATGTTTGAGACCCATGCACTGTCAGCTTGTCAAGTGTGCATGCCGGGGTGTGTGTGTGTGAGATTAATAAATTGCAAGTGTCTTATCCTGAGTACAGTGTGTCTATTTTCCATCCTTACTGCTGTCCTGACTGTATTTCACCCTCACTCTATTTAAGTGATTTATGATATAAATTAGAGTTGAAAGGGTATCATTTAAAAATTTTTGAAGCGTGAGAGTTTTAAAGTTACTGTTTTACAGTTGGCAGCTTATACACATTTTAGAATCTAAACAGTAATTTAGAATATGACTAGTATAAGCCCTCTAGAAATTATTAGATGTAGTTAGAAAATTTACATTATTTAGTATATGTGTATATTGCATAAAATTGACATTTTTAAACACTTAAATTCTAGCAAATATTTTTTAGTATGTTACTGCATCGAACCCACAAACACCTGGGCAAGCAAGAATTATCATTTGCTCTTTACCAGGGAGTAACCTGGGGCTTAGAGAAGTTAAGTGCCATACCCAGTGTCCCACAGCTGATATATACATGCAAAAGTTAAACCCATTTGTGTCTGGCTACAAAGTCTGTGCTTATGGCACTGTGAGAATTCTACTTAATTTAACCCCATGTGTTATAGTTCCAGTATTCTACAATGTACTGTTCTAATTACTGAGTTCTGCAATTATATAACTCTATTTAACACACATCATAAATTTTCAGCTGAAATAAATCACTCAGAAGTAACAGGAAAAGGTTGCACGCAGTTTTGTGATGTTCCATTATGCAACATTATGCATTTGTGAAACTAGAATAACACAGGAAATAGTGTAACTGAAGTCTGGTAAAAATTTGGCAGTGCAAATAGTTTTAATCTCATTTCTTAGGATGTAATTTGTTCCAAACATATTTTTTTGACGAAACAGTTTCCATTTGACAAGAGACACATATGGACACAATTTTTTTTTTTCCAGAGAGACACGTGTAAAATAGCTGGAATTAATTTTTAAGTCAATCTAGGAACGAGGAAATGCCTCCCAAGCATCCAAACTCAGATGTACACACAAACTTTGGGCCGAGAGAAAATTTACCTGTGCCATTGGAGGACTAGGGGGATAAAAGTGACTGAGGGATGGTCATCAGGAAGATAAGAAAAAAAGGGGAAGAATTCTTTTATTTTTATTTATTTATTTTTATCTTTTGGTAAACCCAGAGTCACTTTACCACTGAGCCACTGTCCCAGCCCTTCGTTTTTTAAAATTTTTAATTTTGAGGCAGGGTCTCACTAAGTTACTTAGGGCCTTGCTAAATTGTTGAGGCTGGCCTTGAACTTGCAATCCTCCTATCTCAGCCTTCCAAGCCACTGAGTAGGGGGAAGAATTCTTAAAGAAAAGTTTTAAAACAACTGAAGAAGAAGGAATTAGAGTGAACATTCTGATTCAGGGTATTAAACACACACACACACACACACACACACAAATCTTGATCAAGATGCAGGAGAATACATAGGACACACACCACCATCCTCATCAACACCACTTAGCACAGCAATTGAGTCCAGGGTGAGATGACAGTTCTGGTGTCTGATTGAAGCTACTGTTTTCTCTCAACATTCACCTCAATGTTCTTTCCCAGTTCCCTCAGTGTCTATTCAGTCTATGTGCTTCACATTTATTTGTTCTGATGAAAAAGATTTTGTGGTTTATAGATATACACATTCACAGGAGTTAAAGTGTTTTGTGGAATTCTAATGCTAACATTTTCTCTTTATGAACATTTATATCCCCCAATAGTTCTCTCTCTATAAATATAAATGATTTGTTCAAACAGTTGGATTCTGATTTAAAAAAAAAACAGATAAATTTTATTTCTCCCCCACTTCCCAAACCCTATTGAAATGAGATAAAATATATTGTGAAGTTATGTTAGTTACCTCTTGCTGTATAAAAAATTATATTCTGGGGCAGAGGCTATGGCTCAGAGGTAGAGCGCTCGCCTAGCACGTGCGAGGGCCTGAGTTTGATCATCAGCACCACATAAAAATAAATAAAATAAAGATATTGTGTCCAACTACAACTAAAAAATAAGTATTTTTTTTTAAATTACATTACAACCTGAGAATTAAACACAACAAGCAACAAGCAACTGGAATCTCATAGTTTGTATGGGTCAGAAATTAGGGAAACAGATTAGCTGAAATGTTCTAGTTTAGGATCTGTCATGAGGCTGAAATCAAGATGTCAGCTAAGATTTCAGTCATCTGAAAATATGACTGGGCCCTGAGGATCCATCACCAAGTGCATTCACATAGCTATTAGCAAGGGACCTCAGTTCTTCACCATGTGGAACCCTCTAGAGGGCAGCCTGAGCGTCGCCTTGAAAGGGCACCTGGCTTCCCTCAGTGAGTGATCTAAGAGACAGAGGGCAATGTGAAGCCACAAGGTCTTTTAAGGCCTCACCTCAGAAGTCACAGCCATCTTATATTAGTCACACTAACTGGGATATGATGTGAGACAGCACTAATAAAGAGGTGGGTACCAGCATTGTTGGAGGCTGGCTACCACAAAATGATAAATCCAAAGAAGGACAGGACAAAAGGAAAGAGTAGACATTGGAAGATCAAAAAACTTGAAGACTTTTTGATAAAAAGTAAATATAGTTAAACACTGGGTATGGTGTCATATGCCTGTAATCCTAGCTACTTGGGAGGATGAGGCAGGAAGACCTCGAGTTCAAGATCAGCCTGAGAGACTTAGTGAGACCCTGTTTAAAAATGAAATAACAAGTTCTGTGGACATGGCTCAGTGGTAGAGTGCTCGCTTGGTTTGTATGTGGCTCTGGGTTTATATCCCCAATACTCAAAACAACAACAAAAAAGTAGAATTATAGAATGCTTAGGGGAACTTGGACATAAAAACTTATGGATGTGGTCAAATTAATACTTAGGAGAAATTTTACAGCTTAGACTTATTATTAGAAAATCCAGAAGATAGGAAAATATATAAATGAGATATTCAACTCAAATAAATTATAATTAATTACTAATTGCTTCTTAGTACTCTTGAGCAATATAACCAAAAATTCTTTCTTTTAAAAGGTCAATAAAATTACCAAGGTTTTTGAAAGTCTGATCAAGAATAAAAGAGAAAATATACCAAAAAACTCTAAAACCAGACAGGGAGAAGGATACTTAAAAATTACTAGAAGTGCTGTATATATCATTATACTAATGTGAAATTTTAAATGAAGTCAATTACTTTTCAGGAAAAAATGAATAACCAAATTCATTTTAAAAGACACAGAAACTCATCAAGGAAAGAACATTAATAATCCTAAGCAGTTGAGAAAGTGACCAAAAAAATTACCTCACAAAATAACACAACCTCCAGATCTGGGCTAATGCTTTGAGGAAGACGCATTCCATTATTAAATAAAGGTTTATTGAACTCCTTTTCTGTTTCAGGTGCTGGTTTCATAGCAATAAGCCTAAGTGAGTCCCTGCCTGCAGAGAGCCTTCCCCTTACAGCAGTTACACAGTAATGAGGATTCCTGATTTATTTTTCAAATCAAACCAATCCTGATTCCAAAATGAGACACACACAGTCGCAGACAAATCATGAAGGAAGAAGGAACGAAGAGGCAGAAAGGAAGGAAGAGAGAGAAAAGAAAACAATACATAATAGAATAAAGAACTAATGTTTATGATCTTAAATCCAAAAGTTAAATAAGTTATTGAAAATTGAATCCTACAGTAAATAATCCATTATGATTCATACATTTTATCCAGTAAATAGTCCAACATTTTAAAATGAATTAAATATAACCATACAACAACTACATAAAACAACTACATTACCAAAAAATTTAAAATGATCCAAGCCATTAAAAAAATGCTGAAGGAGGATTTTATCAAATTCAACATCTTATTCGAGTTACAAATAACTTGTAAATTACAATTTTCAGTAACTTGTAGTAGATTCTGTTTGATTTTTGCCTTGCCAGCATTCTTTCTTTCTTTCTTTCTTTGGGGGGGTACTTCTGGAACCACTAATAAGTGGAATATATTTGGGGACTCCAAGGAATTTCGTCTCCCAGTTCTTAAACCTTTACGTACCGTACCGCTCTTTATTTACTATGAATTTGGCCATGCAACTAGTTCTGGCCAGAATATTACTATATGTGACAAAGCAGACACTTAATAAATACTTGCATATCAGTGATTATTCTCTAAGAATTCAACCATCTAGGAATGAACCTAGGTGATGTGTTCATGAGGAAGTTCAAGAAGGCATGTGGAGAAACCCATGTGAAAGAAATATAGGTATTTCCTCTGATAACCACCTCCAAAGCCCATTTGAAGACCAGCTGTTAGCCATGTGAGTGAAGCCATTATAGACCTCCTAGCCATCCATCCTAGCTTTCCAGCCAACACCAGATCCACAAATCATGAGCAATAATAAATCATTGTTTTAAGCCATGAACTTTGGTGGTAGTTTGATGCACAACAATAGATAAATAAAACACTCCCAACAGAAAAATATTAAGTTGAATAGTTTGAATTGTACCAGTGGCATCCTGACCAATTAAAATAATTGGTAATTTTTTTTTCTTTTTAAAATTTTTATTATTTTATTTTATTTTTTGTGGTACTGGGGATTGAACCCAGTAAAGATGTACACCAGACACTAAATCATTTGGGCATCATGGACCATATGATCTCTGTTTAATTACTCAACTCTATCCTGATAGCACAAAAAGAGATATGGGGCACGGGCGGGGTGGGGTGGGGTGGAGTGGGGGTGGGGGGGAGAGTGGGTGGAGAACACAAATGAATCATGTGTTGATTTCTGTAAAACTTTATTTTTAAAACAGGCAGCAGGCTAGATCTGTCCAGTGGGCTGTAGATGCCAACCCTCAGTTAGAGCATCTCATTCCTTAGCTATAGGATTTTGTTCAGGGAAAGAAACATGCTACAGTCAGATTTGCAGCTTGAAAACTTTGTGATAGGAAAAGAAAATCATGCTACCTGCTGCATTTGTAAGTGGAGGAGGAAGATTTGAGGATGCTGACATGAAGAGATCAAAGCCTAAGAATGGCACTAACACTAAGGGTTATGCAGGATATGCAGTACTATTTTACCATATCCTTCACTAACACTGAGGGATATTTCTTTCACATGGGTTTCTCCACATGCCTGCATCACCTAGGTTCATTCCTAGATGGTTGAATTCCAAGGGAATTGCAAAGAGGGAACCAACTGGCAAAATTTGGACCTCTGATTCCAAGTAAATATTTGCCCCTTTCTTAGTACTTACTTATATAAATACTTATTTATTACTTACTTTTTTAAAGGCTTAAATGAGTAAGTTTAGTTACCAACATTGTAGACAAATGAGTTATCTATTTCTTTATTCCTTCCTTCACTGGACAATCATTGATGGAGTCCTCCAACATACAAAGCACTGTTTCTAGGAGCTGGAAGCAGAGTAGGACACTAGGCAAACTAGTCTCCTACTCTTATGACCCTCACATTCAGATGGAATGTTAAGTACGTATATTCTGTAACTTCAGGTACTGTGTATACTACGAGGAAATGATGCAAAGTGTGATAGACAGTGGCTGTTTGGAGAGGTGGCTAGACGGATGATGATAAGGAGCCTGGTCACGTGAAACAGCCACAGAAGAATGTTCCCTGCAGAGAAAGCAACAAGTAGTGTGCCTGGAGGCAGGAATGAACTGGTTTGTTACAGGAGCAGTAGGAAACACAATGCAGATAAGGCATGCTATATAAGGCAGAGGGGGGTGCAAGATAAGGTTGCAAGATAAGGGATGGATAGGGGAACTGGCAAGCCATTGAAGAATGTATTTTGTTTTTTCTTTCCTAAGCAAAATAGGAGGCCACTCGAAGATTTTTTTGGGGGGAGGGGGCACAAAAATGACATGAACTTCGTATATGTGATTTCTGTGGTTTCTTTTGGAAGGAGAAAGAATGAGAATAGAGACCATTTGGAGGTTACTATGGAAGTCCAGAAGAGAGATGAAAGTGGGGTTTGAATGTAAAGTGATATTAATGGTAGACAGTAGTTGGATTTGGAGTGTATTTTTTTAAAAATATTTTTTAGTTGTAGTTGACACAATACCTTTATTTTATTTATATGTGATGCTGAGGATCAAACCCAGGGCCTCGCATATGCCGGGTGAGTGCTCTACCGCTGAGCCACAATCCCAGCCTATGGAATGTATTTTTAAAGGAGGAAAAAAAAAAAACCCTACTAAAGGATCATATTATGAAGTTAAGAGGAATTGAGGAATCCAGTGTGAGTGGATTATACTTTATAGTATAAGTAACTAATGGTGTGAGTCACTAGAAAAGAATAATTACAAAAGTAATAATGGATTTGGACTTGGTGGAAGGGCTGAGAATTGCCAATATGACTTTGGCTTTCTTAAGACTGAGATATCTGTGAGTTATGAAAGTATTTGAAGAAACTAGCATTTGCATACGATAGACAGGTATCCAGCAAAAATTAAAATTCAGGAGACATTGTGCTCAAAGCTATGAAAGTGAATAGAAAAGATGGCTGAGGGCTGAGGGCTGAGCTCTGGGTGTGCCAAGAGGCAAAGAAGAGGGATAATGCAAGTAAAACAACAACAACAACTCAACTAAAAAGGAGTCACTAATACAGACGTTCTCTCTGATACGTGGATGCTAACACACAATAAGTACGGGGAGGGAAGAATAGAAGTTCATTGGATTAGACAAAGGGGAAAGAAGGGAAGGGAGGGGCGATGGGAATGGGAAAGACAGTAGAATGAATTGGACATAACTTTCCTAGGTTCATATATGAATGCACAACCAGTGGAACTCCACATAATGTATAACCACATAATGGGATTCTTATTAGAATAAGTTATGCTTCATGTATATATAATACATCAAAATACACTCTACCAACATGTGTATCTAAAAAGAACAAATAAAAAAAATTTAAAGGAATGGCTAATAAAGAGGGGAATAAGACCAGAAAGAACATGGTGTTCCAGATGCCAAAAAGAGAAAGGCGGCAAGGGGAGTATATAATAGTGCAGCTGAAACGAAGTCTGAGAATTCTTAACTAGATCTGGCACAGTGGCGTTCTCCAGAGACTTTAACAGGAGTGACTTCAGTGGTGTAGGGTTCAGGGGGACAAAGCATTCTGGAGCGGACAGCAGAGCAATGGCAGGTTGGGAAAGAGAAGTGGTGAGTATAGGAAAGTTTTTCAAAGAGTCATTAAAGGTGTTTTGCTGAAGTGAGAGACTGTGCCAAATGTTGCAAGGACTCTGGAATCCATATGGTCATAAAATTTTGGAAAGAAAATAGAGAATTGTAGAAAATGGAAGAATTTTTTAAAATAGGAAATTTTACTAAGAACAAATTGCAGAAGTTTCCCATTAGTATGTAGGAAAGTATTCAAATGAAATTCCAGAACTTTAACTAGTATCTACCAGAAATCCAGAGCAAACATCACTCTTATTGCTAAAATAGAAATGTTAAGGATCAAATCAGGAATGTCAAGTAACACTACTGTTATTCCACATTGTACTAGAGTCCTAGCCAATGCAGTAGATGGAAAAATTGAAATGAGATGAAGTATTTGAAAAGGAGAGAGACTTTCTTTATTTCCATGCTGTAAAAACACTGGTGTGATAATATATGTTAAATAATCGGTTCTCTGAATGTGTTTCCCATATGAATGTCCACTGATGTTACTGTTTACATTAATAAGAATAAATAAGTAACCTCAAGGGCACAGATTATAGTAAAACATAGTAATTAGGACATGATGAGTTTTGAGCATTTATATAATCTATTATACATACATATAATATATATGACACCATAATTGTATATCTCTAGCTATACACATCTAATTTGTGTTCTTTTCTTTTTTTTTTTTTTTTTTTAAATTTCAAATGCCTAAAAAGGTGAACATCAAAAGAAAGAAAGGACTTTAAAAAACCATGACTTGGAAAAAAAAAAAAAAAGTAAAGAAAGCATGACTTGGGAGGCTAAGAGGGGATCAGAAGTTTGAGGCCAGCCTCAGTAATTTAGAGAGACTCCATCTTCTAAGTTCAATCCCCAGTACCAGAAAAAAGAAAAAAAAGGAACCACAATCAGTTATTTTTTAACCTTGGCATGGTGAAAGATTTCCTTAGCAAAACAAAAAACCCTGAAGCAACAAAGGAAATAATGGACAAAGTCTTAAAAACTCACAACTTCTGTATGGCAAGAGAATCCATAATCCAGGGTAAATAGTTACAAACTGAGAAGAAGAAATATTTGCTATAAAGATAGTAGACAAAAAAAACGTGTTAACCATATATCAAGAATTCTTACTAAAAAATCAACCCAATTAAAAGAAAAATCTAAGCCATCTCTGTCCAATAGAAACATCATGTGAGCTACATATGTAATTCTAAATTTTTCAGTAGCCACATTAAAATTATTTAAAAGCAGGGATTTGTTCCAGCTCAGTGGAAGAAGTGCTTGCCTGGTATGGCCTCAGTTCAATCTCCAGAAATCCTCCCTACACGCAGTTATTTAAAACTTTATATCTTATTATTAAAACATGTAATGAAAAACTAAAAAATAAAATTTTTATATCTTTTTTGACTGTTTTTGAAATTTCTGTGTATTTTATGCTAAAAGAACTACCCAGTTTAGCTAGGCATATTTCAAATGCTCCATAGCTACATTCCACTAGCAGCTGTCACGTTGGACAGAATGGATCTAAGCAATTCACAAGAGAACTAGAAATGGTCAATAGGTAAAATATTTCCTCATTACTGTTAATGCAAATGAAAGAAACAATGAGATAATGCATTCTATCCCCGTCACATTAATAAACACTGAAAGAGCAAAATTTATTTAAAACTCATCTTAGGTTCCAAAAAGTTTGTTGTGGGACTGTTTGTAACAGCAAAAAGAAAGGAAGAGAAAGAAGGGAAAGGAAAAAAAAAATAGTTCAAGCAGCAAACTCAGTTAATCAGGTTAGGCTTCACTCACGCAACAGAAACCCTGCAGGGACTTAAATGAATTGTTTGAACTACGGGTATAGATATGGAATGTTCCCTAAAAAAGTGAAATAGAAAGAAACCAATTTGAGGCAGATTGAATGTAATATGATTAACGTAACACAAACCATTTTCCTATTTGTTTGTACATATGCATATTTCTAAATGCATTCAAATAATTTGAAAGGCTACAAACCAAAGCATTGGCAGTATTCTCATGATGTGACGGATAGGCTTGCTGATGGTGGGGCCTGGGAGCTTTCATTTTACAACGCAAAACTTTTGCAGAAAGCATATTCAATTTAAAATTGGAAAAAGTCTTCTTTTTAAATATGGCAGACTCACTAATTCATAATTAAGAATCAAAGTTTCTGGAATCCGTATTCCATGGAGCTAGCTCCCTTTCTTCTTTTATTTCTTAGAAATGTGATGAAAGCATCCTGGGAGTGGGTAGCTTAGAATATGTGTTTTTACAACTGTTGCAAATGTCATGAGGATCAATGTTTGTTTGTTTATGATCATTTCCATCCAAACAGCTCAGCATTAATGGCATTTCATTTCATCCAAACTGGCTATAAAAATACCTTTTTCCAATGTATTTTTTCATGCAGGCACTGAGAGAATGTGGAGATGAATAAGTATGAGGACAGAAGCAGGAGAATTTGTCCTGCCTTACAAATCTGCTTTATGAAACAGAGAAGGCTTTGGTTTTCCTATCTGAAGAGAGTTCTTGGAGTCCTCAATGATCCCAATTATTAAGTCTTGGTTGGCATATACTTTAGCCCTTTACTCTTCCCTGTATCTTTGAGCCTAGAAGAAAGACATGTTATCTCTAAACAGAGGACAGAAGCCACAAGCTACGAACAGTATTGACATAACCTAAATATTACCAGACAACCTGGTATTAAAAAACAAAGCTAATCCCTCTCCTTGGTCTATACCCAAAAGACTTAAAAACAGCATACTAGAGGAAAACAGCCACATCAATGTTTATAGCAGCACAATTCACAATAGCTAAACTGTCGAACCAACATAGATGCCCTTCAATGGATGAATTTTTTAAAAAAATGTGGCATATATACACAATGGAATATTACTCAGCAATAAAAGGAATAAACTCATGACATTTTCAGGTAAACGAATGGAGTTACAGAAGATAATGCTAAGTGAAGTTAGCCAATCCCCCAAAAACATAAGGAGGCTGATTCATAGTGGGGTAGGGAGGGGGAGCATGGGAGGTAGACAAACTCTAGATAGGGCAGAGGGGTGGGAGGGGAAGGTACGGGGCAGGGGATTAGCAATGATGGTGGAATGTGATGGACATCATTATCCAAAGTACATATATAAAGACACGAATTGGTGTGAATATACTTTGTATACAACCAGAGATATGAAAAATTGAGCTCTATATGTGTAATAAGAATTGTAATGCATTCTGCTGTCATATATAAATAAAAAAATGTAAAAACACAAAGCTATATTTATCAAAACTCATTGCAAGAAGAAAGAGCACCCCCTTGACAATGTCCTAGCAGTGTCCCAGAAGAAGAAAAGTCAGGGAAGACTATTTATAGGATTCTGAGTTTAGACTCGGGTTGTTTAAGGTGGATCTTTCAAGGAGGGAACTGACAGAACTGGGCCAAGTTCATGACATACAAGTTTAGGATGGGAGCATATAGCCAGGTTGAGGGTCTTGAAATGAATTTTGATAAGTAAACTGTTGTTCTTGGCCCAGATGAAAAGGCTTAACCCCAGAGAGATTAATGTGCAGAAATTTCCTGAAGCAACAGTCAAGTTACTTACTGGTTAGAACCTTTTCCCGGGCCCAGGTTTTCCTAGAACCAACACCTAGGCCATGCTGAATTCAGCATTTCCACACTCAGTCTTTGATCTCAAATATTCTCTCTCCTCCAGTTGGTCCTCAGTAGTTGACACAGGTGGTCTCAGTCCTTAGTCCTAATAGTTATATTGTTGATGTAAGTGGTTTCAATCATAAAAATGAGCCAGAGACCAGGAGGTATCTGAGTCTTAACAACTACACATATTCTGAACTGCCCACTTCCAGATTTCTTGTGGATAAAAAAGAAAGAAAGAAAAAAAGAAGCCTATATAATTAAGTTAGTATAATAAACAAATTCAGTTCCTAATCAATAGACCTTGAGAAGGAAGAATTTTCACATGCGAAGGAGCCCCAAGTCTAAAGAAATTTTCTGAAAAGACAGAAGTAAACCCTAGCCAGGGCTGAAAGACCTAAACCATGGTAAGGAGATCGAGTAGTCTCTGGGTAGCAATGGAGAGCCTCTTCAGAATAAATTAAAAAATGGCATGATCAGATTTCTTTTTTTTTTTTTTTAAACCCTGGTGCTATTTTGAAAGAGATTAGAGAAAGACAAGATCAGACCTATATGGAAGATCCTCTGGAGAATCCTGTAACAACCTAAAACAAATGTTAAGACTATGGTGTGGCGATAAGGAGTCCTTCATTCATCTGTGTTTTGTGCATATTATTAAATGCCTATTCCTTGTCAGGCACTGTGCTGGGAATTGGAAATTCAATAATAAAGAGCCAATTTTGTCCCTGTGGGTTTACAACCTAACACATACTGAAGTCCTGTAATATGCTAAGTACTTTATGTCCATTATCTCAATTTGTGCATGCTATAATTGTCTCCTTTTACATATAAAATCATGATGACATTAGAGATAAAGTTGGATAGATATTAAGGATGTCTATCATTTTGGTTTCTTCTGACACAGAAAGTTAATCTGTGATAATACAGATTTATATTCTCTCTTCCCACTTGCTGCTTAATATCTGATTGATAATTGGCCAATCTCTTCTTGGAAGTTTCTTTTTTTGAAAGCATACACTTTTTGGTCAATTTCTGTCCTTCTCTCCATGGGTCTGTGGGATTCATCCTCTTTTATGCTTTTATTCCTCCCACTTGCATTAAACCTTCTAGCCTGATCTATACACCCTACCTCTTCCAGTTCCACAATTTCAATCCTTCCATCAACAACAATGGCACTGCTCCTGAATTTGTTAACCATATTCCCAGATAAGGTATCTATTCCCTCTTTAATTACCCAATTATCCTTTTCCTTCCTACCCTGCTCTAATCATGGTCTCCATTATGCTGTTAGACCCCCTTGCACCAAAGCTCCTCCTATTATTATACCTTTATCCTGAAGGCTTTCCTTCTGATGAACATTTATGAACCTAGGAAAACAGCTAAGATACAAATTAAAATGAACCAGGTGTGATGGTGCACACCTGTAACCCCTGTTACTTCAGAGGCCAAGAAAAGAAGATAGCAAGTTCAAGGCCAGCCTTGGCAACTTAGTGAGACTCTCTCAAAGTGAAAAAACAAAAAGGGCTTGGGATTCAGCTCAGCGGTAGAGTAACCCAGGCTCACATTCTAGTATTGCCAAAAGAAAAGAAAAGAAAAGAAAAAAGGTGTGTTTGGCTTTTGGCCTCTCATATGAGATCCACATGAGTGCTCATGGTTCAAACTCTAGTACTGTCAAAAAAAAAAAAAAGTGTCTTTTGGCCTCTCACTCATGCTTCAGTCACACCTATCTGCTTTCTGTCTCCTGAACATTCCCAGATCTTTTCCATATTGAGGTCATTATACTTGCTGCCCTGTCTGCCTAATTCTTACTACAGTTTAGCACAAACTGAGCTCCTTCTTGGTACCAGCTTCAGCTTAAATATTGACTACTCAGGGAGGCCTTGCTTGACCATTCAATCCAAAATGATTCTGAATCTCTCTGTATCACACCCTTTGCCCTGTCCTCAATTTCTTTTCATCACTATATGCATCCCTGCCTGGCATTTCCTTGCACATTTGTTTGTTCGTTACCTCCAGTAGAATATAAGCAGTGTGAACAGACACCTAGCAAATACACATTTGGGAGGGGGGCAGAGGGAGACCTTGCATATAATGGAGGCTAGACAGCTTTTCTGCCTATGCAGCATCTCAGACAGGTGCTTCTTCTTTTTGTTGGGGGAGGGCAGGTACCTAGTGCCTCACTGTTGCTGAGGCTGGCTTTGAACTTGAGATTCTCCTGCCTCAGCTTGCTGAGCCACTGGGATTACAAGCGTGCACCACTGCGCCTGGCTACAGGTATCTCTTGACTTAAGATGGAGCCATGCCCCAATAAACACACTGTAGATTGAAAATATGGTAAACCCCAAAATGCATTTATTATATCTTAACTACTGCATATTATAGCTTAGCCTAGTTTACTTTAAACGTTTGCAGCACATTTACATTATTAGCTCATAATTGGTCAAAATTACCTAATACAGGCTGCGGATGTAGCTCAGTGCAAAAGTGTGGGCTTAGCATGTCTGAAGCTCTGGCAATAAAGTGCAGGGTAGAGTACTGGTTGTTCCCTGTCATGGTGGCATGGCTATTGGGAGCTGCAGTCCAGCATTGCAAGAGCTTTGTACCACATGTCATGAACCTCAGAAAAGATCAAAATTCAAAATTTGAAGTATGGTTCCTACTAAATGCATATCACTCTCACACCATCAGAAAGTTAAAAAAAAAAAAAAAGTAAGCCAAGCTATTGTTAAGTTGGGGACTGTTTGTAGTGATTTCTAAAACATCTTCCCCTCTGGTCATTCATCAGGTGCTGACTAGCTTCATCTCAAACCCAGTCACAGGGCATTTCTACCCTTGCTTTTTGTCCTCAAGTTCTTATATACTTTTTACCAAAGCATTTCCAAAGTATGAGCTTGTTTTGAGTTCTCCTTGTCATGGGCAAACAATTTAACCTTTAGCAGTCTTAAGTTCTTTATCTCTAAAGTGAGGATAAATTTGAGATCATTACACACACAGAATAGGAGAAGCAAACAGGTTAAGAATATCAGGGAAGCCACAATCAGAGGCAAAGAAGACGTGAGGCCCCTGAGAATTCCTTAGAAATATGCAAAAGAGGGCAGGAGATGGGCAGCATTGAATTTCCTAGTATAAGATGCACGAGGGACTCAACCCGAGTTGACTTTCAAATGGTAGGAAAGAGTAATTACATATGAAATATTTAAGCCCTTCCAATGGACAACTACAGATATTCAGATAGCTGCCAGCTGACATGGGTACTAATAATGGATCAGTAGCACTAGCCTGGACCTTATTTTTTTTAACCTTAAAGCTATATTTCCAACAGCCACCTATAAATCTCCATATCCATTTCATATCTCTAGTGAATATTTATCATTGGAATTGGAATTTTTCTGTTCATGAGTCTTCAAAGAAGATGGACTCCTTGCTACTTTAGAAACTGGAGTCAGAAGGGATCAGGGGACATCCTCTCTCTTCACAACTAGGACTGATATATTAACTGTGATTGACCATTGCCATACACATGACCATGAATCCCAGGCAAGTGACCCCCAGATAGAAAGAGACCTCAGGTTGGCAATCTCTTTCCAAGCAGATGTGCTCTAAAGGGCAGTGGCTGGTCCCCTTTTTGCCTGCTTTGGCTGCCCAGGTTCCTTCTGCACCATCTCACTGGTTTTCTACCCATTTTTCCAACCCTGTTGTGGGCCCTCCCATTGATTCTGAGCTACCCACGACCTTCCAATGAAACACTTTTCTGCCTAATACAGTCATCAGGACTACTAGAGTTCAGAATCTGGTGAGTCCTTACCCTTCTGGCCCACCATCCTCATTCTGCCCCACAGATTTCACAAGAACAAATTACCCATACTACCCTCCTTGCTTTACCCTGGAAGCTACTCATCATCATAGGAATTCATGTTCCTTCAGCATTTAACTAGTGTGTAAGTGGCTGTGGTTTGGATGTAACTGAAGTGTGTTCCCCAAGGGTTCATAGGTTGGAAGCTTGGTCCCCAGTGTGGCAATGTGGGAGGGAGGTGATGGAACCGTTAAGAGGTGGGGCTTAGTGGGGAGCTAGTTATGTCATTTGGGACACTGCACTCAGAAGGGATTAAGGTAGTTCTCAGGGAACCCTGTTCAGTTCCTGAGAGAGGGAATTGTTATAAAAGAGCAAGCCTGAGTCCTCTCCTCTCTCCAGATTCCTGTCTCACCATGTGATTGCTTTCACACTTGCTTCTGTCATGATGTCATCTATCACGATGTGTCACAGTCAGGGGACCCCTTGCCAGAGCCAGTGACATGCCATTTGGAATTTCAACCTCCAAAACAGTGATGTAAATAAACACCTTTATAACGTACCCAATCTCAGATATTTTTTATACCAATGGAAAAATGGACGGATACATAGATCATTATAAATGCTGAAATGGTATAAATCTATACCTACAACAGTGCCTGGCTCAGAGGGACACTGGAGAAACATTTTTTCCCCTCTGTCTCTGGGCCACAAATAGGAACAGGCTCACAGGGGCCCATAAGGGGCCAGTTAATGTGAGAATCCTGAGGCCATGCCAGAGTCAACTATTGGGCAATAAGAACCTAGGTGCCAGGCATGTTCTAGTTGTTCTGCTTGTATTGTCTCTTCTTTGAGAGATGTGAGGGTTTTCATTGACTTCCAAGGTGAGTGTAAGGAATGGATCTCAAGACTTAGTGGAAGAGGAGAGAGTGAATAGTTTCTGAACATAAGCATGGCTACAGAAGGAGGAGATGTTCTTCCCTAGATTATGTGGGCTCTTTCATTACTATTTTTGATTGAAACGTCCTTTAGCCATCCTCTACCTTTAGTTATGAAGCTATTTCCCCTCAGATATCAGTGATCTCACTAATTGTCCCCTTCAGTTAAGGTTTTTTAATTGTCTAGTTCTCCATACTGGAAGCAGTTTTGTAGGAAGTTAATTAAAACTTGCTCTTAGGGTGGAGATTTAGAGAAAGAGACCATTTTTTTTTAAATTTTTTATTGTTGGTTATTCAAAACATTACATAGTTCTTGATATATCATATTTCACCCTTTGATTCAAGTGGGTTATGAGCTCCCATTTTTACCCCATATACAGATTGCAGAATCACATCAGTTACACATCCATTGATTTACATATTGCCATACTAGTGTCTGTTGTGTTCTGCTGCCTTTCCTATCCTCTACTATCCCCCCTCCCCTCCCCTCCCCTCTTCTCTCTCTGCCCCCTCTACTGTCATTCATTTGTCCCCCTTGTATTATTTTTCCCTTTCCCCTCACTTCCTCTTGTATGTACTTTTGTATAACCCTGAGG